>NC_057730.1:11969734-12172996 GCF_004010195.1 Chiloscyllium plagiosum
GCTCAGCACTGACTGCACCTTGTCTCAATGTAGTGTGGGAGCTCAGTACTGACTGCACCTTGTCTTAATATAGTGCGGGAGCGCAGCACTGACTGCACCTTGTCTCAATGTAGTGTGGGAGCTCAGCACTGACTGCACCTTGTCTTAGTGTAGTGTGGGAGCTCAGCACTGACTGCACCTTGTCTTAGTGTAGTGTGGGAGCTCAGCACTGACTGCACCTTGTCTTAGTGTAGTGTGGGAGCTCAGCACTGACTGCACCTTGTCTTAGTGTAGTGTGGGAGCTCAGCACTGACTGCACCTTGTCTTAGTGTAGTGTGGGAGCTCAGCACTGACTGCACCTTGTCTTAGTGTAGTGTGGGAGCTCAGCACTGACTGCACCTTGTCTTAGTGTAGTGTGGGAGCTCAGCACTGACTGCACCTTGTCTTAGTGTAGTGTGGGAGCTCAGCACTGACTGCACCTTGTCTTAGTGTAGTGTGGGAGCTCAGCACTGACTGCACCTTTGATAACTCAACGGCCCCATTTAAAGGAAACAGGAAGTATAGCAAACATTCAAGCTCGGGGTGCACTTGCTTCGTGAAAAATGTGGCCACTGCTACTTGCCCTGTGTATGCTAATCATGACTTTATTCCCTTTTTACAGGAAAATCCAACTGGTTTCTGGTTCTAAAAAGTGTTACATTTGACCAGATATGATGGCAAATACACCAGTGTCCAATTGCCTCCTTCCAATGAAGCTCATAACTCTCATTGTCATTGGTAGGTTAATGCCTTTAATTGCTATTTTTCAATTTTGGGATCTATCTGTGGCCTAATACAGGCCACAATTGTGACATGCCAGGGAAATGAAAGCAATGCATCATTGACCTGTTCTGGCTTTACAGAGCAGGGATCCTGAACTGTACAGTCAGCTGCAGATGAAATGCCCTGTTACTCGAAATGATTGAACTATATTTTGTGTTCAGCTGACTGAAGAAGTCTTGAACTTTGGATTTGGTATCACGAACAAAAGCCTATAATCAGAATTCAAGTCTATCTTCAGAACAATTTAATTTGTGGAACTCTATACCACAGAGTTCCTGAATATATTGGAGTGCAGGATTCTTTCATTAATCTCTTAATGCCTCACAGTGGAAAATTTGTTAAATAAAAAGTAGCACTATGCATCTAGTTGTTTCGGAGGTTATTGAAGCATTCTGTTCCTTTGTAATATCCTCACTTTGTAATGATTCATTTTGGATATTACAATGGTACTGCTCCATACAGTAGCAGGTATATTTTAATTTAATTTAGTTTCATTTATTATTTTCACACATACTGTGATAAGATTTGCTTTGCATATTAACCAGAGAAATCATACCTTATAAAAATACTCTCCTTGAGTAAGCAGTTGATCCACACAGTGACCTTCTCCATCAAATCAGTGATAATTATTATTCAATTGCTCATGTCTTGAGTTAGGGGATCTGAAACAGTTTCTCTTGTTCTTTGATTTGTTCATTCATGAGCTGTGAGATGTTGCACTGAGGTATGAAGTGTGTACGTTTTGATGAACAAATGATTTGCGGAACTCTCCTTTAACAGATTATTCTGATATTTCCTTTCAGGTTTCTTTCTGACCATTTTGAATGCTCAGTCGGTAAGAGGAATTTGATATCATCTCTTGCATATCATTGAAAATTTAATTAGAGAGCGCACAATCATTCCAAGATCAGTCTGATGTAAAATATTGTATAATAATTAAGGCAAAGTTTGAGAAGTGCAGATTTGATAAGGGCAGTGAGTCAATGTGAGAAGTTGACCTGTGCTCTGTTATATTAATATTTAAAAAATAGCAGTAACCAATCAATAAGAGCAAAGGTACTTCAAGTGACACATTCCTCGTTGTGGAACATAGTCATGGAATCTCTACAGTGTGGAAGCAGGCCAGTTGGCCCATTGAGTCCACACCAACCCTCCAGACCCAACCCCATCCCTGTAACCCTGTATTTCCCATGGCCAATCCTCCTAAACTGGACATCTTTGGACTGTGGGAGAAAACTGGAGCATCTGGAGGAAACGTGCGGACACGGGGAGAATGTGCAAACTCCACATAGACCGTCATTTAGAATGGAACCAAACTTAGGTCCCTGGTGCTGTGAGGCAGCAATGCTAACCACTGTGCCACCCATTAGTCAATCAGTCTTTAAAACAAGCTATATGGCTATTGAGTTAATTATGTGTTTAAAATGTATGATATAAATGAATACAAGAGTGAGTAGCTTGTTTGACCCTCTGCAGGCTGTTGGTGAGAAAGGATCACAACGACTCAGACCGATCTTGTTTAGAAGACGTGTGAAACGTGCCACTGGTAAGTAATGAGCAATGAGGCAAACTGTTTATTGATGTAGGCCTATGTGACATCATCTAGCTCCGACCCACCCCAGCTCATTGGCCGCTGAAATCCTCATCCATGCCTTTACTTTCTCCTGCCTTCATTACTGCAATGCACTGCTGGTCAGCTTCCCATTTTCCACTCACTGTTAACTTCTGCCTATCCAAAACTCTGCTATCTGCATCCAAATTGGCAGCATGTCCTGTTTATGCATTGACCTCGTACTCATTGCCCAAACACATTTTTGAGGTGGGAGCCACCTCTGTTTCTTTATTTAAACACCTCCCCATTGTCTTACACCTCCTTATCGTTATAGCCACTTCTAGACCACAAGCCCATCTATGTGTTTCCAATGCCGATCTCTTCAGCTTTTCCGATTTTAATCACTTGACCATAGGCAACCATGTTATCAAGGCTCCAAAATCTGGACTCGCCTTCTTAAACATTTCTGCCCGTGTACTTTTCTGTCCTTTTAAGATAGTCTTTACAACCCTATTCTATGACCAAACCTTTGGTCATCATTTTTAATGTCACCTCATGTGGCTCAGTGTCAGAGTATCTTGTGAACCTGTAGCATGATTAGGTCCTACACCTCAGGCTCCATTCCCAGCCAAGTCTGGCTGTATGTTACGTGTCTATATACTGACATCTGCATGTGTCGAATGCAAATGTGTTTGTGTGCTTGCAGATTGTACCAATGGCTTCATTGCAAAAGATATGACCAGCAATACATTATTGCCTGCACTGTATCCTACTGAACAGTTAGACGCTTGCTTGAACAACAGTGTGCTCCTTGCAAATCTCACCGAACTGGGACATATCGCTTTTAGTAGAAATCAGCTTCTTGTTCTAAAAAGGAAACTGGGAGAGGTAAGGTTGCATCATTTGGAAATATATTCTTCCCTTGATGTATACTTCTAGTATCCAACATAGTTAATCCCTAAGAACCATCCATGCATAGGGTGGCATAGAAACTGGATACAAACAGGCCAGTTAGCCCCATCAGACCACCCTGTTGTTTATGCTCCATTCAAGCCTTTCTTGCATTTTTCCTCATCTAAATCCGTCATTGCCACCCTCTAATGTGTTCTGCCACATATGTTTGTTCAACTTCCCGTCATAGTACTTGCTTCAACATGTAGCTCATTTTGTAAAGTCTTAGGATGCCCAAATAAATGCATCTTGGTGACCCTCAAGAAAGATCAGATTGTAGTTTTAGTGAAGTGTGAATTGCATGATTCAACTACACACCCAGGCTGCAGAGATAGGTGGCTGGATTTCAAGTGAATTTAACCTGTGAGATTCCCAACCTTGAGACACTCATGGAAGAATGTGTAACAGGAGTTGAAGGGTATGAACTGAGCAATTGGACAAGACATCGGGACACCAATATAAAACTGACTCGAAGAGTGTGACCCACTGCAAGGGCCCCATTGGTGTTGCACAGTCCCATCATTTGCTTTCCATTGCTGTGTAGCCATGAGAAAGAAAGAGATAGCCATGACCACTACGCAATCTATAAGAGAACTAAAGTTTACAAGTGTAGTTTTGACATCTTGCGCACTTTAATCTGGCTGAATGTACACTTTTTGATATTTTGGAACAGATATTCACAAGTGGACTGCCAGAAGAACGGATACGACAGCTGGGATTCATTATTACTGTGTACGGCCCTGAAGAGATCAGCATGTGGAACATAACAAGTGCAGATACCCTTGCACTTGTTCTAAACAACAGCCCAAATCTGAACACGGTATGGATTAGCACCGAGCTTCTGATTGTATGACCCTGATAAAAAGCACGCGTTATGCCCAGAATTCAAATGTTGTTTGGGCTGCAATGAGTGATGAGAAAAACTAAGGCAAAAATGGAACCTTATTGCTACCTGTGATGTGCTAATACATTAGTCATCAGCTAGTTTAGAAATGTTCTTTGAGCTAAAACAAACCTATGGTGCATGAAGAGAATTCGATCTATACAGACCTGATTCTGACAAGAAAAAACTTTGGTAGCGACATTACTGAATGCTGCAAGTATAGAGCGACTCAATCAATACAGAAAGGCACTTTGCTTGTTAGTTTCTGTTACATTTCAGTGAGAAACATAGAATAAGAGAATTATCACAGTGCAGAAGGAGACCATTTGACCCATTGTGTCAGTGTCAGGGCCTCTGCAGGAGCAAATCAGCTAGTCTCACTCATCACCATTAGGCTGTAGTTGCAAATTCTTTCTCTTCTGATGACACATCCATTCTGTTTTGAAAGCTTTAGTTGATTCTGTTTCCACTGCATTCTCAGACAGTGAATTCTTGATCCCTAAATAAAATGATGAACTGCGGATGCTGGAAATCTGAAACAAAAACTGAAATTGCTGGCGAAACTCAGTAGGTCTGGCAGCATCTGTGAGGAGAAAGCAGAGTTAATGTTTCCTGGCTGGTGATTCTTCAGCAGAACTGTTTTGCCAGCAATTTCTGCTTTTGAATTCTTGATTCGCTTATTTTGTAGAATATTTTTCCCTGTGCTGCCTTTCGGTTTTTTTAACTGGTCAATCACTTTAACTTGATGTCACTTGGTTCTTGACCATTCCACCACAGGAAGCAGTTCCTCCCTAGCTGCTCTATCCAGACTTTGAACACCTCAGTCTAATCAGCCTTCGCTCTTTTCTAAGGAGATTTGTTCTGGCTTCAGCAACCTGCCCATGGAACTAAAATTCCTCATTGCTGTGACCTCCTCATAAATCTTTCCTCTGCCTCTCTAACCATGTTGTTAATACTGATGTGGATACCTACTATTTTCCCCATACTGATATGGATTTCTACTATTTTCCCCTATATTGATATGAATTCCTAATATTTTCCCCTGTACAAATGGATAAGCTCTCACATATTTTACAAAGTAGTGCAAAGAAGTGAAAAGGACGAATGCGTAATCCAACAATATTCTGGGTTTATAGAATGTATGGGGCACAAAGATAATAAACTGAGCTTTTCTCTTTCATTTCAGAGCAAGGTAATTATTGGAAATTACCTGCAGAGATCTGGGCAACTAAACGCTGTTGCTTTGGATGCGATTGGTGGTCCACTACTGTGTACTCTGAGCGAAGAGAACCTTAGGACCATCCTTCCCAGTGAACTGAAGTAAGTGTCAGATTCTCTAAAGCTACTCTGCAAATCTGCTCTCTGACTCTCTATTTGACCGAGCTGTGACAAAACAAACCTGCAGAAGTCCAAAGGAGAATTTTGTGAATAACTGAGGGCAAACGTCAATGAATGCAGACTACCTAAGTTGCTTAAGTGTCAATGATTACAAAATGCATTACTCTTTTGTTGCAGAAAAGCCAGGCCAATGAATATTTTCACATGTACCCAAGCGAAGAAAGACATACTCTTCGGGATCGCTAAAGTTGCATTCCAGGATCTTGCTGGTGATCCCAAAGCCTATTTTAACCAACTCAAGCCATATATTGGTAAGCTACATTACAATCTGCTTTGATGATAATTTGAAGAGTTATACAAATTTTTTTGAGAAGATTTGTAGCTCAGGTTCAGGTTCTGGATGTAGATTTGCTTGCTGGACCTTCCAGCTCAGCGAGCAAACCTATACCCAGTTATACAAATCAATTAATTTGCAGTTCATTGCAAGCTTTAACCAGGAAAGCTTGTTATTAATACCAAATGAATTAAATCTTCCATTTTTCTCTATTTTTATGAAGAGTTCATGTTCATAATTATAAAGCTGACAGTTCTTTCTGTTCTCTAAAAGGTGGTGCACGAGCTTCTGATTTACAAAGATTGGCTCCTGGCAACATCAGCATGGACTTCCAGACATTCAGCAGCCTCAATCCAGTGGAAGTGGAAGTAGGTATCATTGAGGCCTGCAACAACATCCAGCTCTTTAACACATCACACAAGAACCAGATCTTAGACACAGTGCCCATCAACAGGAATTCATTCACTCCATCCCATGTTCATCACCACAGGCCACCTCCTTGCTGCACAACTGCTATAGTTATGAGATCTTGCCTAAACTAGAAACAACAACTGAATATCATGATCTCAGCTGTGAAGAAAAGGGAACCAGGAAGTTCATTACATTTCAACCAGATTTAAAGTGGGACTGGGCTGTACTCAGGCTGGGGTGTACTCAGACTGGGGATTACTCAGAATGGGGTGTACTCAGACCGGTGTGTACTCAGACCAATGTGTACTCAGACCAGGCTGTACTCACACCGAGTAAACTCTGATTGCTTGACCATTATTAAGTAAACTATGTAACAATAAATATGTCAGTTGTCAATAGTGATGGAAGTGGAGTGTTATAAGATCAATCACCAACAAGTGCGTCATTACCGCCCAGATGTGTTAGTTCTGAAGAGCAATTTCACCCCCAATGTCTCAAATTAAAAAGACAATTCATGGAACCATTCAGTTAAAGCTGCACAGTTCAGAATGTTTGGAGGGAATCATTTCAGAAGTGGAATTAAATCCATCAGAACAGTACGATTGGCAGACATGAAAGAATGAAGACATTGAGATAGGCACCATGCTAGGGCTGAGGATCAGATTAAATAGGTAGATGAGATTGAAGGGGAACAGGGTTGGTAAATATATGATTAAGATTTTATACTTATCTAGATTGTAAATGATAACGTGATCATGTCGGGTTAAACACCCTGTTTGCATATTGCTTCCTTCAATGTACATTGTTATTTTAATTGCGCCTTCCACCTTCTGATGTCATTAAAGAACAACATGAAGTCAGGAATGAGAATATCCTGTTGTAACATTATGACCAATTTATCTTTCAGAAACTCACTGCCCAGAACGTTCGAGATCTGCTTGGAATTAACCTGAATTCCCTTAAAGAGAATGAAAACCATGAAATAGTGCGGCGTTGGGTTAACACACATTCAGTGGCTGAGGTGATGAGTCTGGGAATTGGCCTTACAGGTGGAATATCACCGGCTGGACTTGGGAATCTTTCCATTCTGCCATGTAAGTGGCAATTTATTTATTAAGCACTGACAAGAGCATTGGCTATGATAAGAAACATCATCATGGGAACAAATTGGAAATCTTTTGTTTGACAGCTGTGCTGCCCTTGAGAGCACTGTGTGTGCTTAGGCATTTAATCTACACAGAGTCACTACGAATTCCATAATGGTATCCCCAAACCAGTTAACTGCGTGTGTTATTGAGTTTAACAGGAAGAATTTCTAACTGTGGTGTTAAAGAAAATGCCAATTTGAAAAGAATAACTGCAGCCTCTTTGCATGAAGTAATATTTGTGAAAGATGTCCACTTGTGAAAGGCTAAGGAATATTTTATAGGATAATTATTAACAGTATATTTCTTATCGTTTCATTTTATTTTCCAGTGCCTGGTTCTGCTTCAGTCAACAGCTACAGTCTCCTGCTCTCCATCTGCGTTGCTGTGTTGGGAATCACTTTGCAATGCCTTTCATAAATAGTGTTTCATCCCATTATGCTACCTACTGTGTTAAATGGAAAGAATCATGAAGGATATTGAAGAAGGTTTAAAAAGCTCAGCACAAGTAGATTGAACTCTGTTTATAACGTTGAAATGACTGTAAACTAGCTTTCTAGGCATTGTGCTGATCAATTGTAAAACAAATAATTTAGGGCAACTCTGGGCTGTCATTAGAATGATGACAATCCAAAAGCATTCAATAAAGGTTTATCTTATTACTGCCTACCAAATCTCATACAGAAATATTTATGAATTTTCTTATCATGGACTCTTTGTAGAGTGAAAGGTGGTAGAAGTTTGGAATTCTCTTCGGCAAACAGCATTGAATGCCATATCAATAGTTCATTTTATAGCAGATGTTAAGAGCTAAGGGACAAAGGCAGGAATATGGAGTTATGTTGCAGATTGAATAGAACCTCATTCAACGACTGACCAGACTCCCAAGTGTTTACTCCGATACTCCTGATGAAGTTGCTGCTTAAAATTCAAATTATCTTTCTAATTTAATACATGTTTTCATAACGAAGCCCCTGTATTGGTTGGCTTGATTATAATGTAGCCAATAGCTAAGCAAAAGTCACATTATATGGGTAAAAGCCAACGAGGGCTTGGGAATGGGCAGAGGTGAGAGGTATGGTTTCTGTCTGTTTTTGGGTGAGAACCGAACGTGAAGACTCTCAGGCTCAAGTCGCCATTGTCTCCCAGTTCGAATCCACCAGTTGACACCTTCTTTGGAACTGGGACATGTGCAGAGCTGACACTGCCTTGTTTCAGCTGATTGCCTTACCTTTTTGAGATTCTGCCTCCGTTCTAGATTGCCAGCTTGTTTTTGAGGAATCAGTGGGTGGAGTACGCACGTCCGCCCAGTATCCGGTTATTTATATAAGGGCCACAGCTCATCTTTCAGTAACACTGCAACCCCCTTCCCTAGCCCCGGGCTCTGGAACTGATAACAGAATGGCAAGCAGAGAAAAGTGCCGACAGACGTTCTTGCCTGTGTTGCATTTAACTCTAAGTCAGCAAGAACTAAGGTAATAAATTTGGGAAAGAGCAGGTTGGAAACTGCCATATGACTTTTGTCTTCTATGTTAAACAATAGTTACTGCCTTCATATGTTAAACGATAGTTACTGCCTTAACCATTACATATTTATATAAATTGCTGTTTAACCCAGTATGTATGTAATACACATTTGTTCTTTTAGTCTTAATATATTTGGAAAATTAACTTTTGTATGTATTTTCAATAAAAAAAATTGAATTGTATATGGGGTTTTGTCAATTCTGTTATATAAGTTGACTAGCTGGAAATGGTCAGCACTGAGAACAAAGACCATGAATTTTCTTTTGTAATTATAGAAAACAGCAACACACTTTTTCTTGGGAGGTAACGTGTGCTGACATTGTGTTCTTTATTATCTCGAGGTTGGTGAGCTTTGACATAGCAATATTTTGCACAGCTCACCACTTCAGGGCATTAGAAGATATCCAGGTTGAGTTAACTCAGAGACACTGTAGTGCAGAGTGTAAAGGGACCTTAAGCTTCTCCAACAGAGGATGTTGGATCAGCTGATAATTTTAAAGCTGAGAAGGTAAATGTTTGTTAAGCAAAGGTTTGAATGGATGTGGCTGTAGTGGTTGGAATCTGGTGAGATCCTTTATTGGGCTTGTTGACCTGGGCCAATCAGGGAGCCCTGGCTGACTGATATAGAGTCATAAATCTGGCTTTGCTGCTCCTCTCCCTTGTAAATTGCTGTTTCTTTGTATACAGCTATTAATGTCAATTGTTTTATAAACTGTATTATTTAATAAAATTTTTAAAAAGTCATAGATTAGCTTTGTTGCCCTTTCCCCCTGTAAATTGCTGTTTCTTGTGAACGGCTGATCATATTAACATTGTTAGTAACTTGTATTGTTTAATGAAATAAAAAAAGAGTCATTGAGTCATAGAGAGGTACAGCACAGAAACACCCTCACCCTCACCCTCACCTATCACCCTCACCTATCACCCTCACCTTAACCTTCTTCCACCTATCGCATTTCCAATGTCCCTCCCCCATGTCCCTCCTCCCTACCTTTTATCTTAGCCTGCTTGGCACACTTTCCTCATTCCTGAAGAAGGGCTCATGCCCGAAACGTCGATTCTCCTGCTCCTTGGATGCTGCCTGACCTGCTGCGCTTTTCCAGCAACACATTCACAGCACAGAAACAGACCATTTGGTCCAACTCATCCATGTCGACCAGATATCCTAACCTAATCTAGTCCCATTTGCCAACAGTTGGCCCATATCCAAAAAGCCCTTCCTTTTCATATACCCACCTAGAGGCTTTTTAAAAATGCTGTCATTGTACCAGCCTCCACCGCTTCCTCTGGCAGCTCATTCCATACATGCACCACCCACTGTGTGAAAAAGTTGCCCCTTAGGACCTTCTTAAATTTTTACCCTCTCACCCTCTGGTGCTGGACTTCCCTACCACAGGGAAAGACCTTGTCTATTTACCCTATTCACACCCCTCATGATTTGAAAACCTTTATAAGGTCACCCCTCAGCCTCCGACACTCCAGGGAAAACAGCCCCAGCCTACTCAGCCTCTTTCTGTAGCTCAAATCCTCCAACCCTGGCAACACCCTTTTCTGAAATCTTTTCAAGTTTCACAACATCCTTCCGATAGGTGCGAGAGCAGAATTGCCCACAATATTTCAAAAGTGGCCTAATCATTGCCCTGTACAGACATAGCATGACCTCCCAACTCCTATACTCAATGCTCTGACCAATAAAGGAAAGCATACTGAACGCTTTCTTCACTATCCTACCTACCTGAGACTCCACTTTCAAGGAACCAGAAACCTACACTCCAAGATCTCTTTGCTCCGCAACACACCCCAGGACCTTATCATTAAATGTATAAGTCCTGCTCCGATTTGCCTTTCCAAAATGCAGCACCTCACATTAAACTCCATCAGCCCATTGGCCCATCTGATCAAGACCCTGTTGTAATCTAAGGTAACCTTCTTCGCTGTCCACTACTCCTCCAATTTTGGTGTCATTTGCAAACTTGTTAACTATACCTCCTATGTTCACATCCAAATCATTTATATAAATGACAAAAAGCAGTGGACCCAGCACTGATCCTTGTGGCACACCAGTGGTCACAGGCCTTCAGTCTGAAAGGCAACCCTCCACCACTACCTTCTGTCTTCTACTTTTGAGCCAGTTCTGTATCCAAATGGCTAGTTTTCCCTGTACTCTATGAGATCTAACCTTGCTAACCAGTCTACCATGGGAACCTTGTTGAATGCCTTACTGAAGTCCATATAGATCACGTCTACCACTCTGGCCTCATCAACCCTTTTTGTTGCTTCTTCAAAAAGCTCAATCAAGTTTGTGAGACATGGTCTCCCTCACATAAAGCCATGTTGACTATCCCTAATCAGTCCTTGCCTTTCCAAATACATGTACACCCTGTCCCTCAGGATTCCCTCCAACACCTTGCACACTACCAATGTCAGGCTCACTGGTCTGGAGTTCCCTGGCTTGTCCTTACCACCTTTCTTAAACAGTGACACCACATTAGTCAACCTCCAGTCTTCGGGCACTTCACCTATGGCTATCAATGAAACAAAAACCTCAGCAAGGGGCCCAGCAATCACTACCCTAGCTTCCCACAGAGTTCGAGGTTACACCTGATTAAGTCCTCAGGATTTATCCACTTTTTGCATTTCAAGACATCCAGCACCTCCTCCTCTGTAACCTGGACATTTTTCAAATTGTCACCATCTATTTCCCCACATTCTATATCTTCCATGTCCTTTTCCACAGTCAATACTGATGTAAACTACTCATTTAGTATTTCCTCCATCTCCTGCAGCTCCACATATAAGCTGCCTTGCTGATCTTTGAGTGGCCCCATTCTCTCCCTAGTTGCCCTTTTGTCCTTAATGTATTCATCAAATACCTTTGCATTCTCCTTAAACCTATTTGCCAAAGGTATCTCATGTCCCCTTTTCCCCCTCCTGATTATGCTCTGAAGTATCCTCCTACTGACTTTATACTCTTCTAAGGATTCACTCAATATCTGCTGTCTATACCTGATATATGCATCCTTCTTTTTCTTGACCAAAACCTCAATTTCTCTACTTACCCAGCATTCCCTACACCTCCAGCCTTGCAGTTCACCCTAACAGGAACATACTGTCTCTGGACTCACATTATCTCATTTTTGAAGGCTTCCCATTTTCCAGCCGTCCCTTTACCATCTGCCCTCAACCAACTTTTGAAAGTTCTTGCCTCATACCATCAAAATTGGCCTTCCTTCAATTTAGAACTTTTAGATCCTTTTCCATCACTACTTTAAACCTAATAGAATTATGGCTGCTGGCCCCAAAGTGCTCCCCCACTGACACCTCAGTCACCTACCCTACCTTATTTCCCAAGAGTAGATCAAGGTTTGCACTTTCTCTCATAGGAATATCCACATACTGAATTGGAAACTTTTCTTTGCACGCTTAATAAATTCCTCTCCGTCTAAACTCTTAACACTATGGCAGTGTAAAATGTCCTACCATAACCGCCCTATTATTCTTACAGATAACTGATATCTCCTTACAAATTTGTTTCTGAATTTCCCTCTGACTATTAGGGGGTTTATAATAGAATCCCAATAAGATGATCATTCTTTTCGTATTTCTCAGTTCCACCCGAATAACTTTCCTGGATGTATTCCCAGGAATATCCTCTCTAAGTACAACAGTAATGCTGTCCCTTATCAGAAAACGCCACTCCCCCTCCTCTCTTACACCCTTTCTATCCTTCCTGTAGCATTTGTATCCTTGAACATTAAGCTGCCAGTCCTGTCCATCCTTGAACCATGTCTTTGGGATTGCTATGATATCCCAGTCCCATGTTCTTCACGATGCCCTGAGTTCATCTGCCTTCCCTGTTAGGCCTCTTGCATTGAAATGAATGCAGTTTAATTTATCTGTCCTACTTTGTTTTTTGCTTTGTTCCTGCCTGCCCTGCCTGTTTGATTCGCTCCTTTTCCCAACTGCACCAGTCTCAGATTGATCTCTTTCCTTACTATTTCCCTGGATCCCACCACCCCCACCCCCCCCCCTCCCCCCCACCTTACTAGTTTATTCCAGTGCAGCTCTAGCAAATCTCCCTGCCAGAATATTAGTCACCTTGGCATTTCTGGCATCGTGCCATTATTTGGGAAGCTTGACTCGTTTGATCCTGCCATCTAAGACTGGGCCCAGTATGTGGAGAAAATGCAAAATTTATCCAGATAAGTCACATTGTGGGAGACGAAAAGCAATGAGTAATCCTTTTGATGGCTTTTGGATCCGTAGCATTTTCGGTTATAAGTGGCTTGACTTTCAAGAGATACTAGACACTAAAGCCTTCTAAGAGTTCATGGAGTTAGTTACGGATATTACAGCCCCAAACCTCCTCTAATTCTGAGAGATTATCAGCTTCAGCCGGCCGTTCGAGGACCAGGGGAATCTATATTGGGATTTTTGACAAGACTAAGATAACTGGCAGAGGCATAGGATTTCGGTTTAACCCTAAGTGAGATGCTGAGAGGCTGTTAATTGTGTGGGCTTTATGATAAAACAATGCAGAAGCACCTACTAGCTGAAACCCAACTCACCATCAAACAGGCACTTCAACTGGCATAGTCATTAGAAATTCTGAAAAGTGGAGCATAGGAACTACAGGGCATCCCAATGGTAATGGAAACCCTCACTTGTCTGACTGAGCTTTGGGAACACCACTTAGGTGTAGGCATGGTGTAGGGAGGATGAGGCAACCGTGGATGACCAGGGAAGTCAGGGACAGCATAAACCCTCAGGAGAAAGCATATAATGTGGCAAAGGACAATGGAAAACCAGAGGATTGGGAAGCTTACAAAGACCAACAGAGGGCAACCAAAAAATAAATAAAGAGGGAGAAGATTTAATATGAGGGTAAACTAGCCAGTAATATAAAGAATGACTGTAAGAGTTTCTTCAGATACATAATAGGCAAAAGAGAGGCAAAAGTGGACAATAGACTGCTTGAAAATGACACTGGGGAGATAGTAATGGGGAACAAGGAAACGGCTGAGGAACTGAATAATTACTTTGTGTCAGTCCTTGTGGTAGAAGACACGAGTAATTTCCCAAGAATTCAAGACAGTGAGGGCGCAGATCTGTGTATGGCGGCCATCACCAAGGAGAAGGTGCAAGAAAAACTGAATGGCCTGAAGGTGGATAAGTCACCTGGACCAGAAGGACTACACACCAGAGTTCTAAGGGAGATAGCTGAAGAAATAGCAGAGGTGTTAGTGGTGATGTTCTAGGAATGGCTACAATCAGGGAGGGTCCCAGGGGACTGGAAAGTCACTAATATAACACCCTTGTTTAAAATGAGAGCAAGGCAAAAGATGGCAAATTACAGACCGATTCGCCTAAATTCGGTCATGTGTAAGGTCCTGGAATCCATTGTGAAGGATGGGATTTCTGAATATTTGGAAGTGTACAGTAAAAGAGGGCAAAGTCAGCATGGTTTCATCAAGGGGAGGTCATGCCTGACAAATCTGCTAGAATTCTTTGAGGAAGTAACAAGCAGATTAGACCAAACAGAATCATTGGATGTTATCTATCTGGACTCCAAGAAGGCCTTTGACAAAATACTGCACAGGAGGCTACTGAGTAAAGTAAGGGCCCATGGTGTTAGAGGCAAGGTGCTAGCATGGATAGAAGCTTGGCTGTCTGGCAGAAAGCATATGATGGGGATTAGAGGGTCTTTCACAGGATGGCAGCCAGTGACAAGTGGTGTTCCACAACGCTCAGTGTTGGGGCCACAACTTTTCACTTTATACATTAACGATCTGGATGAAGGAACTGAGGGCATTCTGGCTACGCTTGCAGACAGTACAAAGATAGGTAGAGGGACAGGTAGCATTGAGGAGGCAGGGAGGGTGTGGAAGGATTTAGACAGGTTAGGAAAATGGGCAAAGAAGTGGCAGATGGAGTATAATGTGGAAAATGTGTGAGGTCATGCACTTTGGTAGGAAGAGTAGAGGCATGGACTATTTTCTAAATGGGGAGAAAATTCAGAAATCTAAAGTGCAAAGGGACTTGGGAGTTGTTGTCCATGATTGTCTCAAGGTAAACTTGCAGGTTGAGTCAATGGTTAGGAAGGCAGATGCAATGATGGCATTTATTTTGACAGGACTTGAATATAAAAGCAGGGATGTACTTCTGAGACTCTATAAGGCTCTGGTCAGACCATATTTGCAGTATTATGCATATAGTTTTGGGCCCCATATCTTAGGAAGAATGTACTAGTCCTGGAGCATGTTCAGAGGAGGTTCATGAGAATGGTCCCGGGAGTGCAAAGCTTAACATATGAGGAATGTTTGAGGACTCTGCGTTTGTACTTGATGGAGCTTATGAGGATGAGGGGGGATCTAATTGAAACATACAAAATACTGAATAGCCTGAACAAAGTAGATGTTGGGAAGATGTTTCTATTGGTAGGAGAGACTAGGACCCGAGGGCACAGCCTTAGAGTAAAGGAAAGACCTTTTAGAACCGAGATAAGGAGAAACTTCTTCAGCCAGAGAGTGGTGAATCTATGGAATTCATTGCTACAGGGGGCTTAGATGCCAGGTCATTGAGTGCATTTAAGACTGGGTTGGATAGTTCTTGATTGTCAAGGGGAACAAGGGTTACAGGGAGAAAGTGGGAGAATGGGGTTGAGAAACGTATCAGCCATGATTGAATGGTGGAGCAGACCCGATGGGCTGAATGGCCTAACTTCTGCTCCTATGTCTTATGTTCTAATTGCAGAGCTTAAGGTAGGACATATCCTGAGCAGAGAGACCCTAGACCAATATATAGTGAAACCCCACAACAAAGTTGAGCTTTGGCCAAATGGCAAAAATGTTCATCAGGATCTGGGCCAGCAAAGGAGTCCTACAAGGCCTGACCTGACTAAGAAAACTTGTAGGCTAGTATCCAGGAGAATGCACACCCTGGAAATGACATGTGGGTTGGCACACCGTCCTGAAGGCCAAATGGCTAATGCAGGTGCCTTGACCTGCCTCCCACTGGCAGATGCTTCACCAGTGGTGCTTGCCCTGGAAGAGTCCATTCTGGTTTTAAACTTTCTGGACACCCTTCCAGTCACCGCTGAAAATATCTGACTGTGGACACAGAAAAAATCCCGTCTTGGCAAAACTAAAACAGTTGGTAGTAATGGGGGAGACAGAAGGGCCATCACAACCAGGACTGAAACCTTTCTGGACCAGGCCAGACCAGATCACTGTAGAAGACAGCATACCACGATGGGGAGCAAGAGTGATTGTCCCAAGTAAAGGTCATAGCCAGTTACTTACTGAACTCCACCAGAGTCATCCAAAGGTTTCCGAAATGAAGATTGGTGAAGAAAAGGTTAGTGAGAAGTTATGCCTGGTGGCCAGGATGGGATGTTGACATAGCTGCATTGATGCCTTGAGTGCCAACAAGGACATGAATTGTTGCCCACAGTGCCCCACATTCATGGGAATGGATGGGTAAACCCTGCACTCGGCTGCATGTTGACTATGCATGTCATTCCAGGCATCAATGTTCCTGCTCATTGTGGACGCCCACTCAAAGTGGTTGGATGTACATAAAGGTCATTTAGCAAACTCAGGGATGCCAACTGAGAAGAGGCAAGTATCCATCATCCAATGGTGTGATGGAAAGAGCATTCCAAATGTTGAAGGCTGGCTTAAAAAAGCAGCCAACAGCTTCACTCTATACTGAACTGTCCTGGTTCCTGATCGATTATGGGACCACCCCTCATGCAACTACATGGATAGCTCCAGCAGAGATGTTGATGGCGAGATATCTCTGCACCTGGTTAAACCTGATATTCCCACACCTGTCGGAGAGGGTGAAACAGCAATAGGAATGCCAATAGCCACATGCTTCCTCCAAGGGATTCAGGGGACAAACTTTGATGCTGGAATCACGGGGAATGGCCCTGCTTGGGTACGAGGCAAGCTTGACACGAGGTCAGGTCCTGTGTGACCTACAAAGTTCGGGTAGGTGAGGTGGTCCTGAACAAACATGTGGATCGCCTGAAAGCTGTTACCTTGCAAACGGGGCAGGCACAAAACATACCTGCTCCCCTTCCCTGCCAGAACAGCCAGAAGGCCTGTCAGAAACTGTAGGTTCTCCCCCTCCATCTAGCACTGAGGAAACCTCAGAGTCCAAGATGGATGCAGCCTCAATAATGTTACCGCCAGAAGAAGAGGAGAAACTCACCCGAAATGAAAGAGATGGGCTATAGTCCTGTAAATGCCACCTGTACGCAGGTCTGAGTCAGAGGAGCCAGACCTGGGGTGAAGATGTAGGTGAGGCTACCAGAGAAAGACCATCCCCAGACTTAGGGGGATAAGGGATCTAGTGATTGGAAGCTGGAGGATCTTGAGAACCTGTGAGATCCTTTACTGGGGCTGTCAATCTGGGCCAATCAGAGAGCCCTGGCTGACAGGTATAAACAGGCGATTCCGAGAGTCTCTTGACTTCGGGGACTGACTCTGAGCTGGCTGGTCACAGCCAGTGCACTGTGCATGTATAAATAAAGGGGACTTGGTGACAGGGTACCAGCCTCATGGACCAAAAGAGGCCACAGATGAGGCATGATTTCATAGAATGTCAGGACAGGCTCAAGAGGCTGAATGGCCTCCTCTGGTTCCAATGTTTCCTATGTTGCCACAATGCCTGAGAAATTATTTTTTAGAGCCATTTATCAAAACATCACTTCACAAATTTGCAGATGCATTGAACTCCGTTTTACAGCCCTTTCTCCTGAATCCTGGGAAATGATTCTACGATCATAACCTAAACACTACTTTAGGCTTCTATGCATGACTTTAGGCTGAACACTGGGGAAGGTTATTCTCTCTTTATTGTAGGTATACACATTGACTGGGCATTTACAGTGTTCCCGGATGGAGAATTCCAGCCCTCCAAATAAAGCAAGTTCTACTGATCTCCTCCTAAATATCTGATTCCATATCCTGAGGTTATGATCTTGAATTCTAGACTCTCCAAACATGGGAAACAAGCTTTGAAACTTGGTCAAGTTCTCTAAGAATTTTATACATTTCAATTATATCACCTTTTCTTCCTTTAAACCTTTGAGAATCTAGGCCCATTCTAATCATTCTGTCCTCATAGGATATCTGTCTCTTATCTCAGGAATCAATCTGGTGAACTTTGTTGCATCTCATCTATAGGAAGCTTAGGTAAGTGCGCCAGCTCTATTTATTTCTTTAAATATTTCCTTACATTGGAAATGTAAGGAATTTTTTTTCCATAAACACACCCCCTGGGCAAAAAGGCAAATTCAGAAATCAGGTTTTCTCACATGCAATGCCCCACAGTAGGAAGAGAACCCCTACCTTATTTTCCAAATCCCTTGTAAGACAAACATCATTTCGGCCTATTAGTTCATTGTGTACCTTTGCACTTTGCAAATTCATATTAAAGGACCCCCAAAACTGTTGGATTACCATCATTTTTGAAAACATCTGCGCCAATTAACTGGTCAACATCAGACAAATGTAAAACACTGCAGATGCCAGAAGTCTGAAACAAACTCAGAGTGCTAGAGAAACTCAGCAACGTCTGTGGAGAGAGGGACAGAATTAACGTTTTGAGTCTGGTATGACTCTACTTTCAAATCCATTACTTTGCAGTCTCTTAGCGTCCTCATCAGCTTCTCACTCGCTTTTGTGTCAGCAGCTTTGTTGGATATATACACTCAGTCCCCTCATCTAAACCATTGGCATTGATTAGAAAATGGATTCTTGCAATATCCCAAACGCGTCTCCCATCTTGTCATTGTTATGGACTAGACCAGATCCCCTCAAGATATTTTAAGAGGGTAGCCTATACCCTAACTTTTACTTATTTTAAAGGCAAACATAATGTACTGTGTTTCAGATGCAAATCAATTAGTCTAACTATTCTACATGAAACAAAATACAATTTACTTATAACACTGTAGTTAAAATACAACCAAAGAATGAGGAACTTTAGAATAACTTAACACTATTGGAACACATAACAGAAAAATTATTACTAGTTAACTGCTCCAATATAGTAACATCCCATAACCACACCCCCAGGGCAAAAAGTCAAATTCAGAAATCAGATTTTCTCATATGCAATGCCCTGGAATAAGAAGAGAAACCTCAGTTTCTGGCTGTAACTGAGAGAAAGGAAGAATAGCTTCTACTTCTCCAAAGCTCCAGTTGCTTCTGCTAAACCTAAATGCTAAAAAAATCCTAAAAGTCCTGGTCTATGAGACCTGGCCACACCCATCCAGGCTGCTTCTATTGTTCCAACTTTAAAAAAAATGCCAAGGCCTCAGAAGCTGTTTATGTTATCACAGCGGTGGGCTCTAATACTCAGTGCATATAATTACAAGTTGGAACACTGTCTGGGCGGCCATGTAGCAAATACGGATGCATTGAGTCACCTCCCACTGGGGGATACACCCACCACTGGAAGGGTGCTTAATGGTTTTAAATCCTCTGGGCACGTATCCTGACAAATCTGACAATATCAGACTTTGGACACGGAAAGATCCGATCCTGACAAAATTGAAACAGCTGGTGTTGATGGGGGGAAACCAAAGGGCCCTTACAACCCAAACTGAAACCTTTCTGGACTTGGAGAAACCGGGTCACTGTAGAAGATGGCATATTATTACAGGGATTGTCTTGAGCTAAAGTCACCACCGGATATTGGCTGGACTCCACCAGGGCCATCCAAGGGTTTCCAAAATGAAGATGTTGACGAGAGGTTATGTCTGATGGCCAGGACCGGATGCAGACATAGCAGCATTAATGGGGCAGTGCCCAGAGTACCAACAAGGACAACAATTATCATCAGCAGTGCCCATACATTTGTGGGAGTGACTGGATAAACCCTGAACTTGGGTACACATCGACCATGTAGGTCACTTCATGGGCTCAATGTTCTTAGTGATTGTGGACACCTACTCAAAGTGGTTGGAAGTTGCATAGAGTTCTTTTATCAAACAGCCAGGTGGACCTCATAGGAAAGCTGCACACATTTTTTGCTCCTGGAAGTGTTGGCCACAAATAATGGGCCATCATTGAGTATTTCCTAAAGTTGAGTGGTATCCATCATCTAAACACAGCTCCATACCACCCATCATCCAATGGTCTGGCAGAAAGAGGAGTCCAAACTTTGAAGGCCGACTTAAAGAAACAGCTTCACTTGATACCAAACTGCCCCAGTTCCTATTTGATTATGGGACCAACCCTCATGCAACTACAGGGATAGCTCCAGCAGAGTTGCTAATGGGGGGTAAGAGTCTGTACCAGGTTAAATCTGATCTTCCTGGATCTGGGGGAAGGAGGGGTGCGAAACGGCAGTGGGAACGCCAGTGCCAGATATAGGACTCCACCAGACAAGAGAGGCAGGAGAAGATGTTTGGTGTAGGAACCACAGGAATGGCCCTGCATGTGTTGATGTGAGGTCGGGTCCCGTGGCGAGCAGGTGAGACGGTCCTGAAAAAGCACATGGGCCATATGGAAGCTGCAAACTTGCAAACGGTGCAGGAACAAACCATGCCCTGCTGCTCAGAACAGTCAGAAAGGCTGGCGGAACCCGTGGGTTCTCCCTGTCCATCCAGCGTTGAAGAGATTTTAGCATCTGAGAAGGACACAGTCCTTCGCCTCACCTTGATGCCTTTAGAACATAGAACATAGAATATTGCAGTGCAGTATAGGTCCTTCAGCCCTCAATGTTGCACCAACCTGTGAAACCAATCTGAAGCCCATCTATCCTACACTATTCCATTATCATCCATATGTTTATCCAATGACCATTTAAATGCCCTTAAACTTGGCAAGTCTACTACTGTTGCAGGCAGGTCAGTCCACACCCTACAACTGTTAGTAAAGAAACTACCTCTGACATCTGCCCTATATCTATTACCCCTCAATTTAAAGCTATGTCCCCTCGTGCTAGCCATCACCATCTGAGGAAAAAGAGTCTCGCTGTCCACCCTATCTAACCTTCTGATTATCTTATATGTCTCTAAGTCAACTCTCAACCTTCTTCTCTCTAATGAAAACAACCTCAAGTCTCTCAGTCTTTCCTCAGTAGATCTTCTCTCCATACCAGGCAACATCCTAGTAAATCTCCTCTGAACCCTTTCCAAAGCTTCAACATCTTTCCTATAATGCGGTGACCAGAACTGTATGTGATACTCCAAGTGCGGCCGCACCAGAGTTTTGTATAGTTGTAGCACAACCTTCTGTCTCTGAAACTCAATCCCTCTACCAATAAAAGCTAACACACCGAATGCCTTCTTAACAACCTTTGCTGCCTGAAGGGGACAATGAATTTCTTCCAAGGAGCTCCGGCCTCAGGCGGCGGGTTACTGTGGGTTACACACTGTAACCTGAACCCAGGAGGAGCTCATGCCCTCAGATTCAGAGGAGGGAAGGATGTTGTGACTGTAATGGGATCAGCAAGGGGACCTCATAGAATAGGAGTTCCCTGACTGCGGCTGTTAACCTGGTCCAATCATGGAGCCTTGGCTGACAGATATAAACAGGAGTGTCAGGGGTTTTGCTCACTCTGAGAGCTGGCTCTGTGGGAACTGGATCAGTGCCAAGGACTCTCCGTGTGTAAATAAAGGGGATCTGATGACGAGATGCCGGCCTCTGTGGTGTTACTTCAGTCAGCAATGACATTAACATGTACAGCACACACAAGGAGTATTAAGTTTGTCACGGATTAGGGAGCCCAAAGGGCTGTGTGCTGTACAATGCAAGGGATGGTATGAAATGTTCTTGCCCTCTAAAAGGACCTCAAATTGGTAGGTCTTGCAGATCCCTGCCTTCACAGGTCAAGACACATAGCCCGCCCACTCTGGATGTGGTCACAGCTGGTTTCTTTGCCATTGTGTGGTTTTGATTTCCAGAATGATGAAAGATGACAGAGAGCTGTCATCAGGAAGAAGTTTCCAACCTTGTCCTTTATGTGAAGGTGAGGCCCTGAATTCTGAGCCCGTAGGCTCCACATCTCACAGATGCCCACATAATCCATCTATATGAGCCAACACCTTATGCCCCCAGCCCCTGGCATCCAAGCTGCCAACTCTAGGTCACGCATTGCCCCCGATGACCCCACAAGCCAGGGAGCTCCTGAACATGGTCGATACCCCTCTTGCATTTCCCCATTCCCATCCATCTTTTATTGTACAAAAGCGAAATACTACAGAGCTTGGAAATCAGAAACAAACAGGGAATGCTGGAGAAACTCAGCAGGTCTGGCAGCAGCTGTGGAGAGAGAAGCTGAGTTAACATTTTGACTCCGGTGTGCTTAGAAAAGGATAGACCAGGTCTAAAAGTTAAAGTTCTAAATTGGAGAAAGGCCGATTTTGACGCTATTAGGCAAGAACGTTCGAAAGCTGATTGGAGGCAGATGTTCGCAGGTAAAGCGAAGGTTGGAAAATGGGAAACCTTCAGAAATGAGATAACAAGAATCCAGAGAAAGTGTATTCTAGTCAGGGTGAAAGGGAATGCTAGTAGGTATAGGGAATGCTGGTTGACTAAAGAAATTGAGGGTTTGGTTGCGAAAAAGAAGGAAGCATGTGTCAGGTATAGACAGGATAGATCGAGTGAATCCTTAGAAGAGTATAAAGAAAGTAGGAGTATACTTAAGAGGGAAACCAGGAGGGCAAAATGGGGACATGAGATAGCTTTGGCAAATAGAATTAAGGAGAATCCAAAAGGTTTTTACAAATATATTAAGGGCAAAAGGGTAACTAGGGAGAGAATAGGGCCCCTCAAAGATCAGCAAGGCGGCCTTTGTGTGGAGCCACAGAAAATGGGGGAGATACTAAATGAATATTTTGCATTAGTATTTACTGTGGAAAAGGATATGGAAGATATAGACTGTAGGGAAATACATGGTGACAACTTGCAAAATGTCCAGATTACAGAGGAGGAAGTGCTGGAAGTCCTGAAACGCATGAAGGTGGATAAATCCCCAGGGCCTGATCAGGTGTACCCTAGAACTCTGTGGGAAGCTAGAGAAGTGATTACTGGGCCTCTTGCAGAGATATGTTGTCATCGATAGTCACAGGTGAGGTGCCGGAAGACTGGAGGTTGGCTAACTTGGTCCCACTGTTCAAGAAGGGTGGTAAGGATAAGCCAGGGAACTATAGACCAGTGAGTCTGATGTCGGTGGTGAGCAAGTTGTCGGAGTGAATCCTGAGGGACAGGATGTACATGTATTTGGAAAGGCAAGGACTGATTAGGGATAGTCAACATGACTTTGTGCGTGGGAAACCATGTCTCACAAACTTGATTGAGTTTTTTGAAGAAGTAACAAAGAGGATTGATGAGGGCACAGTGGTAGACGTGATCTATATGGACTTCAATAAGGAGTTCGACAAGGTTCCTCATGGGAGACTGGTTAGCAAGGTTATATCTCATGGAATACAGGGAGAACTAGCCATTTGGATACAGAACTGGCTCAAAGGTAGAAGACAGAGGGTGGTGGTGGAGGGTTGTTTTTCAGATTGGAGGCCTGTGACCAGTGGACCACAAGGATTGGTGCTGTGCCCTCTACTTTTTGTCATTTACATAAATGATTTGGATGCGAGCATAAGAGGTACAGTTAGTAAGTTTGCAGATGACATTAAAATTGGAGGTGTAGTGGACAGTGAAGAAGATTACCTCGGAATACTACAGGATCTTGATCAGATGGGCTGAGAAGTGGCAGATGGAGTTTAATTCAGATAAATGTGAGGTGCTGCATTTTGGGAAAGCAAATCTTAGCAGGACTTATACACTTAATGGTAAGGTCCTAGGGAGTGTTGCTGAACAGACACCTTGGAGTACAGGTTCATAGCTCCTTGTAAGTGGAGTCTCAGGTAGATAAGATAGTGAAGAAGGAATTTAGTATGCTTTCCTTTATTGGTCAGAGTATTGAGTACAGGAGTTGGGAGGTCATGTTGCGGCTGTACAGGACATTGGTTAGGCCACTGTTGGAATATTGCGTGCAATTCTGGTCTCCTATTTATCGGAAAGATTTTGTGAAATGTGAAAGGGTTCAGAAAAGATTTACAAGGATGTTGCCAGGATTGGAGAATTTATCTATAGGGAGAGGCTGAACAGGCTGGGGCTGTTTTCCCTGGATGTTGGCGGCTGAGGGGTGACCTTATAGAGGTTTACAAAATTATGAGGGGCATGGATAGGATAAATAGACAAAGTCTTTTCCCTGGGGTGGGGGAGTCCAGAACTAGAGGACATAGAGGTTTAGGGTGAGAAGGGAAAGATATAAAAGAGACCTTCGGTTCAACTTTTTCACACAGAGGGTGGTACGTGTATGGAATGAGCTGCCAGAAGAAATGCTGGAGGCTGGTACAATTACAACATTTAAGAGGCATTTGGATGGGTATATGAATAGGAAGGGTTTGGAGGGATTATGGGCCGGGTGCTGGCAGGTGGGACTAGATTGGGTTGGGATATCTGGTCTGGATGGACGGCTTAGATTGAAGGGTCTGTTTTCGTGCTGTACATCTCTATGACTCTTCTTCAGAACAGAACAGTCCCAGATGAGGGCTCTTTTGGTGGAGTGGTAGTGTCTGTACCTCTGCACTGGGCAGCCTGGGTTCAAGTTCTACCTGCTCTGGGAAGTGGTGGTGTGCGTCCTCACAACTCTGAACAGATTGATTAAAACTACAGTAAACCCTAGGTGAGATTGACCCAGACCCCTTATTGATGTCTTTCTATCTCCCGAACTGCAAAAGTTCCTAAACCCTCAACCCCAGACAGACCACTATGGTGCCACAGGACTGAGCATGCTCCACTCCCTGGACTGCAATCGCCCTGACCTCCTAACTGAGGCCTCGCTGCCCAAATATCTAACCATGGCCAATCCCGTGGACTGGGAAGGGAGGCTGCCCTTGACCCACTGGGCCAGGACCCCTCGTGAATGGCTGTCTCGATGGAAACTACTCTCCTATAGCTTTAGGACATGTCTTCCTGTTTTTGCTGCACGAGCAGTGTTGCTTGCTGGGAAAGATGCTGGTGCACTGCCATTTGGGGAGGACTTGCTGACCAGCAAGGCCAACCTCCTGGCTGTATGACTGCAAGGCATGGTAACGCAGGGATGCTGTGAACATGTTGAGGGGGGGGAGATGGTGGTAGGTGCAGTAAGTAGCAAGTGAACAGGTCTGAGTTGCACCCTAGCAAAATAAGGGTGGCACGGTGACTCAGTGGTTAGCATCTCTGCCTCACAGCGCCAGAGACCTGGGTTCAATTCCAGCCTCGGGTGACACTATGGAGTTTGCACATTTGTCCCATATCTGCGTGAGCTTCCTCCAGTTTTTTTCCCACAGTCCAAAGATGGCTAGTTGGGTTAGCCATGAGAAATGCAAGGGATAGGATTGGGTTGGGGGGTTGGTTGATATGGGTAGGCTGCTCTTCAGAGGGGTGGCCTGGTCTCAATGGGCTGAATGGCCTGCTTCCACATTGCAGGGATTCTATTAAAATCCATAGGCTTGGGGCCAGTCCTTGCAGCAACGAATCAATGTGAGTTGCTGGTGCACCCTCAACTTTCTAATTATCCTGCAAGTGCCATGAGGATCATGAGGCGACTGGCAATTACCAGATGCAAATGTCTGTGGATGAGGTGGGTGTGCAGCAAGTGCCAGTGGGCTGTGCCCTGAAATGCTGTTTGGTACTGTGCAACATGGAGACCCTTTGAGGCAAGTGACGAGCTGAAGTAGCGAGGAACCCACCCTAGTGGCCATGTTGTGAACTCATGTGTCCGGTTTGCACATAGAGGGTGGCAGGATAGAAAGCTGCATATTAATGGGGCAAGATGTGCAGTTAAAAAGGTTGTTACAAGAAATAATCCCTGCTAAGAAGCATCTTTGCACTGCCTAGTGAGATTCTGTCTTCCATGCTTGGAATTGAGTTAACAGAAGCAGTGAATTGTTCCTGAAGTCAAGATGTGTCTCGCTGGATGATTCTCTCCACATCTTTCAAGCCTTTCTAAGATTCTGACTGTGGAACGTGGAGCATAATCACTGATGTAGGTCATTAGGGCTGAATGGCCAGTTTCTGTGCCTCAGCGTTTGATGCAATCAGTGCAATAAGGTAACGGATACGTGAAAAACTGAAGGGAGTGTTTTCAGAGGTGTTGCAAGAACAGCCATTAGTTGTGTCCTTGGAGCTGTTCATGTTTGTTGTCACGGGAACTGGAATCGAGGGAAATTAACAAAGAAAGACTGACAACAGACAATAAAATGTGACATTTATTTACTTTGAAGGAAAACGATTAGACCTGCAATTTTCTGATTGCCAAAAAATGACAAATATCCTGGGAGGATGGACCAGCCCTTAAGATGTGAAGGTGAGTTACATTGGTATCTCTGCTCTGAAGTGTGGATTACGTTCATGAAGACGCATGAGCCACACCTGAATTGCAGTACAAAGAGAACTTGTAAGAGGTTAGCTACAGTGACACTCTGCGCTGTGCTCAGTAGGCTGCCCACAAGGCAAGTGGTAAGTTATCAAGATTGGGTTTTCCTTCTACTTATTTAAAATGAACAATTTTATATTAAAATGGCAAGTTTGGAATTTTCTTTAGGATTAATGGGATTATTTTCACATGGTACTGATGTCAGCTGCAGTATTACTTAAGCATGCTTTTGATATATTCTGTGGAACTGGACTTTCAGGCAGTGGAGAAACATCTCAGGGTAATTAATGCAAATCTACTTTCTCCAACATTGTGGACACAATCTTCCCTTGTCAGGTTGCACCTCTCCAAAGATAGTTAGTCGTAGGAAACTAATCCTCAGAAAGTAACTGCAGAGGAACCTTGACTATTTTTCATGCACTCAGTGAAATATGTTCAGCATGGCTAGTGGAAAATATTACAGTGTGGGTTAACTGTTTAAGTCAGAGCTACAATTGTCCTGTGCAGTGATCTGTAGCACAGGTCTATTATTTGATATGCACGCTATGATGCAGAGTGATGCTGACAACATGGGTTCAATTCCCACACCAGCTGAGGTTACCATGAAGGACTCTCCTTCCCAACCTCTCTTCTCTTGCTTGTGGGTGTGGTAACCCTCAGGTTAAACCACCACCAGTCGTTTCTCTCTCTCTCTCTCTCTCTCTAATGAGAGAGCAGCCCTTTGGTTTGTTAAGACTATGATGACTTTACCTATATTGGGGAGTGATTTTTGGGCATTAACTGAGCACAGAATCAGAAGCGTGATGGAGGAGGTTTGTATGCATTTTATAAAACTGTCTGAATTTAATTCTCATTTATTATAACTGAAGGAACTCTGCATGGTAGGATGCTTAATGTATAAGTGTTAAATAAATTTCTACTTAAGGAGGTTATTGTAGCTTCAACATATTTATAGCTCCTCACTGTTAAAAATATTTTTCTTTTAAAAAGAGTGTGTAATGGTTATCAATGTTCACTTTTAATAACTGTTTGAAGTATTTAAATAAATGATAATTCCAGACAAAGAAAACAATTTCAATTTGGAAGTAAAGGCTTTGAGATCAGATGGAAGATGATTTACTGTTATTTATTAAAACCTCGCCCATTTACCAGGTTTTGGAATGTAGTGTAAAATGCTAGTTTGCCCTTTCTCATTGTGAGTGACAGTGCAGTTGTGTAAGTACATGATGACTTTATCTCAGATTCACAAGGGTTTTATTCTCTTTGTGTGGACAATAGGCTGATCTATCTGGGTCATGTTCTTTCTTCAGTTCCAGTCACTGTTTTGAGCCAAATTGTCATGAACCTCGCATATTGAAAGGGTACCCAGTGTACAGTGACAGAACTGGCTCAGTATCAAATTAACCTGACCTTGTGAGTCCAAAAAACCCAGCGGTGGGACAGGAAGTTATAGCCAATTGATTGCAATACAACTGTTAAATAAGGAAAGGATCTTCATCTAAGATTATTCTATAAAGAAAACCAGAATTTCTTTGAAAAAACTGGAAGTGGTGGGCAGAACAATGGCTTGATAATGCTTTTTCCCAACATTGTGTAGCACTGGAATTCTTCTATTTCACATTTTGCTAGACCAGCATTTATTACCCATCCCTAACTGTTTTTGAGGAGGTGGTGATGAGCTGTTGACCAGCTACAGTATTTGGGGTTTAGGAACACCTTCAGTGCATTTACGTGTACTTTCAGGATTTGGGCCCCAATGACAGTGATATATTTCCAGGCAAATAGCTTGGAAGGGAATGTGCAGGTGGTGGTGCTCCCACATGCATCCATTCTCCTGGTCCTTCCAGGTGGTAGGGGACATGTTTGAGGATGGTGCTGTTGAAGGAGCCTGGGTGAGTCGCTACAGGGCACCTGTAGATGCTACACATTGCTTCAGATAATCACAGTCAGAGGAAACAGAAACACAAACACATGCAGTTGGAGTCCATTCGCGCCTTGGCCACCATTTTCTAACAACGAAAATCAATGCTTTTGCATTTCACTCATCTGTATGATAATTAAGACCCTTGCTCCTTTTTGCAGAAACGTCTGAAGTTGTTTCTGTTTTTGAAAAGTGACCAACAATAATGGGGAATACATCGATGTTTAATTGGATTTTTTCAGTGAAGCTGATAATTGTTATCATTGGTAAGTCAATTCTTTGGATGTTTAAATATCAGAAATTGTCTGTAACCCACAGGAAGTTGCAAGTGTGAAAAAAAACAAGGCATTTTAAATTATAGAAGTTCCCTTGCTTTCAAATGCAGTCCCCTACAGGCCAAATATAAAACTGTCTGGCAGACCAAAAACCATGCGGAAAATCTGTTAGAAAAGAGACTTCTCAGTGGCCAGACCCGATGAGTCCCAGTAGTTTTTAAACTCTATGTTGCAACTGGCTAAATAAATCCTACACTTAGAACTCAATACCACAAGCAGCAATTAAAACAACATCAGAATTCAAATCGATCATCAAAGCAATTGAAGTTGTGGAATTCTACACCTCAGAGTTCTTGAGAGTTCCCTGGTCAAAGATTCTTCCATTTTGGTTACAAAAAGTTTTAGTAGGAAGTTTGGCAGAAATAAAACTAAAATAATCAATGGCCCAAAAACTCCAAATCGCTGGAAAAGCTAAGCAGGTCTAAGATCACAGGACCTGAAACGTCTTCAGCAGGTTTGGCAGCATCCGCAGAGAGAAATCAGAGTTAACGTTTCAGGTCCTGCTTTTCCAGCAATGTCTCTTTTTGTTTCCAATTTACAGCATCATCAGTTCTTTTGGTTTTTATTTACCAACGGTGACTTTTGATTTGATTACACTTGAAATAGTTGAAGCATTTTATGGTACTCAGTACCTTTAGTAAGAGGATATTTTACAGCAAGACCTTCTCCATCAAATTGCTGATGCTCAGTATTGAGTCAAGAGATTAGAATCCTTCTGTATTCCTATTTGAAACACAGTGAACGCTAGAGAAACTCTGGCAGCGTCTGTGGAGAGACAGAAATGGAGTTAATGTTTCAAATCTGGTACAAATCTTCTTCTGAAGTCATATCAGAAACAAAACATTAACTCTGTTTCTCTCTCCACAGAAGCTGCCAGATCTGCAGAGTTTCTCCAGCATTCTCTGTTCTGGTTCAGCTTTCCAATATCCACAGTGTTTTATTTTTATTCTTTTCCTTGTTATCTCATGATCTATTAGATGCAGTCCTCAGATATGAAAGGTTTATGTTATGATGAACAAATGATTTATGGGGATTTCCTTTAACGTATGGTTTTGATGTTCCCTTTTAGCTTCATTTTGGACCCTTTTGAGTGCTCAGCCGGTAAGTGAAAAAAAATTATGGACTACGTTTACGCAAAATATTTCCAAACATACAGGCAAAACTGAGCCCTCATGCAATCCCTGTCTTCCATGTAGACAGTGCTCCACACAGTGCTGGCCAGCGACTGCAGGATACTTGGGGAAGACTTTACGGGGGGAGGCTGCAGATGACCTTTCAGGTTGAGCTGGAGCTGTTCTTGGTCCGAGGATGCATCTTCAGTCTACAGTTTGACAGGACTGGGGATGGCTGACTGACAGTCAATCAGCAAAGGCTCTGACAGAGCGGCAATGGTGGGAGCACAAGTACTATCATCCTGGCAGAGGACAGCTGGTCTGCAGGACACTGCCATCTTCCCTCCGAGGATGGCCGCCTGTATGTGATGGAGAGGATTGCGTGTTTAGATGATCCCTTGAGCAATGCATTTGGGGGCTTGCTCCTGGTAGGGCCATCTGTGGCAGTATGGTTATGGTGGTGTGCCGCAGGCATCAGTCCCAAGGCCACAACTATTTAGAATATATATTAATGAATTGGATGAGGAAAGTGAATGTACTATAGACAAGGATGACGTAAAAATAGATGGGAAGGCAAGTGGTGAAGAGGATACAGAGAGTCCGCAGGGGGACATAGCCAGCTTAGGTGAGTGGCAAAGTCTTGGTAGATGGAATATGATGTAGGGAATATGTGAAGTTACGCACTTTGGCAGGAAGAATACGAGAGCTGGAGATCATTTAAATGGAGAAAGATTTCAGAAAGCTCCATTGGAGAGGGATTTAGGAATCTGTATCCATAATTCACAAAATGCCAACTTCCAAATTCATTTGGTAATTGGGAAGGCAAATGGAATGTTGGTCTTTACTTCAAAGGGAATGAAATATAAAAATAGAGTGATCTTGCCAAAATTATACAATAACATTAGCCAGACCACAGTTGGAATCCTGTGAACAGTTTTGGTCTATCTATCTAAGGAAAGATATTCTGGCACTGGAGACAGTCCAGAGAAGGTTCACTAGGTTGAGAGAAACAATCCTGTCAGGAAAGGTGGAGTAGATTGGGCCTGTACTCATTGGAGTTTAGAAAACTTTGAGGAGATCTTTTTGAAATATTCAAGATTTTTAGAGGACTTAACAGGGTAGATGGTAGAGAGGTTGTTTCCCCTTGTGGGAGAGTCTAGGACCAGAGGGCATCATCTCAGAGTAAGGAGTCACTCATTTAAGACAGAGCTGAGGAGAAATTTCTTCTCTCAAAAGGTAGTGAGGCTGTGGAATTCTTTACCCTGGAGAGCTGTGGAGGCCAGGTCACAAAATAATTTCAAGGATGTGATCGACTGACTTTTGATCAGTAGGGAGATCAGGGTTTTTTGGGGAAAAGCAGTAAAGTGGAGTTGAGGATTATCAGGTCAACAACGACCTCATTGACTGGCAGAATAGGCTTGATGACTGTAGTCTGCTCCCATGCCTTAAGGTCAGTGCAAAGGTGAGGGGCAAAGTGCAGTTCAAAACATCCTCAATGACAGAGTGAGTGAAGGATGATCAGCTGCAGTGACGAGGGAAACTCTAGTGAACCCGGTAGTATGTCAAAGTTGATGAAGTGAGGGTCAGTGTGTGGGGTGGGGATGGGGCGAGGGGGATTATGATGGGTAGGGGTTTATTTCGTGCAGTCCCACAAAAGTACAAAATCCTCACAAGCAGCAAGAAGGTTGCTATTGGCCTGTGTGGGTGTCATTTCAATAATGTTACCCAGACCTTTGACATTTGAGGTAATAATGGGCACCACAACTTTGTGTCTGTCACATGATTGGCCAAGGCCCTTGAGTTCTTGTATCTAATTGGTTGGCAACTGTTGATTGTGCATGTGCAGCCCCCTGTCTCCTGGTGGGAGCGCCATATGCTTCTGTTCCCTGATGATCCCTTCTGATTTTTTTCCAGCCCCTTCTGGCCATTAGAACCTTTGCCAGGCAAAGCCAATTCCACCCACAGTGTTGTTCCCACGCTTCATCCTGATGCTGCACTGGCCAACTACACAGCGGTTGCTGGGGGGGTGGGGGGTGGTGTCTAAAAGTTGAAAGGCATCATGGAGTTGGGGAAAGGTTGGGATTGATGGATGTGTGAGCTGGGATGGTGGGAAAGATGTTCAGATCAGCTGTGGCTTGCACATCATGGCAGAATACAGGGTGAGTATGATGAGGGATTTGGAAAAGTACACGAGGCAGAAATATTGTGTCATCATCAATATTTGTTGTGAGGTTGAGTTCAATGGAAATTGGGGGCAGAAGCAGGTCATTTGACCTTTTGAGCCTGTGCCACCATTCAATATGAGCATGGGGCTCATTCTCTTAACTCAATGCTATATTCCTATATTGCTTGATGCCTTCAAAATCTATCACACAGCCGGCTTCATGTTGTGGAGCAATGTGAACTTGAGACAGCTCAGGAAATGCAGTTGTGCCCTCTCCCCAAGTGGTTTTATATTGATCATTTCAGTGTGGCCATCTTGATAAACAATAAGGAGGTCAGAAGGTCAGTGGGTGTGTTGTAATGTCATGTGCCTCCCATGGCTGGATAACTGGAGTTCTGTGAATGGCAGTGAGAGGTAGCCGTGAGGCTGCCAACATTGTAAGGTGAGGGAGAGCGAGCTGAAATGTCTGAAAGCTGAACTGGAGTCCTTTTCTGCTGCACAGTGCTGGGAGGGTGGTACATTGTGAAGTGTGAGAGAAGTCATTGGCGCACAGGGCAGGAGGTGTCCTTTGGAGATCTGTCACTGGTTTTGACCACTTGCCTGAACGTGCCCTTGCACTGCAGCCCAGTCTTTGGGGTCAGACTCTGTGAACTAACCTTGTGGAGCACCTGATCCCCATTCCCTTCTCCAGGTCATCAAATGTGAACAAATATTGCCCACACCTTTAGCATCACATCTGCAAAAGTGGGACCCCTCTCTGTGAATGGGCTGTGGATCAATTTGCCATATTATGGCTCTGGGCCCAGCCTTCCAGAGAGGGTTTTAACAGCTTCAGTTGACTGAGGGCAGCTCCTTTTGAAGAGGGATGAGCTGGCCAGGCTAGCTGTGAGTCCACACATATAAACCGAGCCCCTCTGCTGAGGATACAGATCCTCAAAGTCCTCCTTATTTAACATTGCCACGTGTCACATTGCTTTGCTTTAACATTGGTTACGTTTCTGGAGCCTGTAATCTTGTGGCACTTCATATGATTCTTTTGAATCTTGTTTCCCACCTTGACCCATAGCCTATCCCACCCTCTACCCCTTCAACTTGTGGCCTCTCCCCAGTAGCTACAAGTCCAGATATCCACCAGCTATTCCTGTCTCTACTGATACATTTAGCAATCCTGGGGAGCTCTGAGATAATTTACTGAGAAGGTTTGGCAAGGAGCAGCAAGGTAAGCCTCTGCATTATCTAACTTGATTTTCTGATGGCATAGACAAAGGCAAGAAAACTTTTCTTTCAAAACTTTTCCTTTCAAAGTTGCCACTATCCCTGTCACTACCTCTGCTATGTACAGCATCAGTATGCTCTGAAATTCCCTCTTTTACAGGGGTACAGTCAGTCTGACCTAAAACAACAGAGAATTCTCACCTCTTGTCCAATCAGTACTGGCACCTGATTTAAACCAAACTAAAAATAGGTTTGTCCAAATAGCACATTTCTTCACTGGAGGCTCACTGATGATGTTATCTAGTATGGTGACAAAACATTTGAAAACGAATCTTCCAACTCAGGCGAGCAAACCTACATCCAGCACATTTCTGTGTTGCAGACCAAACACCTAATACACCAGGACACTACTCGCTTACCTGCTCATCTCAGATCAAGCCCCACTCAGTGCCACAGTGTGGAGGAAGGGAGACAGAATGGGAAAGGACATTGAGGAAAAGAGCAAGACAAGGTTGGAAAGGAGGCAAAGAGAGAAAGGAGGGTGGGGGAGTGAGAAACAGAGAGTCATGGGAAGGTCTGTGCTACTCATGGCTTGTATTCACTTTAAACATGAGCCAGAGACAGAGTGAAAGGGTTAGGGTTTCAGATATGCTATGGGTCATGTACAGGCGCTGCTGAAGTCCATACATCACAGAGCCTGGTTGGTGTTATCCAATAGAGATAGCATTAATGTTCAGTGAAGGATTTAGCAAGCTATTTCAGCTGGGAATGCACATGGATAGCAACATCTACTGTCAATAAGCAGGCGTGCTTCGATGGGACCGGGGGTGGGTTAATTGCATGTTATTATCCCTGTAAATTATATTAGACTTAATACAATTATTTTCCTATGTGCTTATCAAAGCAACAGCCTCCATCGAATAGCAATGAAGGCAGTCTATTCCACATGCTGACTCGTGGTGTGTAACACATGTGATAAATGTTTACCATTTGCTAGTTCATTGTTCATTAAAGCTGTATCACATAAACAAATTGGGAATGAGATTATTACTTCCCACTCTGCAGAGTCTTGGAGAGAATACGTCACAAAGCTCCAGCCAGATGTTATTTAAAAGGAGAATGAGACGTGCCACTGGTGAGTACCAGACAATAGCATGTGTACACCTGACTGAGGCAATCCCACAACCTGCCCTTGAGCTTTACCTCTTTATTGCATGATTTCTGCTCCACATTTCTGTGGTGCTGCACAGAATCTATGATCCTACTATAGTGAGACCCTTCATCCCTGCTCCCTGTGCTATTGGAGACACTGGATAATTGAGGGCCAACTTTAGGAAGGGTTTGCCAATGTTTTCTTCCTTAATAAGGTTAAAACAATTACATGACATTTGATGGTGGCGTTGATCCAATGATGTGTAGCAGTCTCATTGTCCCTATTGTGTGTGACGTTATTATTGATATAAAAACACCGTAGAGTCACACATATATAAACTAAATTCCCATTTGAGACTAGCATTAATTGAGTTCCATGGATCACTGGCTGCATTGTCCTGTCTATTCCATGTATGTCATTAACAACAGCCTATATTTCATATCGATTGATTACAGCTGAAGTACTGAATTAACCCAGGATGACATGCCAATCACACAGTTTAGAAGTGAAGACATTATGAAGCACCCAGCATTCCTTTCTCTAGAGAGTATTTTCCCAAGCAGCCTGTTCAGAGATGTTATGACACACCTCTGGAGCAGGTAGGACTTGAGTCCTGGCTTCCCGGCTCAGAGGTAGGGACACTACCACTGCACCACAAGAGCCCTTTCCTTTCTCTAGATCAATGCTTCCCAAACTTATTTCAGCTGTGACTGTATTTCCATGCTTGAACTGTGGCACAATGTTCAAATGATTATTGCTGGGGTAGTGTTGGGGGAGGAGGAATATTGTTTAGCGTGGGTTGGGGATTTAAACAGTAGGGACAGCTATCATTTCATGGGATGCGTTGGTGTCTGTAGTTGGTCGTCTGGCCTCAGTGCTCATTGGATTAGGGCATGCCCAAAGTCTGAAAGAACTGTGCAGATTGACAGCCTAACTCAGTATTGACACTTCTCACTACCTCGGGAAAGCAGCTAACATTATCTAAGGCCTCTCTCACCCTGGTTATACTCTCTTTCATCAGGCAGAAGGTACAAAAGTTTGGAACCATGTACTAAAAGATTCAGGAACAGCTTCTTTCCAGCTGTTATCAGACTTATGAACAGACCTCCAGAGTTGATCTGTCTTTGCACCTTCTCTGTAGCTGCAACACTATATTCTGCATTTTGTTCTATTACCCTGATGTCCTTCTGTAAAGTATGATTTGTCTGGATCGCACGCAAAACAATACTTTTCCCCGTATCTCGGTACATGTAACAACAATGGTTTAAATCAAACATCAGATTCTCAGCTCCACAGATGGGGTTGTCGCTCAGAGTTAAGGAATAGCTGCTCCAGGTGCCTTAAGAAAGCTGTACAGAATTCTGAAAAGCAAATAGTGAGAATTAACTGAAGAACCAGCTCTGAAAGTGGCATTATAACAAAAACTGAATTTTAAAGAAAACCTAGGAAAACCAAATAAAAATGTCTTTTTTGGGAAGACTCCCTGAAAGGGCTGGAGTAAAACTGAGCAAAAAGTTACTGCGTTCCAGACATTCTCATTAGCATGATCAGGCAGCTTCCGAGGAGCAGGAGAATCGACGTTTCGGGCATAAGCCCTTCATCAGGCTTATCTGATCCTGATGAAGGGCTTATGCCTGAAATGTAAATTCTCCTTGGATGCTACCTGACCTGCTGTGATTTCCCAGCAACACTCTTGACTCTGATCTCCAGCATCTGCAGACCTCGCTTTCTCCTATTCTCACGAACATGCTTATCACAGGATAATGTTAACTAGGCTTCACATGGGGTGAGGGTGTGGGTCTGAATGACCTTTTCCCATTCTGGATTTTCCTCCGTCTTCATGTTCTGAACAAAGTGCTGATTATCTGGTAATCAATGCAAAATAAAACATAATCCAAATGTTGCATTTCCCAATTCACACTGGCAGAGAGCAGAAAGTCTCTGACTTTCCCTTTACAATGCTGGGCAATGGCTGAGACTGCACTGAACCCACTGACAACCTCAGAGCAGGCTGGCATGGTTGCTGTGATTGACTCTCCTGCTGGCCCTGGGAGTGGAAGGCATCCTGTGCCTGCAGCAACCTGTCCCCAGGAACCTCCCAAAAAAGCAGGTCTCACTCATTGCCCTGTCTGCCGTGTCTGGGCCAAATGCCAGGAACCGTGCAGGGCAGTTCCTGACCGACAGAGGGCTTTTAATAACAGTGAGGGTAGTGCTGAATTCTGGCCTATCCCAGCAGTGGTGAGCTATTCCAGGAACAATGCATGGTAAAATGGAATAGAGTCAGATCTGAGGGACACCGTAGGACTGGAGTCAATCGTAAATGAGGTGAGTTTAGTAAGATATGGCGAGAAAACACAATATGCCTCATGGTGGAACCCCCCCCAAATAACCCAATAGAACTCACAGTTAGTACACTAAGAATCATAAGATTTCACCCTGAATGTTTGATCAGATCCATTCTACGTTTTATCTTAAGTTGACATCTGTATGGCCCTAACACAAGAAACATGTTTATTTTCACAGATTGCACAATGGGCTTCATCAGTGGAGAAATGACCAGTAATTCATTGCGTCTTGCATCTTATTCAGCCAGCCAGTTAGATGCTTGTTTGAACAATAATGTGTTGTTGGCAAATCTCACTCAACTGGGACAAATAGCTTTTAGCAGAGATCAGCTTCTTGTTCTCAAAGAGAAACTGGGTGAGGTAAGGCTGTATCATTTAAAAATACGGTTTTGTCCTGCTAAATGCTTACAGTACCTTGAACAACCCATCACCAGGGACCATCGGCTGTTCATTTTGACAGTTCATTTTGTAAAGCCTAATGACTGATGGACTCCAAGCTGTCTGAAAATCCTGGGACACCTCATATTGCAGAGTTTCGACACTCAGTTAACTTAGTTACTCTGTTAATTTAGGATGAAATCTTCTATTATGACATCTGGGTTGAGTGACAAATGTGGAAGGGTGTGTCACCTCTACTCAGAGACAACTCAATTTGATTTATTATTGTCGCATATACCTAGGTACAGTGAAAAGTTTTGTAAGCAGTACAGGCAGATCATGCCATACAAATTAGGATAATGGAACAGAGTGAGAAATACAATGATATAGCTGCAGAGGCAGTGTACATGGAGTGACATCAACATTAAATTGAAAATTTGAGAGGTCCATTCTGCAGTGTAATAACAGCAGGGAAGAAACTGTTCTCAAATCTGTTGGTATATGTGTTTAAGCTGTGGTTTCGTCTGCCTGAGGGAAGAGATTGGAAGAGATTATAAATGGGGTGGGAGGGGTCTTTGATGATGATGGCTGCCTGCCTGAGGCAGCAAGAACTGTAGATAGAGTCCATGGATGGGAGGTTGGCTTTCTTGATGGTCTGGGCTGTGTTCACACTTCTCTGTAGTTGTTTAAAGTCCTGGGCAGAGCAATTGCCGTACCAAGCTGTGATGCATCTGGATAGAAGTTTAGCTTTTCCTATGTGTTTACTTGGGTCTCAGCTCACTTAATACGAGGGGCCAGTGTTGAGGCAGCTAGGAAGTTGACACTTTTCCTATAACTTAGTGACTTGAAAGTCCAGGCACCCTGACAAGCGTTCACTCCTTGGAATCACCTGAGCTGTCGGTGTAGACATCAGCTAAATATATTAGCTTTTCTGCTCTTCCCTAATGAGCCTCCTTGACCAATATCAATTATACTCCAGCCTTCCACCCTCAGTCATCCTCAAAAGCCATTCATCCCAGTTGAGCAACTTGGACTTTGGTCACCCAATCCCAACCGTGACCTAGTCACACTCTTCCCAAAGAGTGGAGGAAAATGAGTAAATCCTTCTCTCCAATGAACAATAAATAGATCATCAGTGTGCCTCCTGATGGAGGGGACACACAGGAATCTAGAACCAAATCTGCAAGGTTCCAGGAATGCTCTCTCTGACCCACTTGCATATATAGTGTAAATAGTTAATAAATGTTCCCATTTAGCAGTATGAGGACAGGCTTGCCTCTATGCGACCTCAGAATTATCTCCCAACCAAGGGGACAGAGTGGCTACTCTCCGCAGAGTGCAGGAAGATGAAGATCTCCTCTGCTGCCCAGTTCAGCTGGGAATTGGGACATACATTTTGCTTACCCATGGAGAACGTATTTGGGAAGATGAGCTTCATTCCGGTGAGTTGGCCTTCCAATGAGAATGCATGCCATGCAAATGCAGATGGCGTTCCAGTCACCGGCTGTCAAGATGTTTGTCCCAACTTTCAGCCTCCAGGAACTGAATTGCAAGCTTTCACCCTGAAATTAGACTGATATTTGGTCTTTCCCCCAATTAGGAGAAAGTGAGGACTGCAGATGCTGGAGATAAGAGTCGAGAGTGTGGTGCTGGAAAAGCGCAGCAGGTCAGACAGCATCAGAGGAGCAGGAGAATCAACGTTTCAGGCATAAGCTTTTCATCAGGAATGAGGCTTGTGGGTCGGGGCTGAGAGATAAATGAGAGGGGGTGGGGTTTGGGGTAAGGTCGCTGAGAAAGTGATACATGGGTGAAGGTGAGGGAGAAGGTGATAGGTCAGAGGGGAAAGTGATGGAGAGGTCCGGAGGGCGGTGTTGAGTTGGAGGCTTGGGACTGGGATAATGTGGGAGGAAGAGAAATGAGGAAGCTGTTGAAATCCACATTTATCCTGTGTGGTTGCAGGGTCCCAAGGCAGAATATGAGGCGTTCCTCCTCCAGGCGTCGGGTGGTAATGGTTTGGCGGTGGAGGAGGCCCAGGACCTACATGTCCTTGACGGAGTGGAAGGGGAGTTGAAATGTTCAGCCACGGGGTGATGGGTTGGTGGGTGTTGGTGTCCCAGAGATGTGGACCTGACAAGGGAGTCGCAGAAGGAATGGTCTTTTTGGAATACTGATAGGACTTGGAAGGGAAATATATTTCTGATATTGGTGTCCGTTTGGAGGTGGCAGAAGTGGTGGAGGATGATGCGATATATGCAGAGGTTGGTGGGGTGGAAGGTGAGGACCAGGGGAGTTCTGTCCTTGTTGCGTAGGGATGGGTGGGGTTCAAGGACGGTGGTGCGTGAAGTGGAGGAGATGTGTTGGAGGGCATCGTCAACCACGTGGGATGGGAAGTTGTGATCGTGGAAGAAGGAGGCCATCTGGCTCTTCCTGAGGTGGAATTGTGTGGAATAAGGAGGCCATCTGTGAACATCTCTGGGGCACCTGCACCCACCAACCCCCACCGGCCTGTGACTGAACATTTCAACTCGCCCTCCCACTCCATCAAGGACATGTAAGTCCTAGGCCTCCTCCACCACCAAACCTAGAGGAAGATCACCTCATATTCTGCCTTGGGACCCTGCAACCACACAGGATAAATGTGGATTTCAACAGCTTCCTCAATTTCCCTCCCCCTACATTATCCCAGTCTTAAGCCTCCAACTCGGCACTGCCCTCCAGACCGGTCCATCAGTCTCCCCTCTGACCTATCACATTCTCCCTCACCTTCATCGACCTATTGCTTTCTCAGCTACCTTCCCCCCCAGCCATTCCTGATGAAGAGCTTATGCCTGAAGCGTTGATTCTCCTGCTCCTTGGGTGCTGCCTGACCTGCTGTGCTTTTCCAGCACTATCACTTCCTGATGAAGGGCTTATGCCCGAAATGTCGATTCTCCTGCTCCTCAGATGCTCTTTCCCCCAATTAAATGGACTCCCATTACTGTACACTCCAGGGTGCAGCCCACACTGACACCTCTACGCTTCTTCGTTGTATAGTGAGTGTTTGGGATTGGAGTGTCTTTAACCCATCAGATTTGATGACCTTGAGATACTCCAGAAAGAACCAACAAAGGTTTTGTAAGGAGTGAATGGAAAAGACATGGGATCATCAACATTAAAATTATCACTGAAAGAGTGACCCACTGCTAGCCCGCATTTGCCAGTGTGCAATTTGGAAAAATCTACCATTGGGTTCTATTGTAATGGTGCCAAAAGAAAGAAATCTCACAGCTGCAACTCCCAGATCCTGGCTGAGATGCCCAGTTTGCTGCAGGATAGTTCCAGACAAAAATATTGCAGATTCTGGAATCCAAGATAGACAAGCAGGAGGCTGGAAGAACACAGCAGGCCAGGCAGCACCAGGTGGTGGAGAAGTCAACATTTGGGGGCAACTCTTCTTGAGGGTCTTGAAGAAGGGTTAAACCTGAAACGTTGTCTTCTCCACCTCTTGATGCTGCCTGGCTTGCTGTGTTCGTCTAGCAGGATAATTCCAGGCAGGATGCATTAATCTCCTGGCTAGGGATTATTCACCCAACCATTTGGTTGGTTGCAACCGGGATAATTTAAGGGAAATTTAAAAAAAGCTGCAGATACTGGAAATCTGAAACAAAAACCAAAATTTCTGGAGAAACTCAGCAGTTTCTGTGGTGAGAGAAAGTCATCTTGAGTTCAGTGACCCCTCTTTAGAAAAGGTGGTATACATGCTAAAGATACGGGGTGGCAGGCCAATGGGTGAGCAGATAAACAGAGACGGAACCTAACGAGAGAGAGAAAAACATAGTTAGGCAGACAGAAAGGATGGTATTGGTAAACCAGGCAGAATGAAAAGCTGTTAATGGGAAACATGAGTAGGTTAAAATGGATTGGTTGCATTGCAAGCCAATGGCATGATAAAGCCAGTAGTGTGGGGTTGGGTAAAGAACTTGGAAGAAGGTGTTCAGACTCGATATTGAGTCCTAAAGGCTCAGGGTCCCTGCTGTTCTTTCAGCTTGCACTGAGCCTCACTGGAGCACTACTATAGGCCTGAATCAGAGATGTTGGCCAGGAATTAACTTAAGAATGAATCCCTCCCTTGCGAAATTCCATGGGCGTTTCTCTCTGCCTGTCTCTGTCTCTGTCTGTCTGTCTGTCTGTCTCTCTCTCTCCCTCTGTCTCTCTCTCTCTCTCTGTCTGTCTCTCTCTCGCCCTCTGTCTCTCCCTCTGTTTCTCCCCTTCTCTCTGTCTCTGTCTCTCTCTCTTGCTCACTCTATCCGGTTACCCATTTAAATTATATCCACAATCGTTCTTTGTCTGGCAGGTCTCTTACAAGCTTTGAAATTACAAGCTAAAAATATCCAACGTATTTCATAGTTCTGACCTATGACACAGCCATTACACAGCATAGGCTAATGTTGAAACTGTGGGTTGGCATCTTCCCAACCCTTGAATGATTTGACCACTGGTGAGTCAGTTGGTAAAATATGATGAAATCGGCAAACACTAGATTCTCAAAGTCTCCAAGCAAGTTCTGAACAGTAAGGTGAGAATGAATGGTAAGAGGCCTATAGTATTAATTTTAGTGCCTCAGTATTGCCATGGGAACCTCATTTTACCTCACTGATACTTGGTTTCCCATTCTCCAACCTACCAGAAAGAAACTGGATGGTAATGATTCCCGACATGAAAAGTAACTCGTTGCTTGCTCCTCCAGCCCTCCATCTCAGGGACCTGGCTAACATCTCACTGCATGCTCTGTGGGGCACTGATCATTAGTTCCCGAAACCCAGGTCCATGAACATTGAAGTCGGGCATGTACCAGCCTCACTGCATTCCCATGACACATCTCTGATTCACACATAACACAGACCACCATGTCAGTGCTATATTCTGAATGGCGTTTTTATTGTAATGCTGCTGCCAGAACATTGTGCACAAGAACAGGTCCCTACTTCAAGGATTTGATCAGGCTGCATCTCAAAGCTGGGGGGGTTTGCTCACTCTCTTACAGAGCATTCTATTTGGACGCTGACTACAAGGTCTTACCTTGCCTTCCTTTTCAGAGCAGACACAAAGCCAGGCAGTGGTTGCCAGCGGTGATCTGTCTAGGGGGTGGACATGTTGCTGCATGGGACTATTCCATAGCAATGTCATAATGCACCATCTGCCAGCAGCTCATGCGACACAAACACACTGCACATTTGGCAATCAAATGGCCATGTCTCAAAGACTCAGGGGAGTCGTCCTCAGCCACACCAAGTCAGGGCAACTCCTGTCTGGCAGTGCTTGGCTGGGAGAATGGCCTGATGGATCAGGTACCTTGCAAGATACCTGGCAATGGGGAGCACTTCTGCCTCTGGCAAGAGGGAAGGAAGTGCAAAGACCCGGCTTTGCAGATACTAAGGCAAGTTTTGGAGAATCGTGTGAGAAACCTCACCAGGGCTCATGGACAAAATTCCCTCCATGAAGCTCGCCACAATTGACACTGAGTCAATGGCTGGTAAAATTCATCCTGCAGTTTTGACATTTTGTGTGCTTGAATCTGGCTGAACATACATTTTGTGATATTTTGTCACAGATATACACAGGCGGACTGCCAGAGGAACGGATACGACAGCTGGGATTCATTATTACTGTGTACGGCCCTGAAGAGATCAGTATGTGGAACATAACGAATGCGGATACTCTTACACTTGTTCTAAACAACAGCCCAAATCTGAACACGGTATGGATGAGCAGCAAGCTTCTGATTGTGTTACGCTCTTGAAGATCACGCATTGTACCTGCTATTCAAATGCTGTTTGGGCTGTGACAGATCATGACAAGAGCTGGGGATAAAATGGAAAATTTTGCCTCTGAAGACACGATAAAAACATTCTCTATTCAATATTCAATTAAGCAGAATTATCCCCTCCCTGGTATAGAATGAGCAATGGCAAGAAAAGTGTGCAAATACTGTTGGGATAAAAAATATTCTTAATGTTGAGAATTTCTTTTCATGATATTTCTGTCTAGGCTTAATGGCAACTTGCCATTGAGTGGCAATGACTTTTATTTCAATTTATTTGCATCTCATTTAATCCCAACTCGCCTTATTTATACTTTACTTTTAAAGCACCTCCCCTTCCAACAAGAAAATAGACATGCAAATTCCTAATGTGGTAATCAGAGCGGGTACCTGGTGGCTATACCTCACTAGGTGCTTATTGTAGTCACCATGTAATAGGTTGGCTCGATGGTTACTATCTTCCTCACCCACTGAGTCCAGGGATCTGTGTCCTGGCAGTCCCAGAATCAGACCACAGTCAGTCCCACAAGTCAAGTGTAACCAGATCAAGGAATTACAAGTGGGTCATTCAGGGTGGTGTTGAGACATCAGCTAGAGTGGTGGGCAAGTTTATTCTGCTGTGAGACAAAGGGAGGGATTGAGTACAATGGAAGTGGATGCAAGAGGAGTTTGAGTTGATGTGGGAGCAGGAGACCCCAGTTAAGTGAGTGAACAGAAAGGATTTGGGAGGATGTGAAGTGGAGAGGATGCATTTAACATTGAGAGTTGTCATCACTGAACACTTGCAGTGTCGGAGTTAGTGTGAGGTAGCAGAGAGAAGGTGGTGTGAAAATGTCCACTTTGGCAGGAAGAAAAGAAAGAATTATATTACGTAAATGATGAGGGATTGCAGTTGAATCTGGCTGTGATAATGCATGAATCACAAAATGCTTTATGCAGGTACAGTAAGTAACTGGGATAGCTAATAGAATGTTATTGTTTATTGCAAGGGGAGTTCAATACAAATGTAAGTAGGTTATGGTTTCAGTTCTATAGGACACTGGTTAGACCACATTGGGACACTGTCCACAACATTGATCTCCTCTATAAGAAAGGCTGTATATGTGTTCTAAGCAGTTCTGAGATTTACTGGATTAATATTTGGAATGGGCAGGCTGTCTTTTGAGATACATTGGATGAGCTAAGCTTGCATCTGCTGGAGGTTAGGACAGTAAGACATAACTTGGTACAAAGATTAGAGAGGACTTAACAAGCTGCGTATGGAAAGGATATTTCCTCTTGTGGGAGAATCTAAAACTGGAAGTCACGAAGTGATCATCCACTGAAGACAGAGAAAAGGAGGACATGGCATGGATCTTGGTAAGCAAGGAGGTGATCATTGTTAGGTGGGAATGTGGATTTGAGGTTACAATCAGATCAGTGATCTTATTAAATGGTAAAGCAGGATTGAGGGGCTGAATGACCTACTGTTGCTCCGATTGTATATTTGTGTGTTATGTCAGGAGGCATTGCTGTGACTCAGGAGAAGCTATTTGGTCCCTCAAACCTGCTCTGCCATCCAATAGGATCATGGCTGCTCCAATGTTCTTCACATCCACTTTCACTGTAATCCTTCATTCCCTGACTGACCAAAAATCTATCTCAGTCTCTCTGCCCTCCAGCCCTCTTGTGGCAGGAGTTCTCAATCCTCAGAGAAGAAATATCTCCTTATCTCCATCTTAACCTGGTGGCCCTTTGTTCTGAGACCTAGATTGTCCCATGAGGGGACACATCCTCTCAGCATTTAGCGTGTCAAGCCCCCTAAGGATCCAAGGTGTTTCAATGATATCACCCCCCATTCTTCTAAACACTAGTGAGGAGAGTCCCAACTTGTTTAACCTTTGCTCATAAGACAATCCCTCCATACCAGGGATCATCCTAATGAATCTTCTCTGAAATGCCTCCAGTCAAATGATAAATTTCCTTGGATAAGAGGACCAAAATTGCTCTTAGTACCTCCAGAGGTGATTTCACCAGCACCTTGTAGAGTTGCAGTAAGACTTCCCTGCTCTTATACTCCAACCCCCTAGAAATAAGGACCAACATTCCATCAGCTTTCCTGATGACCTGCTGCATCTGGGTGCTAGCTTTCTATGTTTCATGCATCAGTGCCTCAAAGTTCCTTAGTGTTGCCATTTTTTGCAGCTTTTCTCCTTTCAAATAATTCTCTGCTCCTTTGCTTTCCCTTCCAAATCGACACAGCACTGACTCAGGCTGCAGTCTGTGTTCAGACTGGTCGGACCTGGTGGCTAGGCCTCCTGTGAGGATTAGGAGGACTGCAGATGCTAGAGATCAGTCAAAACGTGTGGTGCTGGGAAAGCACAGCAGATCAGGCAGCATCCGAGGAGCAGTAGAATCAATGTTTTGGGCGTAAGCCCTTCATCAGGTATTTTTCCAGTGCCACACTTTTCGACTCCTGTGAGGACTGTTTGGAAAAGGGACTGCCTTTTTTCTCCACCACATGATCCATGTCCCTGTCTGTGATGAGCAGGGGAAGGAGCTTTCCTGCACTGTGTGAGGGACAGCTCCTGGCTTGCAGAATCTGAGGTGAGAAGGGCTTTATATACAACACGATGGTGTGAATGCCAGAGGGCCCGAGCAGCAGCACCTCCCCAGTTGTGTGTTTCCCTTAGAAAGGAGTCCAAGAGGCCATTTACATCATTAACATGGTGAAGAGTGTAAAAGCATGCCCTACGTCATGGTGGGCCCAGTCCCAACAAAATACTTCAACTACAAATGAGAAAATTCCGGGTAATGCCTCTGATGTTTTCTCTTCCCACAGCAGGCGAAACTCCCTCAGAATCAGCTGCATTCAGAATTCCATGTGGTTCCAACACCCACCTGCAGCTTACATTATTGGAAAGGCCATTCAAATTATCTAGGCTATCATGATTAATTAAGGGGAGGTGATGGGCCAGTGGTACTATCACTAGACTTTACATCCCAAGACCAAGGTAATGTTCTGGGGACCTGGGCTCAAATCCTACCATTGCAGATGATGGGATTTGAGTTCAGGAACACAACCTGGAATCCAGAGTCTAACGATGACTATGAAGCTGTTGTTGATTGTCAGGAAAGCCCCATCTGGTTTACTTAACTTCTTATCTGGGCTGGCGCACAAGTGACTGCAGACCCACAATGCTTTTAACGGCCTCTGGGCACTTAGGGATGGCCAATAAGTGCTGGCATGGCCAGTGATCAACATATCCTGTGAATGAATGAAACATGGGGTATCACATTGATTTGCTAAATAAGGAGCATTAAGACTGCAATGAAGGAAATTTTTTATTAGGTCTTGATGGATTTGATTTCTACAAAAGTCATTTTGGTAACAACCACAACAGAGATATCTCTAAATATACAGCCACTAAATCAACATCTGAAAGAATACGCCTTCCGTTTTGACCCTTTGTCATCTTTATTTCAATTCCAGATTTCCAGCAAGCCCACATTGTCATATTATAAGTTTTCCTATTTCAAAAGTTAGGTACTCTCATGTTATACATAGCAGTGCAGAAATGAATAAGTAATTCGGAACTATTGTGAATTTATATCGTGTATGGAGCAAAAGTTAATAAAGCAAACTTTCACTGTTCCCTTTCTTTTTAGAGCAAAGCAATCATTTCAAATTATCTGCAGAGATCTGGGCCACTAGATGCTGTTGCTTTGGATGCGATTGGCGGTCCATTACTGTGTACTCTCAGTGAAGAGAACCTCAGGACCATACTTCCCAGTGAACTGAAGTGAGTGGCAGGCTCTCTAAAGCTACATTAACAGATCAATATTTGATGCTTCACCCACTCGTGTCAAAAATCAATGCTGCCTACAGTAAAGTGACGTATATTTTAGCATGCGATCCAAATGCAGGCAATTGAAGAGGAAAACAAGGGAACAGTTTGAGATTTTCACTTGCTGTCAATCAGCAAACTGAAGTGTTTTATGCAGCATGCCCTGATGCATGCTTGAGCTCCTACTGCACAAATATATTGGAAAGGCAATACTGAAAGGAAAAATAAACAACTTGATGCCTCCATTTTTAGTAGAGCCTAGAAAGTGTTCAAACTCGCAGGTAAACTGCCTTCACAGCGACCCAGAAAACGTCTAAGAGTCCGGGATCACTTTGTAAATCGACAATTTCTGTTTAAATAAAGCAAAGTGGAATGACAATCCCATCAGAGAACTCAGACCAACAAAGTCCTCAAAGTATTCACGTTAATAAAAAAACATAACCATTCTGTTGCAGGAAAGCTAAGCCACTGAATATTTCCATGTGTACCCAGGCGAAGAAAGACATACTCTTCGGGATCGCTAAAGTTGCATTCCAGGATCTTGCTGGTGATCCCAAGGCCTATTTTAACCAGCTCAAACCGTATATTGGTAAGCTACATTACAATCTGCTTTGATGATAATTTGAAGAGTTGTACAAATGAATTAATTTGCAGTTCATTGCAAGCTTGAGTACACCAAGGAATTATCCAAGAATGTTTCTTATTAATTCCAAATGAATTAAATCTTCCATTTTACTTTATTTTTATGAAGAGCTTATGTTTATAAATATCGAGCTGACAGTTCTTTCTGTTCTCTGAAAGGTGGTGCACGAGCTTCTGATTTACAAAGATTAGCTCCTGGCAACATCAGCATGGACTTCCAGACATTCAGCAGCCTCAATCCAGTGGAAGTGGAAGTAGGTATCATTGAGGCCTGCAACAACATCCAGCTCTTTAACACATCACACAGGAACCAGAGCTTAGACACAGTGCCCATCAACAGGAATTCATTCACTCCATCCCATGCTCACCACCACAGGCCACCTCCTTGCTGCACAACTGTTATAGTTATGAGATCCTGCCTGAACTAGAAACCACAACTGTGTACTCAGACTGGGGTGTCCTCAGACTGGGTGTACTCAGATTATTTGACCGTTGTTAACTGAAGAATGCCATAATAAACATTTCAGTTGTCATTCATTTCTATGTCTGTAATGGAAGTGAAGTGATGCAGGGTCAACCACAGATGACTGGTTCACTTCTGCCCAGTTGTGTTAGTTTTGAAGAGCAATTCCATCCCAGATGTCTCAAATTAAGGAGACAATTCATAGCACCACTCGGTTAGAGTGATTGGGGAGAGTTACATCAAGAGTGGAATTAAATACATCAGGACAATATTATTAGCAGATATGAAAGACTTAAAGTTGAAGCAGAAACTATGTTAACCACTTATTATTAGATTGGATAAGTGGCTGAAGGGCTCTGGAAACATTTGGGATAAATGTTTATGCATTGGTAACAGGAAATAGATAGGCACAATATTCTGTTTCTGCATTGCTTATGTAAATGATTCTTTCTGAAATAATTCAATAACAATGTGGAACCAAGAGTGAGGATAATGGTGGCACTGAATTGCGACCAATCCATGTCTTTCAGAAACTCACTGTCCAGAACATTCGAGATCTGCTTGGAATTAACCTGAATTCCCTTAAAGAGAATGAAGACCATGAAATAGTGCGGCGTTGGGTTAACTCACACACAGTGGATGAGGTCACGAGCCTGGGAATTGGCCTCAGAGGTGGAATATCACCGGCTGGACTTGGAAACTTTTCATTTCAGGAACGTAAGTGGCATTTTCTATCAGTTGTTCTGACATGAACATTGTAGCAAGGATTGGTTGGTTCCATCATGGGACAATGTTTAAAAAAAACTGCATCACCTTGAGGTTTCTACATGTATTCAAACATGCAGATTCAAAATGAAGAAAGCATTTAATCTATAGAGTATAAAGACTGTATCTTTTTATTTAGGTGCTATTGATTATGGACTGAAATGGGAAAAGGAGAGGTTTAAAAGCCAAGAATTGTTGAAGAATTGATGCACTTTTTAAAAGCAGGTTACCTGACGCCATTGCAAGTGCTGCTAACATATTGCTTGATCAAGGAGTGGGAAAAGTCTAATTGCAGATGGGCTGGAGTTAGGTGGTTGTATATAAATGGACATTCAGCTGGCAACATGCAATTAACTGGTCTGTGAAACTTTGACCAGTTAACAATGACAAAGTTCTTCTGCCTGCCAACAAATTTGTGATGGGCTCCCAGGCAGCTGAAGAGCTGAGAGCTGTGAAATTTTAGGTCAGGAGGCATCAGATTAAGGGATGGGAAGCAACTGGTTTTGTCCTGCAGTAAAAAGCATCTCAAATTTGAAAATAGCCAGTTTATGTCCCCTTTCCAATTGTTGCAAGCTGCAACATTTAATCAGTAAGTTTATAAATCACCCTGGGCTTCCTGTAAGGAAGTGAAAATATTTGGAGAAGGAAGATCAAGAAGCTGCAGTCTATATCTTCAAGGTCTCATCATCTTCATCCCAGAGGGCTTAAGGAACTGGCCTTAGAAATAACCGATGCATTGGTGGTCATCTATCAAGATTCTATAGGCTCTGGAACAGATCCTATGGATTGGAGGGTAGCTAATATGAACCTCACTGTTTAAAAAAGGAGGTAGAGAAAAAACAAGGGATAATAAATCAGTTAGCCTGCCATCAGCATTAGAGAAATGCTAGAATCCATTATCAAAACTTTAATAGCAGAGCACTTGGAAAACAGTGATAGGATTAGGCAGAGTCTGCCTGGATTTATGCAAAGTAAAGGATGTAATGAAGGGACTTGATAAGGGGGAGCCAGTGGGTGCGGTTTATTTGGACTTGCAAAAAAACTTGAGATAAAATCCCACATAAAAGATTAGCATGTGTAAAATTAAAGTGCATGGGATTGGTCATAGTGCACTGACAAGGATACAGAATTGGAAGCAGGCAGTAAGCAAAGAGCAGGAATGAATGGGTCTTTTTCTGAATGGCAGGCAGCAATTAGTGTGGGGTACTGCAGGGATCACCCCAGCTATTCATTTAATAAATGATTGAGATGAGGGAACTCTCTGCAAAATCCCCAAATTTGCAGACAACACAAAGCTGGGTGGGAGAGTGAATTGTGAGGAAGACAGAGTGATGCTTCAGGGTGATTTGGACAAGTTGAGTGAGTAGGTTGGCAGGACTGAAGTATGGAGAGAGACTGGATCTGTTAGGACTATATTCATTGGAGTTTAGAAGAAAGAGAGGGACTCACAGCAACCCATAAAATTCTAACAGGACTGGTCAGAATAAATGCAGGAAGGGGTTGTAGTCTAAGGATATGGTGTTGGTCATTTCATACTGAGAAGAGGAGAATATTTCTTCACCAGGGTGTGATAAGCCAGTGGAATTCTGTACCACTGAAAGTGGCTGAGTGTAAACATTGAATATTTTCAAAGAGTTAGATACAGTTCTTCTGGCTAAAAGGATTAAAGGATACAGGATGGAAGTGGAAATGGGGGACTGAGTTAGACAATCAGCCCTTTTCCTGCTTCCATTTCCTATGTTTCTATGATCAGCTAAAGGGTCAGCTCAGCCAAACCTGATCAACAGGGATCATTGAACTGTTTCTCGTCTTTCCTTCCATTCAGAACATCCAGGGTATTTTTTGTATCTGTTTATATAGATTACTTACAGTGTGGAAACAGGCCCTTTGGCCCAACATGTCCACACCGACCCGTCGAAGCGCAACCCACCCAGACCCATTCCCCTACATTTACCCCTTCACCTAACACTATGGGCAATTTAGCATGGCCAATTCACCTAACCTGCACATTTTTGGATTGTGGGAGGAAACCAGAGCACCCAGAGGAAACCCACGCAGACACGGGGAGAATGTGCAGGAGAATGTGCAAACTCCACACAGTCAGTCGCCTGAGGCGGGAATTGAAGCTGGGTCTCTGGCGCTGTGAGGCAGCAGTGCTAACCACTGTGCCACTGTGCCGCCCCATATATGTGCATAGAGGGGGAGTTTCATAAATGGTTAGAGTTTTAACCAGTACAATTATATGTTGATGGTTCACAATTGTTTATCTGAAGTTGGAATCTATATATTTGTAATAAATAGTCATTCTTGTGAATTCAGAAACCGAACACATGTTTTCTGTCAACCTGGGTGTAAAAGTAAATTGGGGAATCCTATGTACTTTCTAAAAGCTCTAGCGTTTGTGATGATTCTGGTAATAGCTTGGCTGTATATCCAGCTGCCCCAGTGAGGTATTACAACAGATTCACAATTACTTCCAATCACCCTTATAATACTGTACAGAACCAGTGACAAACTGAGTTTATTGTGTGCAACTGGAAGAATAGAGGAAGAGGGTATGATTACAACACATGATGATACCAGATGACTCTTTGAGAGTTCTCTACACTTATTCTCATATTTCTTATAATTGTTCAGCATTTTTTGGATTAGATTCTTTTTTAGATTAGATTGGATTCCCTACAGTGTGGAAACAGGCCCTTTGGCCCAGCAAGTCCACACCGAAGAGCAACCCACCCTGACTAATGCACCTAACACTACGGGCAATTTAGCATGGCCAATTCACCTAACCTGTACATCTTTGGACTGTGGGAGGAAACCGGAGCACCCAGAGGAAACCCACGCAGACACGGGGAGAATGTGCAAGCTCCACACAGACAGCTGCCCAAGGCAAGGATTGCACCCAGGTCCCTGGCGCAGTGAGGCAGCAGTGCTAACCACTGAGCCACCATGCCGCCCTAAATTTTAAACCTAAATTCTAAGTCTGTTTGACCTTACTAATGATGACCTTGCTTTGAGCACCTCTTGTGCAGTTGTAACCCTGTATACCTCGCCCTATGATCCATATGTCCCTGTTTGCTATGATCTGCCTGTACTGCTCGCAAAATACTTAGGTACATGTGACTACAATAGATCAAATCAAATCAGATCATTTAAAAGGCATCTGGATGGGTATATGAATAGGAAAGGTTTAGAGGGATAAGGGCTAAATGCTGGCAAATGGGACTAGATTAATAAAGGATCTGTTTCCGTGTTGTACAGCTAAAAAAAATTGAGACGTGCTGTTTGCAGTGAAGTGATTCTGTGAAAGCTGTAAATAAAAATTAACTAACACTGGCTCAAATGGTTAAAGGTTACCATGGAGAAAATTGTTGACCTTCATTTTTGCTTCATTTTGCAGTGCCTGGTTCTGCTTCAGTCAACAGCTACAATCTCCTGCTCTCCATCTGCATCACTGTGATGGGAATCACATTGCAACACCTTTCATAAACTGCAAATCAGCCTATTGTGCTATCAACGGAAAGGATCAGAGCTCTTTGACTGATGTCAAAGAAAGTTTAACAAACTGAGTAACTGAAGTGAAATCTGCTTATAATGATCCATTTTTAAGTAACCTTAAGCCAAGCTAAGCTACACAATGTTCTGATTATGTATGAAATATAATATTTTAAGGACTGATTTGGATCACAACCAGAATGACAATCCACCAGCAATGGGTGAAGTATTAGTGATTATCAAATCTTGCATTCTAATCTTTCTTAATTTTTGTATTTATAGGATCGTCATGGAGTGAATAAAATTCCAATTTGATTGTATTTACTTGAAACTAGTAATCTGAGGTCATTTTCAACATGTGCTGGTTATTAAGAGAGGAATAAATCTTGAATTCTTGACAGTTGTCTGTATAGTTGCCCTGTCAAGTGATAGTGCCAAAAGTCTCCATCGGTGCAGGCTGTGGCTCTTAAAGGAGTTTTCATTTCGAGCCTGAATGCCTGAGCTAACTTAGCTTATCTCTGTGGGACAACATTTCAGGTGTAAAAGTTTATTTTAGTGATGAGGGATAGAAACCACATTTAAAGTTCCTGCCACTGATCTTTACCTCATTACCCATTTTGGAAGTACACCTTCCTGTCTTCAATCTGTGGTTGAGCTGTGATCTTTTGCAATTCAACAGAATCTTTGTCTGTCGTCCCCTCACTCATAGAACTGATAACTTTCATGATAAAGAACAGCCAACAGAAAAGGCTGCAGGCAAATGTTCAACAGTTATCAGGTCTAACAGTGAAAAAGGGGACCTTTGCTGATAAAATGATATTAGATTAAGCAACCACTGTACTTGTATATTTTCTATATTGAAAAGTATTTTGTGCAATTATTATTATATGTTTATACCGTTCAATGACTTATCATGCAATGTTCTTGCATTGTATATTTATTAAAATTAATGCATGATGAACCAATTGATCAATTTACTTTGCTCTGTTGTGTAAGAAAAGGATATTTGCATTGACAATGTAAGTGCAAACATCATGGATCGCTTGTGGCACTGGTAGTGCCCACACCTCTGAGCCAGAAGATCCAGATTCAAGTCTCACCTGCTGTAGAGGTGTGCCATAACATCTCTGAATACTAAATACAAGCATCAGTCAGGTCACCCACCCAGATATGATCTGGAAATACTTGGACATTGTTGAGGAGAGGACTTCCTTTCTTCCAAATATGACCATGAAAATAGGAATCCTTAATTTTGTTTCTAAATGCTCTCAGGTAATGCTATCAAGGCATCAATTATGTAGGTGTTATGGGACCTGTTCAACAAAGGAAGAATGTCATTCAGGAAGAGGTAGTTGGGACATTGGATGAGCTTAACATTGATAAAAAGGTCTTGTTGGGCAATTAATGTTTCATCAGGATCACATGAGATGCAGCAAGTATCCTGAAAGGAGTAAGGGTGGAAATTGCAGAACTTCAGCCATAATCTTCCCTGTATAGATACAGACATGTGCCAGTGGATTGGAGAAATGCAATCAGAATAGTTTCAAGGAAATGTATTCTACTAAACTAAAGCTACACACTGAACAATGACGAAATGTGGATGAGCAAGAAAAGGGCAAAAGTGGATTTGGAGCAAAAGGTACATAGTAGATAGATAAAAGGAAAAGAATCACTATAAGATGAACCATTTAGGATAGATGTTAAAAAAAAACTTAGGAATATAAAGATGTTAGGAAAGATGTGAAAAACAATAAGGGAAACGAAAAGGAACTCGGACTATGACAAGAGCTAGTTAAGTATTCTGCAGACACATTAATAACAAATGAAGAGGACACTCATTAAAGCATATATCTCACACTAATTCAACATTAGTACAATGTCACAGCTCCTCCTTTTTTTAAAATATTGATATTCTATAACTACAAAGCTAGGAATTTTTCTTAACTGAAAGCATACATCTCACTAAGGGTGAATTCAGGCCAATCCACATTGCAATGCACACTTGCCCTCTCGGATCTCAGAATTTCCTCCCAGGGAAACAGAAAACAATGGCTTCCAAAAAGAGAAGTCATTTAGGATGTGGGCTACTCTGGCCAGGGCATTTATTGTCTGTCCTTAACTGACCTTCAGAAGGTGGTGCTGAGCTACCACCTTCAATTGCTACACTCTGTGTGCACGTCCGCACCCCTATTAGTGAGGGGAAATTCTAAGCCTTTGACCTGTATCAGTCAAGACTTACAGGTGATGATGCTCCTATGCATCTGCTGCCCTTGTCCTTCCAGGTGGTTGAAGTTGGGGAGAGATTCCCTTGATTCCTATTGACTTCAATTTTACTAGGGCTCTGAATTTTTGATAATTCATTTGTAGACATAAATGAATTGGCAAGGTCACCCTTTATTGCCGAGCCCTAACCGCCCTTGAGAAGGTGGTGGTCAGCTGCCTTCCCGAATTGCTGCAGTCCTTGTGGTGTAGGGATACAAACAGTGATACGAGGAAGTGTTTTACAGGTTTTTGTCCAAGTCACAGTACAGGAACAGAAATATAATTCCAAGATTTCTCCCTGACTGCCACTGACTGTGGTTTTGCGATGGTTCCTTGACATTGCGCTTTCTTGATGTCAAGTGCAGTCACTCTCAATGTACCTCTGGTATTCAACTATTTTATCCACGTTTGGACAGAGGCTATTTTGTAGACAAGTCCAATTTTCCACATTACCGAGTAGATTATAGAGACTGGGGAAGGGGAGTAATGGAGGCTGGGATGTTGGAGAGTGATCATCAGAAACATATACTGAATTATACAGCATACGTGTCAACTGCTGAGCCTTGCCAATGCTTAGAGGCTTTATGTAATTAGAGCTTGCCACAGTTGAAGAGGAAATTGTCTTGGTTAAAGCTATTAGCACAGTGGTTTTGGCAATATATTATTTTGTTAATGCCAACTGAGGTTACCGGTCAGGAGAAACATGAAAAATAAAGAGGGATACAAGGAGCTTTTGTGGTGCAATGATAGTGTTCTTGCCTCTGAGCCAAGAAACCTGGGTTCACTGCTCCTGATGTGTGTTGTCACATGTCTGAATAGATTAATTAAAAATATCTACGGAGTGATAAGTAATAGTATTCTGTTATTTTGACCAGGAAAAGAAGTTGGATGGTTTTTCTGTGAAAACCTTCGCTCAAAGAATTCCATCTTTTCCTTGTTAGAATTTGCTCTTCCCCATGTTAAGAATAAATAGCTGTTCTGTCACCATCTGTACTGGCCTCCCATTGAAAAGAACAGATACGCCTTGTTTGTTACATAGTCTATAAGTTCATAAGTCTCAACATAGCCAAAGGCTGAAGTCTAATTAGGGACTCGTTGAACAACAACACTGCAGCTTTGTGCTTGAATGCAGTGTATTAACCACACCTGTATGGCACCGTTTCACAGGCTGGAAAGTGCAGAGGCTGGGACCTCGCCTTTCATTGTATTGTAACTTGTTAAGTTGAAGACTGGGAGATGTAATAATACTGTGGGATAAATAACCACACCTCGCAAGGACACAGAGGCTTGCAAGAAAGCTGTTTTTGGAGTAGCAAAAGGAACTGGAAAGGATTAGTCATACAGACTCAATGAATTTTGAAGACTGGCATTGCCAACGTATCTTTTGGCATTCTTCTGGCATCCAAATGACCGCTGCCTTTTGAACATATTCCTAACTGCCCTTAAGGGCATTTCCAACAGTGTAGAATAGAAGTGGATATTCTGAATGGTGCCAGTTCTGAAATTCCCAATCTCTCAATAACTGAAAGGATCATTGTCAGCTGATGTTTCAGATGAAACCAAGAATACTGAGCTGCTGCTGGGGCCAACTGGCTGTCGTGTGGCCTGGGTCCTGATGATCAGACATCTTTCCATAGACCTCTGGCTCGTTTCCTTATCCTTTACAAAGGAGGTGAAGGGAATTCTGCTCCTTCTTTGTAAGAGCTGTGGGCATATGGTGATCACATCACTGAACTTGTAATTCAGGGGCCCAAACCAGATGTTACTAGCCCTTTCAAGGTGGAATGGGAGATGGGTAGGGTTGTAAACTGGCAGAGGAAGGCATTTGGACATGAGCCCAATATTCTGAATAACTGTCAAGATTAGAGTGAGCGCTGGAAAAACACAGCAAGTCAGGCAGCTTCCGAGGAGCAGGAAAATTGACATTTTGGGCAAAAGCCTTTCATCAGCAATTCCTGATGAAGGGCTTTTGCTGAATAGTCAATTTTCCTGCTCTCCGGATTCTGCCTGACTTACTGTGATCTTTCAGCACCCACTCTAATCCTTTCTGAATAACTGGACAGTGCCGCCCACTGACCAGAAATGGGCAATCAGTTAAGTTACTTAAGGCTAATTAAGGGACTTTAAGATGGTTAATTAACATATTGCCAGAATCTAACATGAAGGTGCCATAAAGATAGGGTACTAATTAATACGGCAGGATGGAAAAACGTTTCACTAGGAGTGAGCAACCTTCCATAAAACTTAATGTAGCTCAGATATACCAAAAAAAAACCCCAAAAGATTCAGTGACTGGGAGTTATTGGATTGTTATTAAATAAAATCTGGTTCACTGAATCCTTTGGAGAAGGAAAGCTGACAACTTACCTAGTATGACCTACGTGTAACTCCAGATCCACCACAGTTTGGTTGAATCTTAATTACACTCATAATTGGCCTATTGCACTTAATAATATAGCTCATAGCCCAGGTGTCTCTGGAAAAGGAGCACACGGTGTCCACCGACACACTGGAGTTGTTCAGGGAGAGGTGGGTGCCGCAGGGAGTGGAGTGCATTATTTCCCCCTCCAACTCTATTTTGATTTAATCCCTGCCCTCCCCTTCACTGTTTGATCACACAGCGTTGCCCTTTGAGGTGAAGGGCACTGCTTGTCATTGGCCACTCGGGTGTTTCCTTTCTTCCTGGTGGTGGGAAATGAATAAAGATTCTTGCATCTTGTGTCTTTCACTGTGTCTTACACCTGCACACACACAACATGGGTGCTGGGGAAAAAAAAGAAAAAAGAAAGAAAGAATAATATAGCTCATCACCACTTGCCCAAGGGCAGTTAGGGCACTGGTAATGAATACCAGTAATTAACCCATCCCAAGAATGAATTTAAGAGATATCTGTTAATTCCTAGACCCACCAAATGGCATCAAGTTTGCAGCTTCCTTTAAGTGGGTGGTGCCCTAGAAATAATCTTGGGTGTGGCAATTATTTCTTTTATCATGCAAATACTTGTTTGGGACACCATAAATACTGGACAAGGCACTGGGAAAACTCATCCATTAGGACATCGGTTTAGTGTCTCGTTCAAATGAAAGACATGCGAGGGAGATCAGCATTTCTGCATTCTGAGTGTCAGCCCAGATTCTGAGCGGAGATCGCTCTGCATTCTGAGTGTCAGCCCAGATTCTGAGCGGAGATCGCTCCCATCGACCCACAGATGAATGGTTACATTTCTCCAGAATTCTCTCAATCAGTGTCCTCCAACCAGGCACTCCCTGACTAAGAATTCAACATGGTTTTGGCATGAAGTAAAAGCTATGAAAGCGAAAAGCAAAACAAATCCAACTAATTTCAAATTTTGCATGTCAGTTCAAATAAGACCATTGCACAACTATTCATGCACCACACCTGGACTTTCCTATGAAGCGATGTTATAGATGAAATGCCTTAGTGCAGCCCTGACTCCCAGAAACATGATCAGAAATTTACTTCGCAGGCACTAAAGTAATTTAAAAAGTAAGCTACTGGGAGATGTACATTCTATTAGTCAACATTAAATTGTTGTTAATCTAGTACTGTGCAGTGCAACGGTGAGTAAAACTTACTTCAGATTTTAAATGGATATTCAAATTATAATGTTTATATTGTTGCAAGAAAGAGTGAGTTAGAGTTAAAAATTGCTTTGTGATTGAGGCAAAATTATGTTAATTTGCTCTTTGTCAAAATGGGATGCGCAAGTTAAACACTTGACAGAAACAAACACTTCCTTTTTATTTATCTATAGATAGAATTTCATGTTGATAACAGGGGGCTTGCCTGTCTCCTAGGAAACTACTGGAAGCTCTATGTTGCCTCTGTTATGGAAAGCCTACAGAAGTTAAGAGACCACTAGGCATTTAACTTGTCAATTGGGTGTTTCCCAGAACTTAGGACCTTGGGATGGAAATTCTCGTTGTCCAAGAGCAGTTCCTCATTGACCAATGGCATTGGTTATCTGCACAAGTTGCAGAGCAATGCTTCCTGCACGACAACAGTGACCACCCTTCAAAAAGTTTATAAATGGATGTGAAGCATGTAGAACACACTCAGATCACAGAAGGTGCAGCTCTTTCATCTTTATATTTTTGTTGGTGGAAACTGAGAGAAACTAACACTCAGCCTTTTCTCTGAATTCAACATGCAGCTGTCCTCCCTATACCATGCTCTGAATATGCCATACACACATGCCAACACGTTTGCTCTAATCACTTTCTCTACGCCCATGATGTTGACTTAAGACACGCCTTGTCTTGTTACATTTATGTCTAACCACTCCTTCTATGATGAGCTACCAACAGAATGTGTAATGACGGTAATAGAATAATGGTGTTAGTGTTACCATGTTGGTGTAGAGAGAACTGAAAGGGAGAGAATGTGTGTCTCCATGAAGCTGTGAATAAAGAATGCTCACGGAAAATAACTTGGACCCAAGAAGCATAGCTTGACAGATTAAAGTTAGACACTGTACACATGATAAAACACCACCACCCTCCTCCCGCTATCCACTCCCCCTCCCCCCTGCACCGACAGGACATTTCTTTTCCAAGTCACTTTGGCCATTCATTTGCCTCAACCAATCCTCACCTTTAGCTTGTTAAGCTTTTGTCTAAACTATTTCTTTCAGTTTGGCTATCCCTGTTGGTAGCTCAATTCTGCTAACCAGGCACTCCTTGAGAGGCATGGTTTTGGCAAGACGTAAAATTATTATTGAGTTACTTCAGTGCACTAGGTACATATTGGTTTAGCAGTAGATCAGTAGGCCTGACTGGATCCTATAAAGTGGTTCCTTCTTCTCTGTCAAAACTACCCACTAGGACATCCTGAAGAACAAAAATATTTTTGACTTTTTTCCTCCATTGTCAACACTCTTGAACTCCTCTTTTCTACCCTCTGTTCCAACAATAAGTGTGAGGAGCCATGAATATGTCACTAAAATTGACACTATGCATTTGTCTGTTTCAGCTCTTTCTCCTTCTTCCTTAAGAACCAAAACTACCTTTATGACCATCCATCCCACCCAAACCAGCTCCCCCAACCTTCAATTTACATTATTTTTTCTATAGTTTCTCTCACAACATGTCTTTGGGCCTCATTTTGACCATGACGCTTACTGTCTGCCCTCTTGAATGATCCCATTCTCAACCAATTGCCAACCACCCAACTTTCCTTTCTGATCCTTAAATTGTAAATTATTCTGTCATCAATTCTGATCAACCCAGCCCAATCATCTTTTCAACACTGCTAGTGGCATTACCCTTTCTCATGCTCAACCCTTTAAGTCCTTGAAAACTATCATCTCATCTACAACCTCTCTTTCCTCTCCAAACATACGTTGTGCTGCAAATCCATTTCCAGCCTTTTTTTGCCACGTTATGCTTGAATCTCTTCCATCAGGTTTCACTCCCTCACTTATTAATGTATCAGCTCTAGCTATACATCTGAATGATATCTTCTGTGACTCTGTGCACTTGCCCTCCTGGGCCTCTTCCTCCTGTCTCTTGTCTATTGTCCAACTCAATAAGAGTGTCATTGCCTCCCCACTGCAGTCCTCTGACCCTGTCTCCTTGCTTCTCCCCCTTTATCTCCTGCATCACGGTCTTCAGCTGCCTGCACTCCATCATCTCCCCTTCCTTTTAAATCTATGCCTTTGGTTATTCTCTTGCCACTTCTTCAAAGCCTGACTTCTATAGCTCTGCAGCCATTTTCCACATCTCTCAACATCAGAAGCATTATAAGCGTTTAGTGACAATGAAACATTTTTGTGAATCTATCAGTGATATGTCAGAGTGTCTGTATTGTGACTAATGGATGTCAGACCAATCACAGCAAAGGTGACCATTGGCCCATTATATAAGTGCTACTTTAATCCCATTCTCTTGCCCAGCTACTGTATCATTTGATAGACTTCCTTTACGCGTGTTTATCATGAAACTTATCACCGAGAGGTAAATTTTCTGATCGACTGTCCCACCTAAACATTAGTTGGGGTTATGTTTTAGCCTGAATGTTGACATGCTGTTGCTATATGATTGACTTAGGTTCAGTGACATAATGAGAGTGAGCTCATGCCCAGATTGAACCTCATGTTGGGAGCTCAACTGAACTATAGAATGATAGAAAGAGGCCATTCAGCACACTGTTCCTCCAATGCTTCAATCATCTGGTGCTAGTTAATGTCATTTCCCCCATATCCCTGCCTTCTATTTCTATCCAAATAATTATCTAATATCCTTGTGAATGTCTCAATTGAACCTGTCTCCACCACATGGCCAGGTAGTGCATTCCGTACACTAATTGACCTGTACTCTCACACCTCGCTGTCTGAAAAATGTTTTTCTTACATCACCCTTGCTTTGTTTGCATGTTGCTTTAAATCTAAGCTTCTCATTCTTTAGTTTGACAAGTGGGAACAGCTTCTCCCTATGCTACTGTATCCAGCCTGCTCATGCTTCTGAAAACCCCTGTCAAACCTCCTCCCAACCTTCGTCTCTCCAAGGAGAACAATCCCATCTTCTTCAGTCTGCTGTCACAACTGGAATCTTTCTTCAAACTGCTCCTGCATTCTCCCATGCATTCACATCTTCCCTATCATGCAGCACCCACACCGCACGCAGTACTGGGGCTCAGTTAGCTCAGTTGACTGGACAGCTGATTTGTGATATTTAATGATAGACTAAACTTAGAATCCCATTGGATTTTACTATATACTTTTAAAAGTCTGCACCCCATTATTCTTCTGTTCTTACATTTTTAGAATCTGGTTTGCAGGATATGTCACATGGACATTTTTTGATCTCAAATATTCTTTGCATTCTCTGCATTGTACTGCTAACCATGTATTTCCTCCAGCGATGTTTCCCACAGTTTTATTGATATAAATGCAAAGCAAACTTTGGCCTTGATCTTTTAAGATGAATCATGGCATTGTAGCTGGGTAGATTTTTGCTAATATAAAAACCAAACAAAAGAAGAAACCTTGATTTATACTGCTGACACAAAGTAAGTGTGATTTTGTTTCTCCTTTGTTAACTCATCTAACTCAAGTGCAACTCTTTGGTTAAAAGTCTCTGTTTTAAGATTACTCTGTTTATGTTACCCATTTCATTCACTTAAGAGGACAAGCATAGCTTGTGAAATGTTAATTTCCAATAGCAAGGTGGAATGCTCTTGTTTCACAACAACACTGTATAAAACTTGTCCTGTCATGCTATTCAATTAAGGAGCATCAGGGCCTGAGGAATTAAGGTGTGAATAGTACATCGACTGTGTTTGTTATCTTTGACAACTTGGAGATCACTGAGCACGTGAGGGTGAGAAATGTTTAATTTTAAAGTGCAACTCTCATTGTAATCAAAATTCATTTTATAAACCAGTCATACAGTATGGAAACAGACCCTTCGGTCCAACCAGTTCCTGCTGACCATAATCCCAAACTAAACTAGCCCCACCTGCCTACACTTGGCCCTTATCTCTCCAAACACTTTTTATTCATGTACCTATCAAAATATCTTTTAAATGTTGTAACTGTATCCACATCCACCACTTAAAGTTCATTCCATACATGGACCACTCTCTATGTAAATAAGTCACCCCTCATGTCTTTTTTAAATCTGTCTCCTCTCATGTCAAAAATATGCTCCCTAGTCTTGAAATCTCTCACCCTAGGGAAAAGACACTTGCCATTCACTTTATCTATACCCCTCATGATATTATAAACCTCTTTCAAGTCACCCCTCAACCTCTTACACTAAATGAGAAAAGACCCAGTCTATCGAGCCTCTCCTAATAACTTAAACTCTTAATTCCCATGCAACATCCTGGTTAAATCTCTTCTGAACCCTCTCCAGCTTAATAATATCCTTCGTATAACAGGTAGACCAGAATTGGACATAATACTCCAGAAAAGGCATCACCAATGTCCTCAAAAGGCCGTCCCAACCTCTATACTCAAAGGTCTGAGCATTGAAGACAAGCATACTGAATGCCTTCTTAAACACCCTATCTATATGTAATGCAAACATCAAAGAATTATGTACCTGAGCCCCCAGGTCTCTCTGTTCTACAACACTGCCCAAGGTTCTACTTTTAATTGTAGATGTCTTGCCTTTCTTTGTTCTACCGAAATGCAATATCTCATATTTATCCAAATTAAACTCCGTTTGCTACTCTTCAGCCCATTGACCCAGTTGATCAAGATCTCTTTATAATCTTAGATAACTTTGTTATTCACTATACCACCAAAAGCTGTCGAGGCATTCCCTGTAAGACAACCTGCCCCATCTGGAATTAGTGTGCTAAGCTAAACCTTTCTGTAAACCATCCCATAAAAGCTATGATAAAGCCAATTGAAATCATCAAAATGTGGCAGCTTTTATGCACAGAAAGTCATATGCCATATTATTAATTTGTGTTATAGTCAGAATGTTTCTTTGGCTTGACAGAAGAATCCTATTAGCGCTGAACACTGCTTGTTGTGACATGCATAGCAGGAGAGTGAAACAGCTAGCTTAACCTGTTGCTCTAACATTTAACATACCACACCCTTTCAGAGTAATCTTCAAAAGACTGTGCACTTTACAGGAACAAAAATAATGCTATAAGCTTGGTAAAGATAATAAACATTTAATTCCTTCTTACTGTGAGGACAGTATTTTTGTAAATCAAAATATTTTTAACAAGAATTTGGCAGACTTATGTTAAACAAGATTATTAACTACTAGGTGTGGTTAATAAATAGCAAAGTTCTATGATCTATTTGATCACACTGATCTATTTGAAGCAGAACACGAGGGACTGAATGACCTATTAGAGATCTCTAGTAGTGTAACATCATAAGATATTGATAAAGTCTGACCAATTTAACAAAGTCAAAGATTATTGCTTCCTTTTGCAGAGAACTATTTGGACTTCTAACCATGATGTAGAAGAGAATGTTGTCCAATTTGACCATTTCCCTGAAGACCATGTTGATGAAGATTGCCTTTGGTGAGTCAATCCTGCCAGATAGTGTGTTCCTGAAATCTAACTGCGTATCATTAAAATAAAACAAAGAACTGTGGATGCTGAAAATCTGAAACAAAAACAGAAATTACTGGAGAAACTTAACAGTTCTGAAGAAGGGCCACTGGACCCAGGTTTAAATCTACTTTCTGCCCACAGATGCTGCTAGAACTGCTGAGTTTCTCTAGCAACTTCTGGTTTTGTGTTCAATATCATTAAGATTGGGGTGTCAAGCATGCAGTCTGTGACAATCCAGCTTTTGAACCTCAGTTCCATTTGACCCTGTATCTATTTTATTTATGGGTTTATTCTGCTTCAATGTCCTGAGCTAGGAAGTTTGTAAAGGGCTGCTTTATTGACACCACCTCCTTAAGGGTGAATAAACTGTCAAATCAAAATTAATCCATCCCATTAACCTTAGGCATGCTAATTAGTAGCAGCAAGGATAGCAATTTTTTTTGTGGCTACCAACGGTCCTCTGTTTACATACCTTAGATACATAGGAACACCTCTGAAGAAAAAAAATCCTTTAACAGCTATTTTCTATGCTAAATTTACGAGGGGAAATTATAAACAGATCAGTAACGTTAGTTAAGCTTCGATGTGTCTTAGCCAGAATAATGTTGCAGACAATTAAGCTGAAATGTTGGGGGTTTTTGCAATGCAAACTGAACTAGCAAACAAAGGCAAGTTTTATGTTGGACAAATTATTGAAAGATGTAACACAAAATTGTACCATTAGCCATTCTGTGTGACTAAAGGGTAGTCAAAATCTTCCCCCTTCAGCAGGGGATGGAATTGTCCAGCCCCCATTGCCAGAGTGAACCATACAGAAGCAGTTCATTGTTGAAGAGGTAATCCATTGCCATTTGATATCATGTAATTTCACGAGACACCGACATAATTCCGAAATCTGGCTGGGACCTGAGTGTCTCAGAGTTCTCAAACACAGGAACACGAATATGTTTCTTTTCATAAATGAGTTGTAAACCAGATAGATTATAGTTAAAACATGTTCTTCGTGTTTTACTCTAGGCTTCTTTGTGGCCATTTCTAGTACTCACCAGGTAAGAAAGATTTAATGCATGATACACTTCAAGTATTGCAGGTCCAAGTCACTAGTGAATTGGAGAGATTACAATAATCTCATGTCTCAGCATTAGTTTTTCTAAAATGGTAGAGCAATAGACATTAGAATTGTTACCACGTTGGGCTGGCAAATCAACATTGTTTATATTGGTCAAGTGTAAAGTAACACCAGACCCCAGCACAGAGCAGACAATCGGGGTGTGCAGTAAAGAAGTCCAATCATGAAAGCTCTATGATTAGTTTGTGATCCACATTACCTGCAGATCTGTCTCTGCAGCCGACTGTTTCTTTACACCTCGGCAGCAGAAACCAAAATCTGTTGCACAGCACCCACGGTACACACATTGGTTGTCAAGTTCAATCATTTCACAAATGTTGTTACAATAGTTCCTACTTCATATAATTGCTACTATAACAACTTTTGGAGAAAGTGAGGACTGCAGAAGCTGGAGATCAGAGTCAAAAAATGTGGCGCTGGAAAATCACAGTAGGTCAGGCAGCATCCAAGGAGCAGGAGAATGGACGCTTCCTGATGAAAGGATTATGCCTGAAATGTTGATTCTCCTGCTCCTCGGATGCTGCCTGACCTGCTGTGCTTTTCCAGCACCACAGGTTTCGATCGTAACAACATTTGCCAAACTCAACTCTATTGCGGAAAATGCAAAGCTATTCATCTTACCATCATAAACATCCACTCTCTCAACTGTGGCTGCCAGTTGTACTGTATGCAGAATGTACTGTGCTGTCTGATCAAAGGTCCTTTGATAAAATCTTCAAAACTAGCAAAGTCCACTACCTAGAAGGACAAGGAGAGCAGACATATGGGAAAACCACAACTTCTACTGCAAGTCTAATCTGGGCATATATTGCCTCTATCCCTTAGACAAAATCCTAGAAGTTTCTACCTGACAGCAATGTGAGAGTGTCTTCAGTGCAGGGACTGCTGTAGTTCCAGAAAGAGGTTCAGAACCACTTTCTCAAGGGAAACTAGTAATAGGCCATACACACTGCACTTAATAGCAACATCCGAAACCTAAAGCCAACGAAAAACAGGAAAATAAAATAATTATACTGGCGTTGGCATGGTGGCTAAGTGGTTAGTGCTGCTGCCTCACAGGATCCGGGTTCGATTCTATCCTGAGGCGACATCTCTGTGGACTGTGCACATTGTATGTGTGGATTTCTGCCTACAGTCCAAAGATGTGCAGGTTAGATGGACTGACTGTGCTAAATTGCCCCATGATGTCCAGGGTTGTGCAGGCTAGATGGACTAGCCAAAGGAAATGCTGGGGTGCAGAGATGAGGTGGATCTGGTTAGGCTGCTCTTCAGAGGGTCAGTGTGGATTCAATAGGCCGAATGGCCTGTTCCCACACTGTAGGAATTCTAAACAGATAATAAATTTCATTATATATTCATACTGTACAAATTAAATAACTATAACCATGTTCTCCACTCTGCAGACTTTTACTGAAAAAGTCCATGATGGATCTTTGAATAAACAGTTGGAAAAATGCCCCCCAATGCTGGTAAAAGAAAGAGTACAACGTGCTGCAGGTATTTAACCAGCAATTAAGTTAGATATTTCTTGATGTTGAACTGGATGGTAATGTAAATGCAGTCCTCCATCTGAAGAAGAATGCAAACTTTCCCCTGAGCTTTCTTTTTAAAATGAAACTCGATTAAACAATCAAAATTCACATGCATAGCGCTGACAAGCTGCATAAGAAATAAAGTGGAACAAATTAAATGAGAAGCAATGAACTTTCTGCTGCAAACCTCATTTTAAAAAGCTGCAGATTTTACAATGTTTGGGAGTTCCAAAATTTAAGGTCCTGGAACAAAAAGTGAGTTTGAGAAAGAAAGTGTGTGGGGAGCTTTGATTTCAACTTAAAGACTAAAGGAAGGCCACTGCAGAGGAAGGCAGAAAATGGTACCTGAAATAATATGTTCTAGCATCATAGAGTCATGGAGTCAGAAAACATGAAAACAGACCCTTCAGTCCAACTAGTCCATGCTGACCATGTGCCCAAACTAAACTAGTCCCATCTGCCCGCACTTGGCCCATATTCTTCCAAGCATTTCTTATTCACGATCTTACTTAGATGTATTTTAAACGTTGTAACTGTATCCACATCTTGATGTTGACCTGGATGATAATGTAAATGCAGTCCTCCACCTGTAGAAAAATTCACATTTCCAGCCTCATTCCTGATGAAGGGCTTCAGCCTGAAATGTCGATTTTCCTGCTCCTCGGATGCTGCCTGACCTGCTGTGCTTTTCCAGCACCACTCTAATCTTGACTCTTATCTCCAGCATCTGCAGTTTTCACTTTCGTCTGTATCCACATCTACTCATTTAAAATTCATTTCACACATGAACCATTCTCTACGTAAAAAAAATTGCCCTTCATGTCTTTTTTAAATCTCTCTCTCACTTTAAATAACATTTCATATTCACGTACTTACATAAATGTCTTTTAAACATTTTAACTGTACCTGTATCCACCAATTCCTCTGGAAGTTCATTCTAAACATGAACCACACTTTGTGGAAAAAAAATTGCCCCTCATGTCTGTTTTAAATCTTTCTCGACTTACCTTAAAAGTACACTCCCTAATCTTAAGTGCCCCACCCTAGGAAAAAGACATCTGTCTTTAATCTTATCAATGCCCCTCATGATTTTATAACCATCTATAAGATCACCCCTCAACCTCCTACACTCCAATGAATTAAGTCCCAGCCTCTCCTTATTACTCAAACTCTCCATTCCTGTTAAATCCTGGTAAATCTTTTCTGAATCTTCTCCAACTTAATGATAAAGTAATATTCTCTGACAATTGAAAATTTTCTAAATGCTCTATGGCCCTGTCTCTCCTAAGAAATAACAATTTCACAACAACATAATTGGGAGCATTGGTTCCTTAGCTTCTCCCCCATCACCTTTCTTAAATAGCGGAGCTATAATATTCCATTGAAGGGAACCATTCTCCAACTGAGTGAATTTTGGAAGATTATAGTATTTTTTAGATTAGATTACTTACAGTGTGGAAATAGGCCCTTCAACCCAACAAGTCCACACTGACCCACTGAAGCGTAACCCACCCAGACCCATTCCCCTACATTTACCCCTTCACCTAACACTAGGGCAATTTAGCATGGCCAATTCACCTGACCATTTTTGGACTGTGGGAGGAAACCAGAGCACCCGGTGGAAACTCCACACAGTCAGTCGCCTGAGGTGGGAATTGAACCTGGGTCTCTGGCACTGTGAGGCAGCAGTGCTAACCACCGTGCCACCGTGCCACCCACAGTAGTTAGGGTATCTTCAATGTTCTCACCTTCTCCCTTTAAAACATTGATAATGGAAACCATCTGGTCTGTATATTTCTTTAATTTCTCCATTAACAAAACTTACTTTTTGCTGAGTTCTTGTCCCTGATTCTTTATGCTTCCCAGCTGTTTGGCATACTGACCCTTGTTTCTACAGTAAGTACTTACTTAGCAAACTACCATTTCTGTATTTTCACCAACGTTACTGTGTCAGTTGTCAAGGGACCCCCAATTGCTTCTGATCCGTACCTAACCCGTAATGTAACGTTAAATACTTTTTGTGTTGATTTTGATATTCACTGCAGGTTTCTTTTCATATTCTGTCTGTTGTAACACTTATTATCTGCTTTGTCAATCTTTGTTGCTTTGCTGAACCTCTTGCATTTGCCATGATCTGGGTTTTGTTTCCATTTTTCTATTGTTTCTCTTTAGTCTGTTACTGAGGAATGATGCTACAGAGGATTATAAAATCACAAGGGGCATGGATAGGGTAAATAGCCAAGGTCTTTTTCCCATGGTAGAGGAGTCCAAAATTAGAAGGCATGGGTTTAAGGTGAGAGGGGAAAGATTTAAAAGGGACGTAACGGGTGACCTTTTCACACAGAGGATGGTGCATGTTTGGACAAGTTGGGTTGCCAGAAGCAGTGTTTAGATTAGATTATCTACAGTGAGGAAACAGGCCATTTGGCCCAACAAGTCCACACCGACCCTCTGAAGAGTAACCCACACAGTCCCATTCCCCTATATTTACCCCTGACTAATGCAGCCAACACTATAGGCAATTTAGCATGGCCAATTCACCTGATCTGTATATCTTTGGGCTGTGGGAGGAAACCAGAGCACCCAGAGGAAACCCACACAGACATGGGGAGAATGTGCAAACTCCAGACAGACAGTCACCCGTGGCGGGAGTCAAACTTGGGTCCCTGGCACTGTGAGGTAGCAGCGCCAACCACTGAGCCACCGTGCTCCCCCATGGTGGAGGCTGGAACAATTACAACATTTAAAAGGCATCTGGATGGGTATATGAATGGCAAATGTTTAGAGGGATATGGGCCAAATGCTGGCAAATGGGACTAGGTCCGTTTAGGGTATCTAATCGATGTAGACGAGTTGGACCGAAGGGTCTGTTTCCGTGCTGTATAACTCTGACTCTGGTCTGTGTTGTTAATGGTTTTTGGCAACTACAACTGTTGCCATTAGGGCCTGAACTTGGTTTTGTCTGACTTTTAATCCTTCAGCTGCTCTTCAGTTGTTTTTCCCACGAACCGATTTGCTAAGTTTGCTGCAAACAGTCCCTATCGTGTCCCATTGAAATCGTTCCTCACCTAAATTTAAAATCTTTGGGAGCTGTTTCATGTTTCTTCCTTTTTGAGCATTAAATTGAACTTAACTCAGATTGTGTACTTTTAAATAAATATTCATACACTATTAGGTTGTTAATTCAATCTGACTCACTGCTCGTTATTGGGTCCCAGGATTAGGTTGAATGTTCCTGATTTATTTTTGGTTCAGGAGTCTGATTGCAGGAGCTGTGTGCGTTCCAGCTTCCCCAGAACAAACCAATTAAGAGTCTGCCTTTGAGTTGCTGACCATTTAGGGAGGGCAGGCAGGGTGGCTCAGGCATTCTTGCTGGAGGAACAATTTATGTCTAAAGAAATCAGTGCATGTTGCATAGGTGTTCATGAAGACTTGGATCTGTGAGGCTGCAGTAAAGCCCACAGAGACCTGGGAGCCTGGGTCCTAGCACTCGTCAACAGTGACGTGATTTCATTTTCAACCACTAAGGCCATTTTTTTTCTGGGCTGTAAATTTGGAAACTGGTGTATTAATTTACAATCCTGACTGCCTTGCAGCCATGCTTCAATAATTGGCTACCATCTCATGATCTCCAAGTACAATGGACATTAGCAATTTATTCAGTTTGTTCCTCACACTCTGTGTTTTTGTCGAAAAATTGCTTATTTGGTCCACGCATCCAAAGTTGTCTTTCTGCTCTAATATTTTACCCACATATTTCCATTTCTCTCTCCCAGTTTAATTACTGCTCATTTTTTTTTAGTTTAATAACAGAAGCTAAAACCTCATTTCTGATTAAAAGCAAAACACTATGGATGCTGGAAATTGGAAACAAAACCAGAGAATGCTGGAGACACTCACCAGGTTTGGTAGCATTGTGGAGAGAGAAACAGAGCTAATGTTTTGAGTCTGCTTTGACTCTTCTTCAGACTCTCCATCTTTCCTGATTGTTCCTCTACTGTCTTGCTTTTAGTTTCAGATGTCCCTCGCCTGGCACCAGACATGAAAGGTGTTATCTGTCCATTGATTACTGAATCTCTATAACGACAGTGTTATCCACTTCTATACTTGGGACAGCCTTCTGTTCTGATATCTATACTCTGACTATCCTCTGACTATTGGGTAGAACTGGTCTCTGTGGTCCCTTTCTCTACCTAACCTGTGTTCCCTTTACTCAGTACGCCATCCTCACTCTGACCCTTTTGCCCTCTACAAGGTGTGAATGACATCTGATGCTCAGGTTCTAAACCCCCTCCCTCTATCTATCAGAGCGTCTTAATTCAGAAACAGGAGTTTCACTGTCCACAGCATTTCAGATTCACCAACACTCTGCAATGTCCTGGCTTAAATAGCTACTTTTTTTTCCTGCATTACATTACTAAGTACTTAAATCAAAAACAGATAACGCTTGGGAATATTCAACAATCTATGGAAAGATAAACAGAGCAAATGGAATACATTTAAAACATGGGTTTAAAGAAACCAGGGACTGATTAAATCCAGTAACAGTCATTTCTGCTATTTTCCTGACCAACCCTAACCCCTGTAATTATGTGAATGGTGGGGATGATATTAGACATCCTACTCACTAGTGGGCGAATTGATGTCCGTAAGTGGGTGATTAAATTCAAGAATTAAAAGAATGGGAAGTAATTGTGTTCATTGGGAAACTAAGCTGCAGTTACCTTCCTCACCAGTTTCATTCCCTTTACATCCACAGGCTGTGACCTGGTCTTCATAACACCAGACAGAACTGACCATTTTTTGCTGCCATCGACCTATACTGCGGCCAATCTGGATGCCTGTTTGAACAATAGTGTCCTGGCTGCAAACCTGACTGAACTGGGAAATTTAGCCTTTAACAAAGATCAGCTATTTGTTATTAAAAGAAAACTGGGAGAGGTAAGACTTTAAGGTGGAGACACTTCTTTTTACAGAAGAAAAACATCAGAACTCTGGAGAAGAATATCTACGTTCTCCTGTGTTTTTCTAGGTGTGTCCATTCCACTATAACGCACTCACACCACATTAATCTTGATTCTAAATGATCATCGTATGTTGAACAATTTTTGTTGTTGTTCCTTTCACAATATGAAGTTCCTATTAAGTTAATGACTTTCAATTAAATCCTAAAAGCGTCACATCCAAGGCATTTCTCTAGTATCAATATTGAAGGGAGTATGGGAAGGTGTGGCTGAACACAAAGATTGAAGGTCATGAGAGGGGAGGGGAGAGGACAGATTTTCCGCCCATCATCATGACAAAGTAGATAGTTCACAGTAATGTCCAGATATGGCACATAAAAACCACAGGGATAAGGGATTTCCAAAGACCTCAGATTGCTAAAGGAAAAGATAATTGATCCTTCCAAATGATCTATACTTGGTTGAGAAGGTCACTTGGGCTACAAAACATAGCGCTTTTTATTCTGAAATGTTTAGCACTGCCTCAATTTTCTTTCCTCCTCTGAATCAACATTCTACTGCTTGTTCATTATAGAATTTGCCAATTTTCTTTTCATAGAATCCCTACAGTTTGGAAACAGGCCATTTGGCCCAACAAGTCAACATCGACGAGTATTCCACCCAGACCCAATCCCCTAACTCATGCACCTAGCCTACACATCCCTGAACACTAGGCAATTTAGCATGGCCACAACTTTGGACTGTGGGAGGAAACTGGAAGACCTGAGGGAAACCCACACAGACATAGGGAGAGTGCGCAAACTTCACGCAGACAGTAACCCGAGCCTGGATTGAACCCGTGTCCCTGACACTATGAGGCAGCAGTGCTAACCATTGTGTCGCCCAGGCCCAGGCCTGCACTATGCAAGCACAACATGTTAACCATGAACATGTTCCAATTGGGGTGGGGTTGGGTATCCATTAGAAAACCAAAGATTTTGTTACCTCCCATTTATGACATTTCCAATAGTACAGAGGGGAATCTCCACTCTCACGCTTCATTCTCTCACTATTGACTCCATCCCTCTTCCTTGCAACAGAGAGTTGTTATAAACTGGTTTGGTCACAGATTTGGTGTCATAAAAGATCCAGAGTTAATCTTCCAACCACACATCTGAGTCATGACCAAGATGATCTATTTCCACCTCATTAACATAGAGTCATACAACATAGAAGAAGCTTATCAGGTCTGCCCTGACCTATCCACACTAATCCTACTTTTACAGTATTTCACTCACAGCCTTAGACATTATGACATTTCAAATGCTTATCCACGAATGTTTTAAAGACTGTGAGGTTTCCCACCTCAGCTACATGCCATTCCTTCCAATCCCTCCTTCCCAGCAGGCAGTGCATTCCAGATTCTCACCTGCCTTGAAATCTCTTGCTCTTCACCTTAAAGTTAACACTGCTCAACATTGACCCTTCATCTAAAGGGAGCTCTCCAAATGCCACTCGTACCTCTACTCTTCAGTGGGAGTGGTAATATCACTGGACTATTTATCCACAAACTCAACTAATGTTCTGGGGACACAGGTTCGAATCTCGCCATTGCAGAAGGTGGAATTTGAATTCAATTAAAAGAAATTTGGAATTAAGAATCTATTGATGACAATGAAACCATTGTCGATTGTTGGAGAAACTCATCTGGCTCACTAATGTTCCTCAGGGAACGAAATCTGCCATTCTAACTTGGTCTGGCCCACAGGTGACTCCAGGCCCACAGCAATGTGGTTGACTCTCGACTGCCCTCCAAAATGGCTCAGCAAGCCATTTAGTTGAATCAATCACTATGAAGTCTCAAAGAAATAAAACTGGATGGATCACCTGGCATTGACCTAGGCACCATTGGGCAGCATTGTGGCTCAGCAGTTAGCACTGCTGCCTCACAGTGCCAGGGACCCAGGTTCGATTCCAGCCTTGGGCAACTGTCTGTGTGGAGTTTGCACATTCTCCCCGTGTCTTCGTTGGTTTCCTCCCACAGTCCAAAGATGTGCAGGTCAGGCGAATTGGCCATGCTAAAGGGCCCATAGTGTTAGGTGCATTAGTCAGAGGGAAATGGGTGTAGGTGGGTTACTCTTTAAAGGGTTGGACTTGTTAGGCCAAAGGGCCTGTTTCCACACTGTCGGGGAATCTAATCTAATCTCAAAATGTCAACAGCAGAAACAGCCATGTTGACCATGAAAAGCCTCCTTACTAATATTCAGGGGCCAGTGCCAAAATTGGGAGAGCTGACTCACAGACTAGTCAAGCAATAGCAGAATCATCTCTTAGAGACAATGTCCCAGATACCCACCCATCACCATCCCTGAATATGTCCTGTCCCACAGACAGCACAGACCCAGCAGAGGTGGCGGCACAGTTGTGTATAGTTGGGAGGGGGTTGGTCTGGGAGCCATCAACATTAACAAGTTCGCAGATGACACTAAGATGGGTGGAGTAGCAGACAGTGAAGACAACTGTCAGAGAATGCAGCAGAATCTAGATAGATTGGAGAGTTGGGCAGAGGAAAAGCAGATGGAGTTCAATCTGAGCAAATGCGAGGTGATGTCTTTTGGAAGATCCAATTCAAGAGCGAACTATACAGTAAATGGAAAAGCCCTGGGGAAAATTGATGTACAGAGAGATTTGGGTGTTCAGGTCCATTGTATCCTGAAGGTCACAACAGAAGTCAATAGAGTGGTCAAGAAGGCATACGGCATGCTTTCCTTCATTGGACAGGGTATTGAGTACAACAGTTGGCAGATAATATCATAGTTGTATAAGACTTTGGTTCAGCCACATTTGGATTACTGCATACAGTTCTGGTCGCCACATTACCAAACGGAAGTGGATGCTTTGGAGAGGGTGCAGAGGAAGTTCACCGGGTATGGAGGGCGCTAGCTATGAAGAGAGGTTGAGTAGATTAAGATTATTTTCATTAGAAAGACAGAGCTTGAGGGGGGATATGACTGAGATCTACAAAATCATGAGAGGTATAGACAGGGTGGACAACAAGCAGCTTTTTCCCAGAGTGAGGGATTCAATTGCTAGGAGTCATGAGTTCAAGGTGAGAGGGGAAAAATTTAAGGGAGATATGCGTGGAAAGTTCTTTGCGCAGAGGGTGGTGGGTGCCTGGAATGTGTTGCCAGTGGACGTGGTAGAGGTGCGCATGATAGCGTCACATAAGATGTATCTAGACAGATACATGAATGAGCAGGCAGCAGAGGGATACAGATTCTTAGAAAATTGGCAGGTTTAGATAAAGGATCTGGATCAGTGCAGGCTTAGATGGCCGATAGCCAGGTAATGAAACGTCTGGATATCAAACCGACAGCTCAGCGAGCAAACCTACACCCTAAACCTCAACCTGAGCTACAAACCTTCACAAACCTTGCAGATGACGTCCTGCCTTCACATTGAGAATAACGTTCAAAGTTGTGTGGCATTATCACTGTGGCTAAATGGGACACACTTTGATCAGATCTAGCAACTCAAGACTGGGCAGCCATGATACACTGTGGGCCATTAACAGCAGAATGTTTCTTCACAATGTGTAACCTCATGGCCCAGCATATCTCAATAGACAATAAACAATAGGTGCAGGCATGGGCCATTCAGCCCTTCGAGCCTGCACCGCCATTCAACATGATCATGGCTGATCATTCCTAATCAGTATCCTGTTCCTGCCTTATCTCCATAACCCTTGATTCCACTATCTTTGAGAGCTCTATCCAACTCTTTCTTAAATGAATCCAGAGACTGGGCCTCCACTGCACTCTGGGGCAGAGCATTCCACACAGCCACCACTCACTGGGTGAAGAAGTTTCTCCTGTCCTAAATGGTCTAACCTGGTGCTGTGTGATGTTTAACCTAGCTGAAGGGGAAATTGTGTCTTCCTTCTTTTATAGTCAAGTTTTTTCTTCACTCTTGTTGTATTTTCCCACATTCCATTGTCCAAGCTGGTCAGAGGAGTGAAGAAATTTGCCCTCTGAGTATAAATATCAAGCTCTAAAACAATCAGTTCACTGATGTGGATCATAAATGTCTCCATGGACCTATTGAGCTAAATAGTCTGTTTTGCTGTTGTAAATATTTTGCAATATGTTGCAATTTAGTTTTGATGACAACCTCTGATGTGGATATGGGTGAAATATTTCTTCATCGTATAATTTCATTCAGCATTTTTACTGGAATTACATTTCTCCATGAGTTTATCGGAAATTTATTGCAACTGGTTTAAAAATGACAAGAGGGATTGATGAATTCTGATTGCATGTCCTGCGCTTTGGTACAGTCTGAATGCTGATATATTTGTTCCAATCATTTATCTCTCTGAGGAATCAGATCTCAGAAAATGTTGCAGCCTGTCTTTATTGCTTTGCATTGATTCCTCTGGTCAGCACAGTTTCAGTCCTATCAGCCAACCAATTTTCAATCCAATCTAGTACTTTGCCCCCAATACCATGCGCCCTAAGTTTACTCACTAACCTCCTGTGTGGGACTTTATTAAAAGCTTTCTGAAAGTCCAGGTACACTACATCTACTGGATCTCCCTTGTCCATCTTCCGAGTTACATCCTCAAAAAATTCAAGAAGATTAGTCAAGCATGATTTCCCCTTCATAAATCCATGCTGACTCTGTCCTATTCTGTAATTACTATCCAGATGTGCCGTAATTTCATCCTTTATAATAGACTCCAGCATCTTTCCCACCACTGAGGTCAGACTAACTGGTCAATAATTTCCTGCTTTCTCTCTCCCACCTTTCTTAAAAAGTGGTATAACATTAGCCACCCTCCAATCCTCAGGAACCGACCCCGAATCTATTGAACTCTGGAAAATAATCACCAACGCATCCACGATTTCCCGAGCCACCTCCTTCAGTACCCTGGGATGCAGACCATCAGGCCCCGGAGACTTATCAACCTGAAGACCTAACAGTCTCTCCAACACCAAATCTTGGCAAATATTAATTCCCTTAAGTTCAGGTCCTTCAGCTGCTGTTACCTCAGGGAGATTGCTTGTGTCTTCCCCAGTGAACACAGATCTGAAGTACCCATTTAATTCCTCTGCCATTTCTTTGTTCCCCGTAATATATTCCCCTGTTTCTGTCTGCAAGAGCCCAATTTTAGTCCTAACCATTTTTTTGCCTTGCACATACCTAAAAAAAGCTTTTACTATCCTCCTTTATGTTATTGGCCCACTCAACCATTATCTCCCACTCAACCATTCCCATCAAGCTAGGGGATCAATCCTAGTTCAATGAAGAGTGCAGGATTATTCCCATCCTCAATGATGGAAGAGCCCAGCACATCAGTGCAAAAGATAAGGCTGAAGCTTTCACAGCAACCTTCAGCCAGAAGTGCTGAGTGGGTGATCCATCCAGTGGTCTCCAGAATCACAGGTACCAGTCTTCAGCCAATTTGATTCATGCCACTTGCAATTAAGAAGCAATTGGAGACACTGGATACTGCAAAGGCTACGGGCCTCATCTTAGCATCTCTCCTGAAAGACGGCACTTTGAACAATGCAGCCCTCCCTCCAGTGCCTCAGACTTAACTTTTGCCCTCATGTTCTGGAATGGGAGTTGAGCCCAAAACCTTGTGACTCATTCTCTTCATTAATATTGTATTGGGCATAAGGCAGCAATGTAAAATTATCCTCCAACATTGTCAAGTCAAACTCATCAACAAACAAAGCAAGTATAGAAAGAAAAAGGTCAAGGAATGGTTGGAGGCACTGCATAGTGCAAAAACGAGGGCCCTGATAACATTCCAGTAATAGTACTGAAGACTTGTGCTCCAGAACTTGCCACTCCCATAGCCAAGAAGTTGCAGTACAGATAGACAACTAGCTTCCAACTGATAATGTGGAAAATTGCCCTGCACATAAAAAGCAGGATAAATCCAACTCGGCCAATTACCACCCCATCAGTCTACTCTTAATCATCAGTAAAGTGATGGAAGGTGTCATCAACAGGGCTATCAGGCAGCATCTGCTCAGCAATAACCTGCGCGGTGAGGCCCAATTTGGGTTCCACCAGGTCGACTTAGCTCCTGACCTCATTACAGCCATGGTTTAAACATATATAACAGAACTGAATTCCAGAGGTGAAGTGAGAGTGATAGCCCTTGACATCAAAGCCATATTTGACCAAGTGTGTCATGAAGGACCCCTTGCAAAACTGGAATCAACTGGTATCGGGGCAAATTCTCCAGTGTTTGGAGTCATACCTGGCATATAGGAAGATGGTTGTGATTGTTGGAGGTCAGTCATCTCAGCTCCAGGACATCTCTACAGGAGTTCCTCAGGATAGTGTCCTAGGCCCAACTTTTTTCAGCTGCCTCATCAATGACCATCCCTCCATCGTAAAATCAGAAGTGGGGGTGTTTGCTGATGATTGTACAATGTTCAGCACCATTTGTGACTCCCCAGGCACGGAAGCAGTCCACGTCTAAATGCGACAAGATCTGGACAATATCCAGACTTTGCATTTGTGCCACACAAATGCCAGGTAATGAATCTCTCCAACAAGAGACAATCTAACCAACAGCTCTTGACATGCAGTAACATTACCATCGCTGAATCTGCTGCTAACAACATACTTGACGTTACCATTGACCAGAAACTCAACTCAACTTGCCACATAAACACAATGGCTACAAGAGCTGGTCAGAGGTTAGGGATACTGCGGCAAGTAGCTCACCTTCTGACTCCCGAAAGTCTGTCCACCATCCACAAGGCAACAGTCAGGTATGTGATGGAATACTCCTCACTTGTCTGGATGGATGCAGCTCCAACAACCTAAAAAAAGCTTGACATTATCCTGGACAAAACAGTCGGCTTGATTAGCACCACATCCACAAGCATCCACTTCCTGTACAACCACCGATGCTCAGTAGCAGCAGTGTGTACTGTCTGCAAGATGCACTGCAGAAATTCACCAAAGTTTCTTAGACAGCACCTTCCAAACCGAACACTTCCATCTAGAAGGACAAGGGCAGCAGAAACATGGGAACACCACCCCCTGCAAGTTCCCCTCCAAGCCACTCACCATCCTGACTTGGAAATATATCGCCGTTCCTTCAGTTTTGCTGGATCAAAAGTCCTGAAATTCTCTCCCTAAGGGCATTGTGGGTCTACCAACAGCACCTGGATCACGGAGGTTCAAGAAGGCAGCTCACCAAGCACCTTTTCATGAGCGACTAAGGATGGGCGATAAATGCTGGCCCATCCAGCAACACCCACATCCAATGAGTGAATAAAAAAACCTTCCTCCTTAGCTTCATGACCTGACTATTCCAGTGCATGTCTAGCTAGTCCCCACATGCTACCCTCCATAAACTTGAGGCTTTGAAATTCACTTCCATATCTCTCTGCCTCTCCATTTCCCTCTCTGCCTTTAAGATAGCTCTCAAAGAAAAACATCTTTCACCAATCTTCTGTCCATCTTCTCAAATATTGCAGTGCATGTCTAATTTTGTTTTATGGCTTTGTTTCTGTGACGTACTTTAAAACATTTTATTACATCCAAGGGGCTACATAAATATAAGTTTGAAGTTGTTGTTATGGGGAGGTGGTGGCATACTGGTAATACCAGTGGGTAATGGACTAATGTTCTGAGGACATTGATTCCAATCTTATCACAGCAGCTTGGATGAAAAAGCTGGCCTAATGGCACCTATATGACCACAGTCACTTGTTGTAATAATACGAATGTCTCTTCACTAATGTCTTTTCAGGAACGAAATCTGCCATCCTTAGCAGATCTACATGTGATTTCAAACATAATGCAATATTAATGACTCTTTACTGCCCACTGGGCAATTAGAAATGTACAAAAATATTGGTCTAGTCTGCAACACTTACATGCCATGAAGTATATTTTTAAGAAATCTCATACATTGTGCCAGCAATTATTCAGCTTTCCGTCACAGAGCAGAAGAAGAATCATATTGCACTCAAAATGCTAACTCTGCTTCTCTCTCCACCTGACCTGTTGGGTTTCCCTTTGTCTTGAAATGTGCCTTGCTATCAATTTATGCTTAAATTCCAACACAGATATACCCCAGAGGACTTCCTCAAGAAGAGATTAAGAAGTTGGGAATAATCCTTACCGTGTACACCAATGATGATATCAGCCAGTGGAACATAACAGATCCTGATGTACTTGCAGAAGCAGTACAGAACACTGGAAGTGCTGTAATGGTAAGGAGCTGCACTGGGTTTACAAACTCTCACTTAAATGGTATAATAATTCCTGTGTCATAGGAATAGACCCTTCAGCCCCTTCAGCCAATTTAGTCATTCCGTTAGATCACAGCAGATCCATATAACTTTTGTTCATCAGGAATAAAATTCTACTATCCTAGAACTGTACAATTCAGCCCATTGAGACTGAGATTGTTTTATTTTGAAGTTGCTCTCCTCCCACCTCCTGCATACTCCTATCCTTAAATTCTTTCTCCTGTGAATATTGGTCTGAATCCCTGATGAAGATTGCTACTCAATCTGTAATCATTGCTGCAATGAGGCAGGATACTCCAAATCTCGACCGCTCGTTGTATGAGAAACATTGCCTCCCAATTGCCTCTGTTTCATTTGCAAATCGCTTTGAGTCTGAACCAATCTCTAATTTGAAATATCTTTCTGGTTTCAGACTATTGCATTGCAGTCACACTATCTGAAAGGACTTGGGGTATTAGATGCAACTGCATTAAATGTAATTGATGGCCCAATGCTGTGTACAGCCAGTGAAGAGAAACTAGAAACCATTTCTCGCACTGAGCTCAGGTGAGTGTTGCATTCTCTGAGATGTATCATTTTAGCACATCTCTGATGTAGGCTTTGCCTCCAACTAAGCTGGAGTCTGGCATCTTTACACCCTCAGGCACACGATCTGAGACAGTGAAGGTATATTGAGTATCTTTTAACAGTACACTGACATACCATCCTTGAGATGTGGCACTGAAGCCTGTATTCTTCAGGGTTAAGCATTAGCACTTTTCTTTGTAGCTCAGTTGGCTCGATGAGTGGAGTTTGGTGCAAAATAAAGCCAACTGCATGGGTTCAAACCCCTTACTGGTTGTGGTAGTTCAAGGGGTTCTGCCTCCTCCCCTTATCCCACACTTGTGGACTGGTTTCCCTTCAGCCAGACCTAACTGATTAACTCTCTTTAGTGGAGAGAGGTGTCTATGGTCCTTGATGGCTCCTCACCTTTCACTTCTTTGCCAGTTCAGCCTGTCCAGTAAAAATACACAAAAGCATCTGATAAAGAGCTGGAAGCATGCACAACAACAAATGTTGACTTTTACCACAACTTGACTTCGAGCCTGGGCAGCGTTAAACCTGAGGATTCCAGAAAGTGTCAGATAAAACATTACAGTCGCAACTATGATAGCAATTAACAGCTAAGGAGCATTTCATGTGAGCAGGTGGCTCCTTGTTCAGGGGGTCAAATTAAACACTTCCGTAATGGGTAGGATTATCATAAATGTTTCTAAGAAAAGCACTTACCTTTACAGAGCACAACCTCGGTATATCCTAAAGTGTTGATGCTATTGACAAATACAATAGGCAATTTCTGCACAGCAAGTTTCCACACAAAACAGAGAAAATCACCAGGTAATAAGCTTTAGTGATGTTGGTCAAGGAGCCAATATTGGCCAGGGAGAATGTCTCTGTTGTTCCTGGAATAGTGCTATGGAATTGTTTACAAAGAGTCATACAGCATGGAAATAGGCCAGTCAGTCCAACACATCCATGCTGACGAGATATCCCAAACTTAACTAGTGTCATTTACCTGCATTTGGTCCATATCCCTCTAAAACTTTCCTGCTCACATAACTGTCCAAATGTCTTCTAAATGTTGTAATTATACCCACCTCTACCAACTTCTCTGCCAGTTCATTCCATGCATGCTCTACCCTCTGTGTGAAAAGTTTGTCAGACAGGATCTTCATTTAACATCTCTTAAAGTTGGCACATCTGACAATACAGTCCTCCCTCAGTGCTGAACTGAAGTGTATTCAGTTCCCCCAGTGTAAGACTGACACCTATAACCTTGTGACGCAGAGACAAGTGTGCCCCTTGCCATTGCTGTGTGATGGTTTTGTTTCTAATCTCTTTTTATGGTCTGCACATTGTTGTCTCCAACTCATATGTAAGCAAATAATTGTTATTGAATCTGTTGCTACATATGTTCAAACTTGTATATCTTCTGCCTAATGGAAAAGGGTGGAAGAGAGTATAATCAGGGTGGGAGGGGTCTTTGATTATGTTCATTGCTTACCCAAGGCAGTGGGAAGTGTAGATGGTGTCAATGGATGGAAGGCTGGTTTGTGCGATGGACTGGACTGTATTTGCAACTCTCTGTATTTTCTTGCAGTCTTAGGAAGACTAGTTGCCAAACCACACTGTGAAGCATCCAGAGAGGATGCTTTTTATGGTGTATCTATAAAAATTGGCAAGAGTCCTTTCAGACATGCTGAATTTCCTAACCCTTCTGAGGAAGTAAAGCCATTGTTGTGCTTTCTTGACATGTTGTGTCGACATGGACCAGGACAGATTGTTGGTGATCACCACTCCCAGGAACGTGACGCTCTTGACCATCACCACCCCAGTACCATTGATACAGACAGAGGTGTGCCCTCCACTCCACTTCCTGAAGTCAGTGACCAGCTCCTTCGTTTTGATGATGGAGATTTGTAGTCTTTGTACCCGTCTTGGAAACGAACATCCCCCTCCATCACCTCATTAATAAGATACATATCAACATTTTAAACCAAAATGAGGGCGCCGACCCCATCTGGGGTCACGAGCTCCATGGTAACAATGGCTGCTGTGGGTGTCTGACCGAGTTCAGCTCTAAAAGGCAGCCATTCTCAGGACAATCCAGTGCCCCAGCTCTCACAGATCTCTATCCTGCACCCATTGGGGTCCTTCCATCTCCATTCTCACAGATCTGTACCAGCTCCCCACATTCACCATTCTCTCAAATCTCAATGAGTGGTCAGAACAGTTTTCAAGGCTCAAGAATGGGGCCATGGTTTGAAAATGTTTGGAAAACACTGTCGTAAACTCTAATTAACTTGCCTCTCGAATGGTGAGCCCTGGTTCCCCACTGTGCGCATTCGCTAACCATTGCGTTAAATGGTTAGTGAATCAAATCTGCAGTCGAAGCCATGTTTCTCTGGTTTCTTCAAAAGCACGGTGCCCCCTAGTGAAGTCTACATGGTGTGTTCAAGTAACCAGCTTAAAGGTTAGACTGTTACTACTGACCCAAGGCAAGGCATGGACTAATGAGGTTCTCTGTAAAATGAGAAGGAAATAGCTCCTCATTTTGAACTAAGGGAATATGACTGGTTTAGTCAACATACACAGTACCATCATTCTAAAAAAGGGTTTTAACATAATGTCCTAACCATTCTGTCACAGGAAAGTGAAGCCAATTGATATTTCTGCATGTTCTCAGGCAAAGAAAGAAATAATTTTTGGGATTGCTAAACATGCATTCCAGCATCACACTGCTAACCGGCAAACCTATTATAACTTGATCAAACCGTACCTTGGTAAGTAATATTACAATCTGACAAATTTAGTTTCTAGATTAATTTTTGAGGATATTGTTAAAGTTGAAATATTTAACAACATTCACAATATTTAATAATTGCAATATTTCTGCTCTTCTTTCTGAATTTTTTTATAGTGGTTTTTAATTAACATGTATTCATGTTCAGACACTCACATTCACCTTCAGAGACACATGCTGCATGTGCTGACACACATTCACATACACACAGACTTTAACAGATATGTATGCAAACACACATTTATAGACACATTCACACACCATTCACATACACACACTCACATGTAAACATGCACACAAATATATTCCCATGCACACACTTACATTCACACATAGGCACCACACTTCCACACACGTGTACATGAGCAATCACACATACACACATTTCAGGCAAATGCACGCGCACACAATCACACACGCACACATTCTGACACATACTCACACATATTAACACAAATGCATAGACGCACATATACATGCTGAAGTAACAGTCTTTCTATTTTCCTGAAGACGGTGCTACAGCAGCTGACCTGCGGATTTTAGCTATCAGCAGGATCAACATGGACTATGAAACATTCGAGAGACTCAATCCAGCTGAAGTAGAAGTAGGTGCCAATGGAAAATTTGAATTTGTCCTGAGCTGTGGGTCTGCATTTTTATTTGAAGTACTTTTCTTATAGATTATTAAATGAGGCAAAATAATGAAACCTCCAGTCTAGTTTCCGAGAGTTGAAACCCAAATTCTTCTCTCAATGTTTCAAGCTGATCTTTCCAGCTAAAATCTAAACCAAACTAGAAAAATCCTTGACTGGGAGAGCTGGCCACTCCCCTTTCATTGTACAAGTATTTAAAAAAAATCCAAAGACAACATAATCTTGTTATAGGAGCAGCAGCATCACAACATCATGTTCAAATGAAAGGCTAGAGCATGCTGGCTACCACACCGGCACATGTCAGTTGCCATAGGAACCAAACCCAGGGTTTCAGATGTGGTACTGAAGGACCTGGGCAAGGAGGTCCTAATGGAGAAAGCTTGTTCTTTACCGGTAAGGGATCACAGTTATGCCTAGTGTTGTGCAGCACCACAAGCTGCTCTCCTTGGCCTCACCTACTGCCATTCCTCATACACAATACAGGCAGTAAGGTGCTGATGAACAGCCACTCCCTCGATATCTTCTGGTACCTGCCATAATGAAGCTGCAAGGTGGAGTATTACAGTGCTCCCCTTTATCGGGATGATGGCCTCAGAGAATTCCCAAAACACTTGTGGATAGTGTTGCTGACACCTTGAATAATTGGCCCAGAAAGTCTTCCTAACACGTTTCAAATTCCTGCTTTAAACTCTAGCAGTGATTGGAAAGTAAAAGGCGATTCAAAGCTTTAGCTAGTGCTTGAAATCCCCTTCAGTAAGAATAAGCTCTGTAGCTCTCTCTCTAAATCTGTCCACCTCCGCCATTAAGCAGCTCCTTAAGCAAGGCTTTTGGCAATCTGGCCTTCTCATCTCTGTTGGGCATTAGATCATAATTATAAGATCATTAGAAAAGAAACAGGAATTGGCCATTCAGTTCGTCAAATCTGCTCTGCTACTCAATAGAATCACAGCTGGCCTGAACTCCAGTTGCCTCCCAGTTCCATAACCCATAACTGTCTTGTAGATCACACCTTCAGTACTTGCAATCACTCTGCCTTCACTTTAGCTTTTGAAAGAGAATTCTAAAGGCGAACTGCCTCTCAGAGAAAGAATTCCTCCTCATCTCAATCTTAATTAGACACCCCTTATTTTTGAAACCTTTCCACCTAGTTCTCAATTCTCATGGGAAACAACTACTTTGTTGAAACCCCTCTGAATTGAAACGTTTCAGTAAGATCATCTCATATTGTTTTAAACTCTAGTGAACGCAGGCCCAATCTTCTCAACCTTATCTCATACAACGCTTTGACTTAGGAATCAGCCTAGTGAACCCTCTGAACCACTTCCAATACTCCTAACGTAAGGAGCCCAAAACTGTACCCAGGGCTCACCAGTGCCCTGTACAGGAATGTTCCTACTTTTGCACTCCATCCCTCCAGTTGCCTTCCATTTAGTAGATGTGCTATCATGTTAACATTTGACATACAAGGATGCCAAGATCCTTCTGTCCCTTGTTATTATACTCCTGTGAATATTTGGATTTATTTTAACACATGAAAGGCCTTGTATAAATTATTGCAGTTGTTTATTCACAGCGAGCTGCTTGTTGCTCAGAGAGGCTATTAGATCAGGTCTTCTCATAGTCAAAGTGACAAAGACCCATCAATCCTCGGGCTGGTCATTCTAATTGCGCATTTCAAGCCCTTCAGCCAGTTGGCAGCTTGTGTTCAGTGCAACATTTCAGCATGAGGCCACGTCGAAGTTCCAGGGGAAAATCACTGTCTTATTTTAAGGCGGAAAGATCATAAGCCAAATTTTACACAATGGAACTGTATCATTAGCTTTCTCGTTATCCGTTCACGTTAATTTTCAATGCTTTGGAACGTTCTTCATAAAGCAACTCAGTTAAGTTTAGTTTGGGATGTTCCTTCATATTGACCACACTTCCACAAAGAAACACCATCATTTCCTATCATGAGTGAGTTACAAGTGCTGATCATCCTTTTTAAATGCTAATCTTGCATTGCATTGCTAATTACTAGCTGTCCTAAGAAAGGAGGGGATGGACCTTTCCTTGTACTTCTTTGCCAGTGATTTAACATTGTTAACTACAAATCACTTTGGAAGAGAGTTAGGAATCAACCACAAAGGAAATCAGGAAATGCTGGAACCAGGTCTGGCAGATCTATTCCGAGAGAAATAGAGGTAATGATTCTTCCATCAGGTCTGTGAATAGGAATTGGGTTCAGAAAAGAGTTACCAGGATGTTGCCAGGTATGGAAGGTTTGAGTTATAAGGACAAGCTAGATAGGCTGGGACTCTTTTCACTAGCGTGTAGGAGATTGAGAGGTGACCTTACAGAGATTTATAAAATCATGAGGGGTCTAGATAGGGTGTCTTTTCTCTATGGTCAGGGATTTCAAGACCAGGGGCCCTGTTTTTAAGGTGAGAGGAGAGAGATTTATAAAAGACATGAGAGGCATTTTTTTTTACACAAAGGGAGGTTTGTGTGTGGAATGAAGTTCCAAAGAAAATGGTGAATGTGGGTAAAGTTACAATGTTGAAAAGACATTTGGATAAGTATATGAAGAAGAAATGTTTTGAAGAGATATGCATCAAGGGCAGGCAGATGGGGCTTGTTTAGTTTGGGAGTATGGTCAGCATGGGCTGCTTGGGCCGAAGGGTCTGTTTCCATGCTGTATGACTCAATGAGTAGGTTTTAAGCAAGTGAAGGGAGGGAGTGTTAGTAGGGGACGATCTGTGACCTGTGGAGGACAGGCCCCAATAATTAAAAAACAGTAGTGGGACAAGTAACAAAACTAAACACGTGCCTAGATGAGGTGTCGATGGCCGAACTATTGCTCTCCAACTGAAAGGTAAAGGGAATATGAAGAAAACAAGAAGAAATCAAACCAGGGAAAAAAAACATAAATCCAAATGGGGTCAGAGCTTATAAAAAAAACATAAATCCAAATGGGGTCAGAGCTTATGATCTAAGTCTATCATCTAGAAGGCTATAAAGTGTCCAGTGTTGTGTGTGTGTGTGTGTGTGTGTGGAACTTGCTTTAAGCTTCCTCGGAAGACTGTAGTAGGCCAAGGTGAGAAAATTAGGACAAGGCAGAGATGACAGGTGACAGGAAGCATTCCATGTTTGGTTTTCCCATTGTAAAGAGGATAACATCGGGAACATTGAAGGAGCTCAGTGATGTTACCAGAACTTCAAGGATCAGAATATAAGGGACTAACTTGCTTTTAAAGACTTGCTTTTACTCTGTTATGTAAATGAAAGGGGTAATTGATTGGAATGATGGCAAGTTTTAATTGACAATTCAGGGAAAGTTTTCCACAGGTGGAGGAGCTTAGGATGAAGAACATCATCTGAAAATCAGAACCAGCTAATTCAGGACAGAATTTAAAAAGTATTACTGCATGAAAGGAGTTGTTGAAGTTTGGAACCATCTCCCTCAAAAGTAGTAGATGCTGACTCAATTAATACTTTTAAATATCAGATTAGAAGATATTTTCAAGCCTGGGATTCAAAGGGATGTGGAGTCAAGAGAAATGAATAGAGTTAGAATAGATAGTAGCCACAATTTCACCGAATAGTGGAACAGACTCACGGGGCTGAATAGCCTACTCCTGTTCTTACATCCGATGTACACATTGGCTGTCGCCAGTGGATTCTTGGTGAACTTAAAATGATTATAACAAGAATACACAACACTTAAATAAATACTAATTAAATTTCCTTCTATGCCATCACGAGAGCAAGAGTTCTAGATCACAGACAGTTAAAAAAAAGCAATGTATTTTGGCTGAAACAAGCCTGAAGTTTGGACTGGTAAACCTGATATGAACTAGAAGAGCTTTGCAGTGTTTCACCGTGCAGCAGGCTGCTCAGGAAGTTGTTTTTACAGGTCTTCCTGGTGATTATCATCTCAAAGTAGATGAGAGAGTGAGACCTACTGAGCTTATGCTTAGAAGAACTCCAGCGGCCTTTAAACTCAGCCTTAAAACAAGATAGAGAAGCTGGAAAAGAAGAGAGAAATCAAGGAAGTGGTAATGTCTGCAGACTGGATTAGCAGCACGGTAACACAGATTAGAACAAGGAAAACTGAGAGCATGAGTTAATCCAGATGATTTCAATTGAAAATATTTCACCAGCCGATAACAAATATTGAAGATATTTTACCCCCAGTAAGCCAAGGTGTAGGTTTTATTGCCCTGAATAGAGAGGATGGATACTGGCAAATGAAACTGATGAAACCAGGACTTGTCTAACCAAAGTCTAGTTACCATTGGGGTGGCACCGATAATTAGATATGCCATTTGGTATTTTCCCTGCTCCAGAAGAATATTCATGTGGACCAGCCAATTATATTTCTAGAGTAGACGGCAATTGTGAACACTGTGCCCGTCATTGAATGTGGACAAATGTACCTACCAAAGACATGGAAAGTAGACTAGTCCAGTGACTAATGTCATGTTGTAGACAAACTACCTCTCCCAGCGGTACAAAAAAAAGATAAGAATAGTCATAGTAGTGAGTCACAAAAATAAAGTGAAAGCCGAATTTACCTTTGACAAAGTTGCCAAATCATTGCCAGAATTATTGATCTGGTTAGAGTGAAAATATTCAACAGTCTCAACAAAATTCAATTGACTGGGCAATTTGAGACTGGTGCAGAGATACTGTCACTTTGATCGTATACAGTGAAATGAGAATAAGCAGCTAAACTGACATCACCACAAACATCGTTATTTAACTAGAGAAGCTGCAATGTCTAATGGCTGATGAGAAAGGAGTGATGTTACTAACTGCACAGGCTACAGAGTCTATCATCAGTAAATGGCTCAGCAGCAGCACCACTGCTGTAACACCTGCCACAGCAATGACATTTGCTGGCGAAGGAACACCACCTCAGGAATAAACTAAAACAGATGCACAAACAATGATAATTTGCACTTATACCATTAGAAGACTTGGATGCTTCAAAGATGACGCATGCAATGCATGACCAGAGATAGCCAAAGATATACAAAGATAGCCAAAGATGAACAAACAGCTTTTGTTCTGAAAACGAATAATGCTGGAAATCACAGCAGGTCAGGCAGCATCTGTAGTGAGAGAGAGCAAGCTAATGTTTCAAGTCTGGATGATTCTTCATCAGAGCAAAGAGCTTTGTTCGTGAGAGATCATTTTCTTTATAGATCATGGATTTTGGATAACTTGCAATTGCAAATTATAGTGCAGGCATTTTAGAATATTTTTTGAAAGAAGGTAGATACACTGTGACTTCAGATGTGGTTGGTCTCAGCTTAGAGGGTGTGGTATTAAAGTAAGCGCATGGGACACTGATCATATTACATGATTGCCGATCTCTTTCAGAAACTCTCTGCTCAGAGACTGCGTGGGCTTCTTGGTATAAACCTTAATTATCTGAAAGAAAATGAAAGCCAAGAAATAGTGCAGCGTTGGGTTGACTCACACACAGCGGCTGAGGTTATGAGTCTGGGCATTGGACTTCGAAAAGGAGAATCTTCAGCAGAACTGGGAACCTTTCCCTTTCAGGATTTGCTGATACCAGGTGAGGAGGGATGAACAGGACTTCTTCTGCTCCCACTCCTTGATTGACCACAATGAGTTTTGGAATATTTTAGAAAGAGTGCTGGATTGCCAATTCTGCGTGTATTTGACTGCTTGTAGTAATTAAATTGGGTAGAAATTCTTGCGTTAAAATGTAAAGGGTTAGTTTTATTATTGAAACCCATTCTAGAGATATATTATAAACATATTAAAAATGTACTATTACACACCACCTCCCAACAAGGCAGAAACACACTTAGTCCCCATGCAAAATGGAAACACAATTTCGCAGAGTATCAGCTGTGAAATTTGGCCAAGTGAGAAATAATCATCATAAGTAGAATCATTAAAAGTTCATTCATTGGGTCCAGATGTTTCGGTTTTGTTGTAACCATTCATGAGATGTGGGCATCACTGCCCATGTCAGTACTTATTGCCCATCACTAACTTCCTTTACCTTGAACTGTTGTAGTCCATGGCATGTAGAGGCACCCACAGTGCTATCTGGGGGCAAGTTGCAGGATTTTGACACAGCGCCAGTGAGAATGAAAGACAATATCATTCAAAGTCAGGAAGGTGTATATCTTGGAGAGGAATTTGCAACTGGTGGTACTCCCAAGTGTCTCTGCTGCCCTTGTCTCCTTGGTAATAAATGTGACAGGTTTGGAAGCTGTGTCTGTTGATGCATCTTGGCATTGTGCATAAGAGGCAAAGGGAGCAAATTTAAAAGGTGGTGATTATTTGCCAGTCAAGTAGGCTGTTTTGTCCTGCATGGTGTTGAGTTTCTCACTCACCGTTCTAGAAAGTTTGACAGCTATTAGCAGAAAGTCTCTGTCCGCTGTAGACACTATACTCAGGAAAAGGGGGTGCAGAACGTAGATGAAATGTTGATGTGAGAGAGGGTCCAAAGTGGCTGCCCTACTGCAGAACCAACAGTTGAACTGTAAACTCAATGTGTAAGCTCACATGAACCACTCTCTGTCTTGGTCAACAGAAGTTCAAAACTGTGTGAATTCTGAAAGATTAATGTAAATCTGCAGTTTTTGTGTCTCACTAGGGTAGAATGTGAATTAACAGATGCTTCAAAAAGTGTCCATTATTTACTTATCATAAAGGTGTGCTCCTTTAAAAAGGTTTATGAGCAGCTCATGAAACCGCAAATGAACATTTCACATCTTTATAACAGAATGCAAGTTTTTTTTTACATAAGTCATTCTCCACACTGAGGAGAACAGTAGGTACAATCAGGTTTGATTGATACCATCATGGGAGCAGGATACAGATATTTTATCTGACAACTGTGCTGTCCCTAAGGATACAAATATTTACTCCTTTCAATGCTCAGAACTACTAAGGTGGTGAGTATTGTCATAGTCACAAAAACTTCCATTTATAAATAATTACATTAAAATGTGCATAGAAAAAAATTAACAACCCATCATTTTACACAACTGGAATACAGAATGTAAATGAAATTCAGTTTGAAAAGTGAACCCCCTGTTCTTCAGTGTCAAGTGATATTTTGGAAAGATGATATTTTATACTAAAAGAAAATCTTGAAAACAGTTGCACACCATAACTATTTACAATGTGCTTCTTTATTTCAGATTATGCACTAAATAATTTAGCTTCAGTCAAGAACAACAATCTTTTGTCTTTCACTTACATTGCTGTGATGGGAATCATATTGCAGTATGTATGATAACTGGGATTCAGCCTGCCTATGCTGTCTGGCATGTTAAATGGAAAATACCAGAACCTCTGGCATCAAGAATCTAGAGAGGGATATGCATACAAGGTGGATTCTGTTTGTAACAACCCACTCTGGGCTAGCTTTGACATTTTCTAGACAAATCCATGGCTGGGTACAAATACAGGTAACAGCTTTGGGTTGTCACTGGAAATATAGCGAACTTCCTTAGATGTGCTCCTGATCTGCAGCTATAATCTTACTGAAGTGGTGTGGGAACACCACTTTGGGATGAGCTCCAGGGAAATTCTCAGCTTGCATCTTATTTGTTTATATGGTCCGTCAGTAAAATTTCAAGCAAGGTCCATCCAGGGCCTGAGGCGTACTCAGGCCTAACCCCTGTCACTGCCTTTCCCCCTACAATGTATTGCTTATCATTAAAACTTGGTCAGTATTTACGTAAGATCTCCTTTCCTCTCTTTAGAGTCATGGGGTGGGATCTGGGCTTCTTTCCTTTGCATGGTGTTTGTAGTGAAAACACAAATGTGTATGTAAAAATAGCATAATCTCATTATAAACATTGAATAAAAGTGACTGAAGAACCAATTGTGACATATCTTGGTTTTTTACTTTGTCATTAAAATAACTCTAAACCATGTTTGTCATTCCTGTTTAATGGACTCCTTATGGAATGGATGCATAATAATATGCAAAATATTTTCCTTGACTCTTTACAGAACATTATAAATACCTTTGATTGTGAAGGGATGCTGTTGCTTAACCAGAGTACACGTAGCGCCACGTTCTGTGCAAAGCGCTGTGCCAGGTTAGAACCAGATTACTTCCTTGAAGGTGACAATAGGGCCACTGGCCATCCTGACTACACACTATGTATCTCTACATAAATGTCCATCATTCTTTCCCTATACTCCAGCCTATTCAAGCTACCACCTAACCTGTTATAACAGTCTATGGGGGGAGCAAGAAATAACATAATGCCTTCTCCCTGGGCCTGACCTGAGCTCACTTGTTCCCAGTAACTCACTGTGTGCAGGTTCCACCTTGCCCGCTGCCCATCAAGATTTACAGAGTGAACATTTCTGAGGTGATAACTGCGCGTGCCAGACAGCATGATGCTCAGTCATTCTCTGTCCTCAGCCTCGGATACCACTGGCTGATCAAAAGGCAGTTTTTGAGTATTTTCAAGCATACATACAGCATGCATTCACTACTCTTGTCTGCTCTGGTGAAACCACTGAGCTTCTTGTAGCACTGAATCCACTTGCTCCTTCTTCCTTCACAGTGTGTCCCTGCAGGGTTTCATTGCCCCATGAGGGAAGAGAATCTCTCTCTCCTCCTATCCACCTTCTGCAGGAAGACCTACAGCAAGGCAACCAAGAAATTGGTTCTCTGGTTTGCTTGTCATTTCAGACAATCCCTCAATATCTGCCACTTCCAATATTCTTGGCATTGTTCAACAAATGCACAATATTATTGAGACTGCAGAAGCAGAAGAAACTGCTTTATTGGAAAGCAGAGCTTTATTGGAACACGCCTTGCTGCTCTGTATGCTGTGATCTCCCACAAGGTTGTACAAGAGACCAAATCATATGATGTTGCATCCGTTTGTGTGATGATGTACACCGTATGCGATGAGCATGTTAAATGATTAAAGAATTAGCCCATTATCCAATATAACATAATAATAAGTATTGGGAATGCTGGAGATCTGAAATGCAAACCAGAAGTGCTGGAGAAACTCAGCAGGTCTGGCAGCATCTATGGAGAGAGAAGCAGAGTTCATGCTTAGAGCACAGTATGACACTTCTTTGGAACTTTTCCACCAAAGCCAAGACCATCTTACTTCTATGTTTGAACTGGTCCATCCCAGGGCATTCTCATGGTCATAATGGAAAGCCAGATAACATATTGTAGCTGTTACAATTCCAGACTGTAGCTTTAGGGTGCAGGACCTGGAGTGTAGGGAGGTTAGGAACATGGCATCAATTTCAAAGGAGGGTTGGGGAATACAGTAACTCCAAGAGACCTGCCTACCAAACAGAATATCCCTCCTCTGGAACAACATTTGGGATGCCCAAATGCAATTGGTGCAATTGCTGCTAAGTGTCATCTTTTGTATTGACCACCCCATCATCTTGATGAGTAAACCATCAACCATGCTGAGGTAGTGTCAGCTTTGAAAATAGGATTGTGTGGCATAGTCTTCCTTTGATGCAGTACTCTCTTACCCGGGCACATTCTCAATCAGATCTCTATACAACTCGAAATTCATTCAGTCCTTGCATTGTTGCTGGCAGACCTGTAGGCATGGTCAATGCGAAGGCTTTGACCTCTTCAACAGACCTTTTGTTCTGATCTTGCCACTGGGATACAAGTCAAAGCATCCACTGTATTTTGCTGCCTTTCTGGAACATATTCTGTCATAGCATCAAAGCTTATCATCTTCAGCCTGAATCATTGTTCACCTGCAGGCATTTTTGCCTACTCCTTAGAAGGTAAACGTGTCACTAAGGGCTTGTGTTCTGGGTCCATGTTGAAGTGGCGACCAATTTCTTCACACAAGAAGCTAACTCTTCTTTCATGACCATTGTATATGTCTCTCCAGTCTCTCTGTGACTGCGATGCATAGTGAGCTGGTCTACACTTTCCATCAACCTGCACCTGAAAGAGTACATCTCCCATTCCTGTAGAAGATGCATTAGCAAAAATGGTAGATTGAGTGAGCTAAGATACCAGGTGATATCAGAAACTCTGAGATTTCCTCAAAAGATTTTCTGTTGTGTTTCCTCCTAGCACCTTTTGTTGTCATGACAGCTGGCATTGTGGCTGGTTTTAAGTAGCTCCTCACATGAGCTCAGGTCCATTGCATCACTTTGAATGATCTCAGGGCAACTAGGCATTCGGATCCCTGCATCTGATTTTGAGATCTATTCAATGTAACTCAAATGTCAATCTTCATCTTTGACTGAAGATGTGAATAATCCAAGAGTGCTTCAAGTTATATTATTACAAGCCTCCCTCTTAAAGATCTATTTTCAAATAAAATGCTGCCTTCTTGAAATGTTTATTTCTGATATCACCATATGCAGAGGAAAGTTACAGTGCTAGGAACAGGGTCAGATTTTTCTATTTCAACCATGAATGGCCATTTATATGTGACTTCCCTCTTAATCAACTTTAAATGAAGTACATTACTCCTGCTCTGAAGAAATGGATATTGCTTCCAGATTCTCTCAAACCTGTGTCTGTCTCTGCCAAGAAGGACAAGGGAAACCAAAGCTTTGGGGAGCTCCATCATGTCTCAGTTCCCTCTCACACATACCCCATCCTGACTTGGACACATTGTAGGGAAGCATTCAGTTCAGTTCAGTTCAGTGCACAGAATGCAACAGTTCAAGACAAAAGCTCAATGTTATTGTTCCAGATGCAAGTAGAGATGGGCAATAAATGCTGACCCTGTCGGTCATGATAATGTCCCAGTGTTATTTTAAAACCTGGAAGATGAGTAGCAGTGAAGGCAAAGGGTCCATTCCACCAATTTACACCAAACATCATTCACAGACTCCAGAAAGAAATTCTAAAATTGAACTTAACTGTATCAATTACACAAAAAGTAACCTCTTTATCTGGGCTGCAAGGAACCCTGCAGCATAAAGCATGTATGATTACTACCGTGGGAACAAATTGCTGCAAATCATTCTGACTATCATGTTAGTACAGATGATGTTCTCTAGTATCCATCAAAAAAGGTTTATTGGTGATTTATATTGTAAAACACATTAATTCACTACAATTTTTGGAACAATTTATCTCTGCAGTCTTACTTATTAACTGAGATGCTCTGATTGTATGACCTCAGATCAACAATCATATCCTTGAACTTCAGAGCACTGACTCTGCAAGAATGTTCAGCTCAGCCTCACTGTTCTAACACCAGAGAGTTCCTGCCATAGACAACACTCCGTGATTGAGATCCTGGTGGTCTGGGGTGGGGGGGGAGGGGAGCTGGCTTTGGCTGTATTGGGAATGGCAATTTCAAGAATGTGAAGGTGTCAGTATTTAGTGGAGGAAGGTAAGAAAATGAATGCCTTTCCTGGAGGTGGGGTGGAGCTCTCAGAATTCTCCAAGATCATCAGATAAAGAAGGGTTCCTCTCTTTAATGAGCAGCATCACAGAGACCTGAGAGGAGCAGACCAGGAATATCAGTGAGCAATGATCAATATCAAACAGTAAGCTGTACAGAAAACAATGGCACAAGATGTTTTTAACCTTCCCAGGTGAGTGGAGATAAGGAAGCATGTTGCTGTCTTCCCTTAATTCAGTGTACTACGTACAGTTACGGCGTGTTTGCCTTTATAAACACACATTACTCATATGCAAAAGTAGCCCTTCATTCTATAACTGCTACATTATGCCCAAAGCTTCCCCAGACTGACCCTTCAGCTCTCTCGCTCTCTCTCTCTCTCTCTCTCTCTAGTGTTTTGGTATTTACATCCCTTTCTTCTCTAGAAGGCAACACAGAGAAGCTTTTATAAAACCAACGTTTCGAAATGTAATGCACAAACTTTTCAAGAGAATTGTTGCCATGAAATGTGAGACACGCTCTAATAGAATCATAGGGGCAAGTGCAGGTCATTTAGATCCTCGACTCCGCACTGCCATTTAATAAGATCATGGCTGATCTGGCTGTGGTCTCAATTCTACCTCCCTAACAAACTGCCCATTATTCCTTTCTCTCTCCCTCCATTACCCCAACTCCCTTGTCTTTCGAAAATCTATCTTTGAATAAATTCAATGACTTAAGACCCAACTGTTTTCTGGGGAAGAGTATTCCACAGACTATTGAAGAAAAGAAAATCTCCTTGTATCTGTCTGAAAAGCAAGACCTTTGATTCTTAGATGGCATCTGCTCGTTCTAGTCTCTCCTACAGGGTAACCATCCTGTCAGCATTCACTCTGTCAAGTCCCCTAAGGATCGTATATGTCTCAGTACTATTTGCCTCGCTTTCTCCTGAACTCGATCTGTGTTCTGGTCAAACTTTCTTCATAAGGCAAACACTTCATTCGTAAGCACTGTTTCATCCTCCTTATTGGTAATGCTACCATCTGCTCAGAAACCGTTAAAAGCTATATTGTGCTGGTGTCCTTGTGAAAAACCTTGCAAAACTATTGTACCTTCAATACAACACAGAAGGATAGTATTCATCCTGTCTTGCCAGGTTCCCTGCAAGAGCTGAGAGAAAGTGAGGACTGCAGATGTTGGAGAATCAGAGTCGAAAAGTGTGGTGCTGGAAAAGCACAGCAGGTCAGGCAGCATCCGAGGAGCAGGGAGTCGACGTTTGAGCATAAACCCTTCATTACTCCTAATGAACGGCTTATGCCTGAAACGTTGACTCTCCTGCTCCTCAGATGTTGTCTGCCCTGCTGTGTTTTTCCACACTTTCTGATTCTCCCTGCAAGAGCCATCAAGTTATTCCCAGGCCTTTACTCATTGTTCTACTTTGTTCATGAGCTGTAAGCCCCACAGGCTGGGGCAGCATTTGTTGCCCATCGCTCATTGCTCTGGAGAAAGCGGTGGTGAGCTTCCTTCTTGAGTTACTGTAGTCCATGGGTGTAAGGACACCCACAGTGTTGTAGGACGGGGATCCCAGGATACTGACCCAGCTGACATTAAGGGAATGATGATGTATTTCCAAATCAGGATGGTGAGTGACTTGGAGGGGAACTTGCAGGAGATAGTGTTAGCATAACCCTGCAATTTCTTTGCGTTTGTTTATATATTCAATTCCCTTTTGAAAGTTATTACTGAATAGTAACAAATGGTGAAAGACTATGATGGCAATGTCAAGTCTGCATTGTTGGTTCGGATTAATGAGGATTGAATAGAGATCATTGTTTCTCACTTAGATTTGGTCAACTTTGCATACTAATCTTGTTGCTTTGAATAAGGAGGTTAGTTAATTTTTGCTTTACCATTGCAAATGATTTGCATCACTATTTTACTTGGAGTCATGGAACTGATAACACTTTGATTGTAAAATTGCGTTGGGAAAATGTTGTTGAAAGATCATTCTCTATCACGAGGTGAAATGTAAGGCAGAGTTTGACAGCATTGCCTTGAGACATTGCTACCAGGATAAACCACACAACTGAGCAACTTATTCTCACCAGTTGGAGAACTGAGAGCTGGTCATTCTGCTGTGATTCAATGTTAGCGTTCCACAAATTCCTGAAGTTTGGAACTCTGGGTTTGAGAGTTATTATCTTAAATAAATCTGGAACCCACCTGCTGCAAGAATTTTATCGAACAGAAGGCCCATAGATTTGGTCCATTCAATTGTTAAAAGCAGGGAGCAAACGTTGACTATTACTGAGATACAAAAAACAATTTGCAGTTTAATTACTGTTTAATTACAGCTCTGAATACTATTAATTATTTGTACATACACTGGGATTTATTCTTTCCCTACATTCCAGCAATAACAGAAGTTCAACAGTACTTCATTGACTGTAAAGCACATTACAGTTCTGTACTGCTGCTGTGTAAGGTACTTTGTCAATGCAGATCTTTATTTCTTTATAGAATCACTACAGTGTGGATATAGGTTCTTCGGCCCAGCAAGTCCACACTGACCCTCCAAAGGATAACCCACCCAAGCCCATTCTCCTCCCGTATTACCCCTGATTATTGCATCTCACCTACACATCCCTGAATACTATGGGCAATTTAACATGGCCAACTTACCTAACCTGCACACTTTCTTTTCTAATACTGGATGGTTATTAACCCCTTCAGCTACCAAGTAAATTATCCTCACTTATTCTTTTGTGTGTAACTATTAGTTTGGTTTGGTATTTGGGGAGTTAATCTTAATGAAAGATTCTTACACTCCTCATGAAACATTTGGGTCATACAATCTTCGTTTTAAGGTTGTGAAATCTTCTGGCAATGTTTTGATGTTGCATTCAGCGTGTTTTATTTGACCTCTGCTAGAATGTGTTAAACATTTATTTCCCATGGAGAGTGTTATAAGGGCTGGAGTGAATTCACACTTAAATATTATGTTACTGTGCTTGTTCCAACACGCCAATTTCATTTGATTTCAGAAACACCACTGCCTGAAGGAAAAAAGCAGAGTGTTGAAATAAAAACAGGATACTCTGGATATCTACAGCAGATGAAGCAGTGTCTGTGAAGGGTTCCTGGCCTTTAGATTAACTACAGGCTGAAAGATAAGAAAGCATTTCTGTCAATTTGGGACACAGGAAGAAAATAGGGAGAGGGTGATCTTTTTGACTCGCAAATAGGACATTGCCCTGTAATATAAAATACCATCGATAAGGTTTGCATTCCAATAGTGTGTATTGCAATATTACTCGGTGATTCACAAGAACATTAGCAGGCAGGACTTACGTAAAAATGCTATATACTTACTGGACAATAATGCTCACTAATTAGAGAGAGAACACTGGCAATGGTTTAACCTGAGGGTCACCTTGGCTCAGGTGAGGAGAGAGGTTGAGAAGGAGAGTCCTTCATGATAATCCCAGCCAGTGCAGCAATTGAACGTGTGCTGTTGGTGTATACTCTATATCATAATCCAGCTGCCCAGCTGACTGAACTAAATCGACCCCTAATGATTACACAAGAGCACATGAATGCAGAGCAGGAGGGAGCCACACAGTCTGAGTTTGCTCTGCCGTTCAATAAGGTTATGGCTGATCTGTTCACCACACATTCACACTGACCCCCAATAATCAACCCCTTGTTCATCAAGAATCTACCTACCTCTGCCTTAAACATATTGAGACTCTGCTTCCTCTACCTTTTAAGAAAGAGTCCCAAAGATCCATGACCCTCTGAGAGAAAACAAATTGTCTTAATTGTCTTCAATGTATGACCCCTTATTTTTAAACACTGACCACTCATCCTAGATTGTCCTCCAAGAAGAAACCTCCTTTCCACATCCAGATGATCTTTTAGGTTTCAATCAAATCCCCTCTTACTTTTTAAATCTCAAGTGGGGAAGAGCCTAGTCTGATCAACCTTTCCTCACAATACAACTCCAGGGATTAGTCTGGTAAACGTTCTCTGAAATACGTCCAACATTTTTACATCTTTCATTAAATAAGGTGATTAACACTTTACACAGTACTCCAGATGCAGTCACCGGTGCCCCATATAAAGGTACAGCCCTACTGTATCAGAGGGCTGCTCTCTCATTAGAAAGTGGTGGTTTGACCTAAGGGTCACCACTCCTCAGGCAAGGGGAGAGGCTGAGAAGGAGAGCCCTTCACTATCACCTCAGCTGGTGCAGGTATTGAACCCATAGCAGTGGCATCATTCTACATTGCCACCCTGCTGTCCAGCCAACTGAGTTAGCCAAAGATAAGCTATGTGAGGAGATATTTGGAGTAGTCAAAGAGAGTAGACCTAAAGAGCATCTAGGACAGAGGGGCAAAGAGACAAATACATTTGGACAGTGAATGCAAGCATTAAAGGGCAAACAGCTGAAAGTCCTCCCATTCCCCTTACCCCACCATGCTGAGCTGAAAACCAAAAATGCCCAGAAATGCAGGTGATCTGAAAGAAAAATGGAAAATACTAGCAGCATAAAAACTTGATGGTTTCACCAGTACCATGGTGGCAAAGTGTAAATCAATGTCCCTCCAACCCCATAGCACTGCCATAGCATAATGTCTCATCATTGGCCTAATTCCTATCCCCCATCTCCTGGACCCAACCTCACTCCATCCTCAACCTGGTGTTGTGTGATTTTTAACTTTGTACACCCCAGTCCAACACTGGAACCTCCAAACCATCATAAGAACCCAGAGAGAATGACGGGGAAATTTTCCTTATATGACATCAATCAGACTCACTGATTGTTATCATGCAGAGGAAGCTAGGTACTTTGAACAAAAACGTAGAGCTATATCAGTGGGGCAGATAACCAGCAAGTGTTGAGATTTTCATTAGAGAAAAAAAGAAAAATCGCTTCGATATATGCTCTGGCTCCCTCCCAGAACAATTTCCCAATAATGAAAACCCCATTCCCTGGTTATAATTATTGCCTTGAATGGTTTTTCCTGTGAGCCAACTGTTTGAAATGCTTTGTAATTTTGATACTAGTCTCTGTGACTATTGTCTTGGGGTCAGAGCATATAACAAGGATGAGTTTAGGCCAAGTACTATGATTGAAATTCAAACCTTACAGTGCTGGCACCATCTGAATGCCTTGATGTTATGAGATACAAATTCACAGCTTAATTACACTTTAGTTGGATGACTAAGAAGTGGGAACAGAATCAAATAATTCTCACCATTTATATTAAAGGACCCAACTATATCAATGAGGCTAGGATCATAACCGTTGGGAAATTACAGAATTCGTATGGACTGAATACAATGGAAGATAATGTTATATATAAGTAAATAGAAGAGAAAATTCAAAAATATATAAACAAGAAACTGGCTTGAGAAATATTCAGAATTAGACCTGACTGGAATACATTTTCTCACTCATAACCAATTATGGTCAGAAGTGAAATGAAAAAAAGGGCATAGGCGTAATTGGCAAAATGGTTATGTACTTATAAGGTTGAATAGAAATAGTACTCAGTTGAAGGAGAGTGTAATGATTGGAACCATGGCCTGGTGTATCTCATTGGCTATGAGATCCTGATTGGGGTTGTTAATCTGGATCAATCAGGGAGTCCTGGCTGACGGATAGAAACAGGAGATTCAGAGATGCTCCTCATTCTAGGGACTGGCTTTGAGCTGGCTAGTCAAGGGTGACTTGGGGACAGGATGCCAGCCTCTATGCAGTTATTTCAGAGAAAAAGCAGAAAGTGGAAGAAAGAGTAAAGAAAATTGGAAATAAGGGGCAAATCTACAGAAGCCATTTTAAAAGCCATTGTCAAAAGAGGCAGGACATGATTTACAGGGAAAGATAGAACAGAAAGACATGTGGTTATTAAAAACCACAATCTGAAAAGTTACTAAAAATAGCTGTGGAAAGGAGGCCAAGAAAAGAAATTGTAAATTTTTTTTATCAGGAATCTCAGGTCACATAAAAGCAGTTTGAACAAGGTAACAAATCATAAATTGCTAAAGGGACACAGCCAGTGGAACAAAGAAATGAAAACCAAGGGCCAAATCTCCATTATACAGTTGGCTCAAGTCAGGAAATCTTCGGTCTCGGCAAACTCTCCTCAGTTTAAAGATCTTGTTGTTCTCTCTTCAAATCAGACAGACATCAGTATTTTCAATAGCAAAACCTGCAAAGTGAATTCACTTGATTGATGTTGATTGATGTATGTTATCCATGAAACCCAACATTGGTGCCTTCAATCTATGTCAGTGGCTCCGATCTGGAGAAGCTATGAGGAAATTAGCTGTTTTTGGACCTGGAATTGTTGCAGACCAATTAGAAATTCTTGAAGAGTTATGCTTCTGCCTTGTCTATTGTTTGGGAATACATCCACCTTAAAAACAACTATGTAAAGGAAGCTGAAGGACATGGAAGGATTTGGACAATTTCTGGGTTCAAGAGGGCTTAACATGTTACCTCTTGGAGATCCAAGATGGCGGCGACCCAGCAAGTCTGAGTCTGTAGTGCTCTGCCCAAGACTCTATTGCAGTGATTTCCAAGCTTGAAGAGAAGATCGACACCTTTATAGGAGAGTCCAGGAGCAGGTGGGAATCGTTGTCGGCCACGCTGTAAAAGCACGACCGAGACATAGAAAAAATCGAACATCGAGTCGGAGGGGGGAAGCTAAAGGCCGCAACCTCCAAGGCTACTGCAGAATCGGCCGTGGGTCGGGTCCGGACTCTCGAACAGCGAGTCCAGGCCTTAGAAAATCACATCGTTTGCTGGGCCTTCCCGAATAGGAAGAGGAAGGCCAGCTTGCAGTACTTCTAGAGCAATGGCTCCCTCAGATGCTGAAGCTGGAGGCTGGATCACGCCAGGTAAGGGTAGAATGAACCCACCGGGTTGCAATATGCAGACCCAGGTTGGACCAGTGCCCCCGCCCAGTCCTCTTCCGGCTGCAGTGCTACAGAGAGAAGCAAATGCTCCTGGAAGCCTCCAGAAATCTTGGGAAAGATTCCCAAGCCATGCCTTACAAAGGATCCAAGATTATGCTGTCTCAGGACATTTCCCCAGCTTTAGTCCGCAAGAGGAGGGCATTTGATGAAATGAAGAAACGTTTAAGGGATTTAAACATTCAATACTCCCTGCGCTACCCAGCAACGCTACATTTTAGCCATGAAGGGTCCGTCTATAACTTCGGATCCCCGGAGAAGGCCAAGGAACTTTTGGACTCTCTTAAATAAATTGTAAGAGTTAATTCGAGTGGTGAATGATGCTGTTCTGCTCCCCCCCACCTTCCCCGGTTTACCGTATTTTTTCTCTTATTACCTTTATCGCTTAATATTATCTCTGGCGGGTAGGGAGGGGGGCTTATTTGTTCTCCACTTTGCGATTTTCCTTTTTTTATATATATATATAGGCCGGGTGGTCTAGTTGATTCAGGTGAGGAGGGGTGTCGGCCTTGTCCTACCTTATCTCTTTCTTTTAGAGCGGGGTTGTTTCCCCCGATTATTTTGGGTTACTATACTTAATTATTATCTGCTGAGACTGTAGTTTTATATGTTCTTACATGGTATGAATATTACCAAATATATTCAAGTTTTGGTGTGGATGGTGGGGGGAGGTAGGGTACTCACTGTTAACTTTAGCTTTATAGTACACTTGAATTTTCTTTATTTTATTATGGGTGCCTGGGTCGAGGGTGGGGCACTGGTTGGGAGAGGATATGATGGGTTTTTGGAAAGGAAGTGTTGCCCCCAGAAACAATGGGGAAAATCTCAGTTTAAATATGTGTTTTTTTTTTCTATTTAGAAATAGTTTTTTATTATATTGGTGTGAGTGTATTAAAGAATCTCTATTTTTGTGAATTTTCTATGGTCTATGCCGGAGGGTTTTGGATGGGGTTTCTCCTCCTGGGGGGTCTCGAACTTGCCTGGACGAGTATGGTTAGTCATTCGATTAAATGGTGCACCTGGAATGTCAAGGGGAGTAATTCACCAGTCAAAAGGAAGAAAATACTATCAAACCTCAAAAAAAGGGTTGATATAGCTCTCCTACAGGAGACGCATTTACTAGATAAAGAACATTTGAAATTATGACAGGGTGGATTTGATCAGGCCTTCTTTTCTTCTTTCAGCTCAAAAAGTAGGGGAGTAGTCATTCTTATTCAGAAGAATCTCCCTTTCAAAATCCTAAGTCAGATAAAAGATGAATCTGGATGATATATACTGATTATAACCCTTATAAATGGAGAAGAATATAGAATTTTGAATCTGTATTGTCCCCCGCCACATCCTTTCAAATTTATAAAGGAAGCCTTCTCCAAACTGATGGCTCTCAGGGCTCGTCATACAATTATAGGGGGAGACTTTAGTTGCATTATGGACCCGGAGATAGGCAGGATACCCAAGAGTACTGCGGGTCTATCCCCCATATCCAGGCAATTGGCGGATTTGAATAAAGAGTTAGGATTAGTAGATGTGTGGATGTGCCTCCCCCTGCAAGGCAGAGATTTTCTTTTTATTCTAATCCACATAAATGTCACACTAGAATTGATATGGTTTTTTGCCCCCTTGACCTTTTTGAATTCCATATCATTCTGCAAAATAGGTAATATAATAATTTCTGATCGAGCTGCTGTGTATATGGAAATCAAGGCTAGGAACAATGAGGCACTCCCCCCGACATTGGCGTATGGATTCCTTCTTAATGAAGGATAGTAAATTTGCAAAATATTTTTCTCAAGAGTTTAACACTTTTTTGGAAATTAACTCCGGTACGGCTAGTAACCCGTCGGTGATGTGGGAGACCATTCAGGCTTATGCGCGGGGTCTGATCATTTCATACTCGGTGACCCAGAAAAAAATAAAGGGAGAACTACAGCGTCTACTTGAGGCTCGCTTAAAAGCAGCTGAAACAGTGTACGTTGATAAACCTTCTATTGCTAAATTACAAAGGATTTCGGCCCTTAGGACAGCCCTGAATACCGCGCTTACTCAAACGGCAAAGAGGGAAATATTATTTGCAAAGCAAAGATTATATGAATTTGGTGATAAACCTGGTAGATACTTAGCATTTCTTGCAAGGCAAAAAAAAGGCTCCTCAAGCTATCACGCCCATCAGGGAAAGAGCTGGTACTCTGACTCACGATCACAAAAGAATCAACACAACCTTCAGAAAGTTTTATTCTGATTTGTATAAATCACGGGATTGTGAAGATAGAGCCAGGAGGATGCAGTCCTTTTTTAAAAGTCTGGCCTTTCCGGACTTAACCTCCGAACAGGTATTGGTCCTGAATGCTCCCCTAACAACCCAGGAAATACTTGATGTAATCAGGCAGCTTCAGAGTGGTAAGGAACCTGGCCCAGATGGATTTCAGGTTGAATTCTACAAAGAATTTACAGAAGTATTAGCTGGTCCACTTATGGACATGTACAACTACTCATATAGTCAGGGCTGCCTCCCACCTTCGCTGAAAGAGGCGAATATCTCCCTTATTCTCAAAAAAGGAAAGGACCCAGAGGATTGCGCATCATATAGACCAATATCCTTGCTATTTGTAGATTTTGAAATTCTTTCTAAAACATTAGCATTGAGGCTGAAGAGGGTATTGCCATATATCATAAAAGAGGATCAAACGGGGTTTATCAAGGGCTGTAGATCATCTAATAATATTAGAAGGGTTTTGAATGTGATTCAAATCTGTCATCAGGAAAAAATATCGGGAATAGTAGTCTCATTGGACGCGGAGAAGACATTCGACACGGTTGAATGGTCATACCTGTTCTATACATTGGAAAGGTTTGGCGTTGGAAAGGTATTTGCTAAATGGGTCTCAACATTGTATAATGATCCCAAAGCAGTTCTGATCACCAATGGATTAGGCTTGGATAGCTTCAGTGTGGGTGGAGGCTGCCGTGAGGGATGTCCTCTCTCACTGTTGCTATTCACGCTAATAGTTGAGCCACTAGCAGAAGCTATAAGGGCTGACTCTAATGTAATGGCCCCGAGGGTTGGTTCAGGTAAACATAAAATTACCCTTTATGCAGATGATGTTCTCCTTTTTCTTAGTAATCCTCTGATGTCTGTGCCCCACCTGATCCAAGTTATTAATATATTTAGTGCATTCTCAGGTTACAAAATTAATTTCTCAAAATCGGAGGCCATGCCGATGGGTGGCCTTGCTAGTATGTCCCATTTATTGGATGGATCTTACTTTCCCTTTTGGTGGTCTCTAGAGGGTTTCTTATATTTAGGTATTCTTATCACCCCAATATTTGGCCAGCTATACAATGTCAATTTTGTGCATTTACTAGAAAGGATAAGGCAGGACCTTCAATGTTGGGGGGAATCTTCCAATTTCCTGGCTAGGTAGAATAGCTCTAATTAAAATGAATGTCTTGCCCCGTCTCTTATACCCTATGAGAATGTTCCCGGTGATGCTGCCGAGGCCGGCATTGCGCAAATTGTATGGCTGGTTGCGTTCTTTCATCTGGAATCATAGATGGCCCCTCATTAAGTTAAGAAAGCTACAGATTCCACAAGCAAGGGGAGGGCTGGATTTTCTAGACTTTAGGAAGTATCAGCTGAGTTCCCTGTTCAGCTACATAGACGATTGGGTCTCGTCTGACCCGCAATCAATCTGGCTGGACATCGAGGCTTCTCAAGTAAAGTGCTCTCTTACTAATCTCTTATTTTTAGATAAGATGAAAATCATTATGGACCACTGTAAAAACCCTACAGTATTAAACACAATTAAAGCCTGGAATATAATGCAGCAAAACGAGGGTAATTCACATAAAATATCCCCATATACTCCTATAGTGGGGGCATGGGGTTTTCAACCGGGGCTAACAGATGCCACATTCAAATCCTGGAGGTCCAGGGGTATCTCCTGTTTAGGGGATCTGTTTGAGGAGGGGGTCCTGATGTCTTTTGAACAGCTGCATCAGAAATTTGACCTACCTAATGGAGACCTCTCTCGATACTTCCAAATTCAAGATTACATACAGAAGGAGACTACACTATTAGATAGCCTTTATAAATCAGATAGAGAACGTAGAGTGTTGTGGCCTCTGGGTGTACCCTCGGTCAGCACTTGTTATAATTTATTACATAATGAAGTGTCAGAAGACAGGGACTGTCTGCTTAGAACATGGGATCAGGAATTGGGGCTGGAAATTTCTACAGAAATGTAGGATGACATCTGGGTAAATGCCAGAAAAATCTCCATTTGTAACAGAACCCAGGACATTCAGTTAAAGATACTCCATCGGGCTCATATAGCACCGGACCAATTGGCAAAATTTAGGGCAGGTGCATCTCCAATGTGTCTCAAATGTAAAACAGAGGTGGGCACACTCACACACTGCTTATACATGCCATAAGATCTGCAAATACTGGACCAAAGTAGCAAATGCCTTGACAGAAATCTTGCGAATGGAAATTAGAGTCAATCCAGTATCTCTTCTCCTGGGCTTCTCGAGCTTACCTTCTCTGGATGTGCACGGGAGGAAATTATTTTCCATTCTCTCCTTTTATGCAAGGAAAAATATCTTAGTAAACTGGGTGGCTGAGGGCACCCCAGGACTTCCGAATTGGCACAGATTAATCATGGAATGCATTCCCCTTGACTTCCTTACAAATATGGTGAATTATTCTATAAACTATGGCAGCCCTTCCTGATACAGATATTTCGGCTATTTTGTCAAGGGCTTTCATCTAGTTGAGGTAACAGTTCTGGCTGGTCTGGGGCCCCTTGGGGGAGGAATCCCGCATGAATACAGGTTTTATTACGATTTCATTCCGAGCATGTAATTCACTATTTAATTACTATGTTATCCTTTTTTTATGTGTAAGCTTGTAAAAACATGTTAAATTTTCAATAAAAATATCTATTAAAAAAAAGTGACCTCTTGGAAGTGAAGTCAAAAAGTTGAAAGGTTTTCAGTTTGCACACAGTCAGATGACTTTGTGGAGAGAAGGCAATCAAATGTTTAAGAGAGATAAAGGGTGAGGACTTTTATTGCTTGACAAATTGATTTGGGAGAGATGGAGCCCAAGTTCTGATGTTTGCTGAGCAACATCCTTCTGCAGTTTTGCTGTTTCTCCAATATTTCCAGGGTTGGGTTAAAGCTCTCTGTAAGTGAGACTCTGTCTCTTGAAGAGAGAACAAGCCTCAAGGCAGGAGAGATCTTACTTGGGTCTGATTATTGTAAATGAGTTAACTTGTTGAATCTTCAAGGAAATCAATCATAAATAGTTTATCATTAATTCAGTTGTGAATATATTAGAAAATCTCATCACACTGTCATGCCATTATCCCCTGCTCTTCTGGTCTCTCTCTCTCTCTCTCTCTCTCTCACACACACCCCGATCTGATCTCTCCCTTTCTCTTCCATCACCTTTTCCTCTCTGTCCATCGCTTCTCTGACCACACCCCTTCTCCAACCTGTTTGGACAAGGGGGGGCATGAAAAATGATGGAAGAGGAATGAGAGAATGATAGGAAATAGGGAGAGGGAGACTGAGATGACCGAGTCCAGACTATCAGCAGTCATATTGCAAACACAATAGGGAATCAGTATGATGGATTACAAGATTAACAGTCGGAGGAAGTCAGGTCCAAGATGACTTGAAGATTTAACAACAAGGGGAGTCATAAGATTCTGGAACCAAAATACTTGAGCTGAAAGTAATTCACTTTCTTTGATGACTTTTATTGAAAGATTAAATTGCTGAGTCATATTACAAACACAATTTCAAACAAAGGATTAAAATCATCAGTCAGAAAGGTTTATAATCATCACTTTGGGAACAGACACAAGGGTTTCATTTTCAAGTTCTGGTCTAATTATCTGTTGCCTCAGAATATCTCATATCGTCAAGTTGTTAAACAGAATCTCTTTTACAGCACTCTTTGTACAAGAGCAATCATGGTGTCTCTGTCCTTTTGAATAATGTGAAACCACATTAAATTTGCACCATGGTAACAAGGCATTTATCCAACTGGTCTATGTTCTGTGGAAGGGTCACTCAGATCTCCAGCAATTCCTGTTTTTGTTTCTGATTTACAGTATCCACTGTTATTTCGGTCCTTATGGTCAATGTTAATGTTCGTACTCTAAATTGGTCTTGTCCAATTCTATATATATTTGTAATCAAACTGTTCAGAAATACAAGTGGGGCAGGGAAATCTTGAACCCAGACTCCTGGCTCAAAGGTAGTGACACTACCATTGCACCACATAAGTCTTCCTTGTCCCTTTCTATTTTTCATTTATATCCACAAGTACTCTTAGACACTGAACACTTCTTCCTCCAACACAAAATCACCCATGGTATCTTTCATCAATTAACTAACACCAGTAAATCACCCATGTTTCCAATTGAGTAACTTACATGCAAAGTTCATTAAGTGCAATGCAGACCAGCAAAGGTGAGGGACTGCATGGCACACTACTACATCTAACCTTAGCATCTTCCAGGGGCTTATCTTGCTTTCCCTTCAATACATCCACACTATTCACATCAACCACTTTATGAGTCAACCATTTCCATAGACTCACTATGATAAGAAGAAGTTTCTCCTGCATTACTTACTGGATTTATTGATGACTAACTTACATTTATGTTGCCTAGTTTTAGACTCCCCACAATTGGAAACATCTTCTCTATGTTTACCCTATCAATCTCTTTATATGTTGAAAGACTTGATTTAAGCCAGCGTTCACATTTCTCCATTCAGTCTTTACTGATAGTTGTACACTCAGTTTTTGTATTATTCTGAGAATTTGTTTTCACCGCAAGGGTTGGATATTCTTTTGACATGTCAAATGTAATTACCAATTTTCCCTTTTCCAGCCCCTCAGAAACAGATCCTAGAATCCCTAAAGTGTGGAAGCAGGCCATTCAGCCCATCAAGTCCACACCACCTCTCTGAAGAGCAAGTCACTTAGACCCACCCCCTATCCTATCCATGTAATCCTGCATTAACCATGACTAATTCACCTAGCCTGCAAATCTCTAGACACAATGGGCAATTTAGCAAGGCCAATCCACCTAACCTGTATATCTTTGGACTGTGGGAGGAAACCAGAGCAGGCTCACACAGACATAGGGAGAATATGCAAATTCCACACAGTTGCCCAATTGGTCCCAGGTCCCTGGCGCTGTGAGGCAGCAGTGCTAACCACTAAGCATCCATGCTGCTATCTATTTAAACAATGCTTAACAGTTCCAAAACAATTGTCCTAATTACATGCACACACATTATCCAAATTTATGTTACTTTAGGGCAGCACAGTAGCTCAGTGGTCAGCACTGCTGCCTCACAGCGCCAGGGATCCGAGTTCGATTCCAGCCTTGGGTGACTGACTGTGTGGAGTTTGCACATTCTCCCCGTGTCTGCATGGGTTTCCTCCGGGTGCTCTGGTTTCCTCCCACAATCCAAAGATGTGCAGGTAGGTGAATTGGTCATGCTAAATTGCCCATAGTGTTAGGTGCATTAGTCAGAGGGAAATGGGTCTGAGTGGGTTACTCATCGGAGAATTGTTGTGGGTTTGTTGGGCCGAAAGGTCTATTTCCACACTGTAGGGAATCGACTCTAAAAATATACATTTTGATTCTTGGCATTAAGTTAGTTGTTCAGATTTTGACATTAACTCTTGGAAGCAGACTGCCTACCAGAGATATTAAGAATGACATTCCCTAGCCTTGAACAAACCACAGCAGAACCCAAAAAAGTCCTGAAACCTACAGGAAAGAGCTTTAGAAGGACCTGTAAGAACAACACACAAAAGTTGTCGTCACTTTTGTAGCAACTTTAGCATGGAGAAATATCTCAACGCACCTAGTAATAAAGCTCAAAAAAAGATTGCTGATCGAGAAAAGGATTCAGTAGTATGGGCCATCAAACAATTGGTAAATGAGATACATTTTAAGAAAGTGGTGAGGGATTTATCGAGTTGGAGGGCTGTGGAAAGAGAATTCTAGAATGTAGGAGCTAGGTGGCTGAAGGTCACAAGAAGTCAGGATGAAATAATCTAGTGTGCTTGATAAATAAAATCAGAAAATATTGGAAATACCCACCAGGTCAGGCAGCATCTGTGGAGATAGAAATAGAGTTAGTCTTTTGGATTGATGATCTTCATGAGGTCTCTAATCCCTGAAAAATACAGTGATTGTTTTTGTCCTCGACTGCAAAGTTTCCTCTTGGAATAGTAAAAACATGGAGCAAGACTAAGCACATATCCAGTGCAATACGTGGATACAAATGTCCAAAGAATGTCAAGATGCCATTTTTGAACATGGATGTATTTAAATTACTTGGCAGGGTGTATTATGCAGTGCACATTCTGGGGAAACAATGTCTGTTCCTGCCAGACAAACATGCAAGACAAGTTCAGGCAGAGAGATGGAGTGAGGAACTGTAACAATTCCAGGGACAATGCTGTAATAATCTCACCATTTAGCCATTTAACAATAACATTATTACTGTGTTGCTATCAGTATTGAATTATGATGGCTGCATCAGTTTAGGATCTGAACAGGCAAAAAGGTCTGCAACTTGTGAAATTTTTTGAAGTGAAAATGTGTTTTAAAAGCATTTTAATTTTTTACAACTTCTGTCCTCTGAAGATAAATCTAAAAGTGTGCTTATGTTGCAGTGAAAGGGCGGTTGAGGTAAAATGGGTGGAGATTCCTGTGGGATTCAAACACCCTTGTTAAACTTGTTACGTTGGATTGACTATTTCAACGCTGTATATCTTTATGTAACGCCTTGCTATTCAATGCCGATGGGGTACAGGATGTACCATCAAATATAGCTGCAGCAAGTCACATTTCTGAACATACCCTTTCAACTCCCTTCTCTCCATTAATTCAATGGAACTTCCCTGGAAATATGTTAAATGAATGTAAGGTGACACTTAAGCATTAATGAAAGCTCTGAAAGATATAGAAGTGAAGAAGGTGTTTGGTACACCTGTCTTTATTGGTCAGTGCATTGAATGTAGGCTTTAGGATGTCATGTTGCCACTCTACAGGACATTGGTTAGGTCACTTTTGGGATATTCATTCAGTTCTGGTCTCCCTGCTATAGGAAAGATATTGTGAATTGTGAAAGAGTTTAGAAATGATTAACAAGGATGTTGTCAGATTGTAGGGTTTGAGCTATAAGGAGTGGCTGAATAGACTGGACTATTTTTCCTGGAGCGTCAGAGGCTGAGGAGTGACCTTATAGAGGTTTATAAAATCACGAGGGGCATGGATAGGGTGAATAGGCAAGGTCTTTTCCCTGGGGTGGGGGTGTCCAAATCTAGAGAGCATAGGTTTAAGGTGAGTGGGGTAAGATATAAACGGGGCAATTTTTTCACACAGAGGGTGGTGCTTGTATGGAATGAGCTGCCAGAGGAGGCTGGTACAATTACATTTAAAAGGCATGTGGATGGGTGCATGTATCGGAAAGGTTGAGAGGGGTATAGGCCAAATGCTAGCAAATGGGACTAGATTAATTTAGAATATCTGGTCAAAATGGACGAGTTGGACTGAAGAGTCTGTTTCTGTGCTGTACATCTCTATGATTCTATGAGTCCTCCTGACCCACTCCCCACCTCTCACTCTCCTCCTGCATCCCATACTTACGCCTCTTGACCCCACAAAATGTAAAACCTTGGTTAGATATAAAGTCCTCTTCACAGTTCTGGTCTTCACACTACACAAAGGATATAAAGGCACTGGATACCACAGCTGAGAGGTTGTCATTGTCTGAAGAAAAAGAAAAGACTTGCATTTATTGAGTGCCTTTCACAAACTCAGGCTATCCCAAACCGTTTCACAGCCAATGTGCACACATCAAGCTCTAATTAACAGCAACAATGACAACATAACCAGTATTCTAGTAAAAACCAAAAGAATTGCGGATGTTGTAAATCAGAAACACGAATAGAAATTGCTGGAAAAGCTCAGCAGGTCTGGCAACATCAGTGCTGAGAACCCGTTCTGAGGAAGGGTCACTGGACCAGAAACTTTAACTCTGATTTCTCTTCACAGATGCTGCCAGACATGCTGAGCTTTTTCAACAATTTCTGTTCTGGTTTCTGCATTTTGGTAAATTAATTGACAGCTGAATATTAGCCAGGGTGTCAAAGATGACTGTCAGCTCTTCAAAACATTGCCCTGGGATTTTTATAGGTACTTGAGAGGGTGGATGTGGCCTCATTTTATTGTCTCATCCAAAAGAGAGCACCTCCAGCAAAGCAGCATTCCCTCAGTACTGCAGTATTGTGAATTATACAAACAATAACAATGTAACTGATGATGTTCCTTTGATATTAGAGAGATTGGGGCAAGATAAAAGTAGAATGGAGTGTGCAAAGGGAGAGTTCTTGGACACTACCCTGGATAATTGTAATGAAGAGATATAAATAAAGAGGGTTACAGTACTTATACAGCCTATTGTGCATTGGGTGAAATGAGAGAAAACATTTTCACACAGTAATTAGTTTGTCTGGTATGAACTCCATGAAAACGTGGTGGAAGTTGGTTTAATGGAGGCATTCAATAGAGCATTGGCTGATCATTTGGTTAGAAATGGTGTGCAGAGATATAACAAAAAGGTAGGAGATTGGCACTAGGTATAGAACCAAGTGGCCTCTTTCTCAGCCATAACAATTGAATGATTAAAAGAGTGAAAGAGCCTTACTCTAAAATAGGCAAGAAGTGGCTTGTAAGAATGTACATGGCCCAACAATAGATCAAAAACCTGGATTACTTATGGACATTTACTTTGAACTATAAAAGCAGGTGTATAATGAAAAATGACTGTGGATGTAAGGTTAGTGGCTGGCTGGTAAAGCCCTCAATGAACATGTGAAAATGTCACACCTGGAGCATGTCAGGGAAGCTATAAACAAAGAAACTTAAAAAGAAGAGATAATAAGAGACTGACTGACCCTCTCAGTTATCATCAAAGTTATCCCTAACTGCAGACTAGTTTGCATCGCCCAGTAGCATACATTTGGGGGTATCCCATCCAAAATCATAATAAATTGGGACTCCTGCCCGTAAGGTCAGAGCATACCAATAGCCCAGAGCCCAGAGATACTAAGGAGAAGAATCAAACTCTATGAGCAAGTGTTAGCACAAAACTGAATAAAACACATACTGCATTACAGTGTCTGCCTACCGTGTTTGACTTCATGACATGACACTTGAACCCATAACCCCTGACTCAGAGTCAAAAATGTGACCAAATAAGCACAATAGACATAACACGGATGCCTCAACAAATTGGGCAATTTTCCCTTGAAAAGGAAGGGCTGAGAGGAGAACTTGGAATCTTTAAAATAATAAAGGGCTTCAATAGGAATAGAAGCAGATAAGGGAGATGCTGGAGCTGTAAAGCTGATATGAACATTTCGCTATATTATTTTGAGTGCATGCAACAATAAAGCTAATTCTAATTCCAAGTCTAAATTTATGGACTGATTAAAACAAGGAATAGCAAATGTGAGGTGGTTGTTCAAAAATCAAATGAGGAATCTATGACAAATTTCTTTTTCCTGTGAGTGGTTAGGTTATGAAACCCACTCTCACATGAAATAGTTGAAGTGGGTGCCATAGATGCATTTTAAGGGCCCCTGTGGTGCAGGAGGCTTGTGTTCAAGTCCTCCCACTCCAGAAATGTATAACAATATTTCTGAACAGTTTGATTCGAAAATATCTGGATGCCTTTGCGGAGGAACTAGATGAACACCTGGGGGAGAAAGGAATGGAGCCCAAGAAGATGGGGGAGGCTCGTGCAGGATATATGTCCGAGACCAGTTTGAGCAGTCTGTTTTTATATTGTTAATAGTACGCAGTTTCATGTAAAAAGTATGATTGAGTTTAATTAATTGTTGTTTTGCTGTGCTATCCAGGCAAATCATACCATACAGAGTGCATCATGGTCACAGAACAGAGTACAGAAGACAGTGTTACAGCAGAGAAGGTGCAAAGAGACAGATCAACATTAACATTTGAAAGCTCCGTTTAAAAGTCGGATAACAGAGGAGAAGATTTTCTTGAATCTGTTCATAATTGTATTCAAACTTTTATATCTTCTGCATGAAGAAAAGGGGGGAGAGAGAGTACAACTGGGCTCGGAGGGGTCTTTGATGATGTTGGTTGCTTTCCCAAGTAGACAGGCAGGAGGCTGGAAGAACACAATAAGCCAGGCAGCATCAGGAGGTGGAGAGGTCGATGTTTCAGGTGTAAACCTTCTTCAGGACTGATGGAGTCAATGGATGGAAGGCTGGTTTGTGTGATGGACTGGGCTGTGTTCATGACCCTCTGTAGTTTCTTGGTTACAGCCGTTGCCATACCATGCGTGCTGCACCTGGACAGGATGCTTTCTACGGTGTATCTATAAAAATTACTAAGGGTCTTTACGGACATGCTGAATTTCCTTAGTCTCTTGAGGAAGTAGAGATGTTGCTGTGCTTTCTTGACTGTAATGTCGACATGGGTGGACCAGGACATACTGTTGGTGATCATCACTCCTAGGAACTTGATGCTCTCAATAATCTCCATCTCAACACCATTGATGCATACAGGGGTGTGCCCTCTATTCTACTTCCTGAAGTCAATGACCAACTCCTTCAGTTTGCTGACATTGACAGAGAGATTGATGTCATTACATCCTGCCACTAAGCACTCTATCTTTTTCCTGCATTTTGTCTTGTCAATGTTTGAGATCCGGCCTACAGTGGTGGTATCATCAGCAAGCTTGTAAATGAAGTTGGGGTGCAATTTGGCCACACAGCTGCGAGTAAACTAACCTTGCGTGGCTTCTTTTGTTTCCAATCTTCTCATTGGACTTGTCTGTCAATCTGCAAACTCTTCCTCGCTCAGGTTGGTGTTAAGATTGGGATTGGTGTCTTAAATACAGCTTTGAGCATTGTTCCCATTATTCAATGAACAACTGTACTGGATTTAAGTAACTGTCTTTGCATCCAAACAAAAAACTGGATACAATGGGAAATACTAAGACCCTGATTGTCGCATCAGTGGTTAAATCTCCCAGTGAGCTGGAACCATTTAGATAGACGATGGAAATAAGTTTGCCCACACACACCCACGGAAATGAAATGATGAATAATAAAATATTGCTTAAACCAAACTTATTGCTGAAATGAAATGAGCTCCTCCTACCACTGTCCCTATTAATAACCATATATGGATGAGAAAGATGAAGATGACTTTTTAAATTTTATTCTGAGTTTTATAAGGTCAACTATTTCTTCATCAGGTTCATCCTCCAAAATATTGGCAGAATTCACAACAAAATCCAAATTGTCAGTGACAGGTCAATTTACTTGCAAACATAAGCATACTTGGAGCCACCACTTCCCTGTTGAGACTTTGCCCAATTCTTGAACCAATTCTTTAAAGCAAGATTATTCTTAGTCAGTTTTGTTTTCATTTATTCATGGGATGAGGGCATCGCTGGTTAAGCCGGCATTTCTTGCCCATCCCTAATTTTCAAGAGAGTGGTTAAGTGACACTTGAATTGAATTGAATTGAATTGAAGTTTTTGTCATGTGTACCGAGGCACAGTGAAGAGCTTTGTTTGCCTGTATTGCTCGCAGACAAAGCTTTTCATTGTGCCTCAGTACACATGACAATAAATTCAATTCGGTTCAATTCAATTCAAGTGTCAACCACATTGCAGTGGGTCTGGAGTCACATGTAGTCCAGGCCAGGTAAGGATGGCAGTTTCCTTCGCTAAAGAAAGTTAGTGAACCAGACGGGTTTTTCCTGACAATCTATAATGATTTGATGGTGATTGTTAGACTTTTAACTCCTGATTTTTATTGAATTCAAATACCACAATCTGGCGTGGTGGGTCCCCAGAATATTTTCTGGGTCTCTAGATTAACATCCAGTGATCTGGATGTCTCTGGATTGACATCCACTAGGCGTAGGCCTCCCCCAGTTATGGCCCCTATTTAATTTCAGTAATCACTTTGTCTTTTTCTCTCCATTTTGGGTGGCATAAAAATAGGAATTACCTGTTAGATCATAAGCTGTTTGAAACTTTGCTTCTTTTGGATTCAAGGAAAATGTTAGAAAGATTGGAATTTTGGAATAACTAAATGCATGCTCCTGTAAATGCACCTTATCAAGCATTTTGTTTGTTTCAAATTCCCCCATGGCCTCACCCTCCCTGCTATCTCTGTAACATTCTCGTTCTCCACAACTGTTGTATTATCTCACAGATATCAGAAAGACATAATACCTTTTAAGACAGCTGGTTGCGATACTCTCGAATAGGAGGTCTCCCATCTCCCTCTTTGTCAGCCAGTTAAACAGTCAATCAGTTAATCAGCCACTTAACTATGTCGATAATGTAACAGCAACATAAATAAGCATAAAACTCAGATGATATGTAAATCTGAGATATCATATCAGTGTACATTGTCAATGTTAATAAACTTCAATACACTCATCTCAACAAGTACCCAGTCTTCATAATAAGTGTTATATGGACTAACATATGTGGCTGTAGTATTTTCCTTTGAAGAAACCACATTGTGATGCCAGCACTGGTGGCAGCAAGTGAATACTAGAAGCTGGTGGCTCTAAACAGTTGTAATAGTATTCATCATCCATCTGGGTTCAGGGCTGAAGATTACATTTAACGGCCAAGACTGAAAGCTATAACCTGTGCTGAAGGACAGGAATCTCAGGGGAGAGGGAATAATTGTGAGTACTCTTTATGAAAAGAACCGGGGAAAATGATGTGCCTGATATTTAAAAAGATAGTCTCTAAGAGTTCTAGGACAGCTCCAGTTTTGATCAAGATATCTTATTACAAAGTACAGCTCAAAGCCCTAGAAGAAATTGTCACTCGTCCTGTCACTTTCTTCAAAAATGGCACAAAATTATGAAGTGACAGAACTATGTCACTTCTTTTGGCATGAGTGTCACATACAGGCACCGTGCAATGTTTTTATTAAAAGCATTTGAAGCAGCGACATGTAGAGAACCAAAAAAAAAGACTAGCCAACAAGATAAAAGAAAAAAGCATTACCAATGCAATACAGATCTCTTGTATAGTGACATTTCTAAAGAGAATAGAGCTGCATCATAGAGATGGAGGTCAAACATCTAGATGTGGATTGACACTCGATTGACATTCTGTTGGAACTTCAGCTATTTAAACAAAGAATGAATCTGTACTTTGTAGATCAATAGACAGCTGACAAAGAATGACAGGTAAGTGTATTAAAGGATTGGACACTCTGGAGGCAGGAAGCATGTTTCCGCTGATGGGTGAGTCCCGAACCAGAGGACACAGTTTAAAAATAAGGGGTAGGCCATTTAGAACAGAGTTGAGGAGAAACTTCTTCACCCAGAGAGTGGTGAGTGTGTGGAATGCTCTGCCCCAGAAGGCTGTGAAGGCCAGGTCTCTGGATACTTTCAAGAAAGCGTTGGATAGCGCTCTTAAGGATAGTGGGATCAAGGGTTATGGGGATAAGGCAGGAACAGGATACTGATTGAGGATGATCAGCCATGATCATAATGAATGGTGGTGCTGGCTCGAAGGGCAGAATGGCCTACTCCTGCATCTATTGTCTATTGTAATCAAACTTTTTATTGTTTTTGGAAGCAAGGCATTAAGAAGAATTAAATTCTCTGATGACTGCAAAGATTCTGACAACATTTTCTAGATTTTAGAAGAACAGTGATATCCATCTTCAGAATACCAAGACTTGAGTTCATACCAACAGTAGCCAGACAGGCAGATGTCAATGCAGAGCCACAGAGTGTAATTCCACTGAAGCTAACTTAATTGAAAGGTCTATGGAACTGGTCATTGCTTCCACACCCATTGACTCCTTTGGAAAGGCACTTCTAGACAAACCTAGAAACACTTTGGTTGATCCTGAATGAGAACAATTAACTGGCAGACTGCCAACTTCAATGGGGCATGATCGGAGCTCGGCTGGATAGACTAGAACTAAAGGCTAGGAGAAAGTGAGGACGGCAGTTGCTGGAGATCAGATTTGAGACTGTGGTGCTGGAAAAGCACAGCAAGTCAGGCAGCATTCGATGAGCAGGAGAATCCATGTTTCGGCCTAAGCTCGAATGCTCCTCGGATGCTGGAACTAAAGGCGAGCAGGCAAAGAAGTAACTGAGCAATGGGCTACTTTTAAATTGGAAATGGATTGGCAACAGTCAAAGAATATTCTCTCAAAATGAAAGATAGGGCAAAAAAATCCAGAGCTCCTTCAATGGCAAACAAGTTAGAGCAGCAAAAGTGTGCTTATAAGAGGTCTCCAGCAATAAATACAGATAAATATATGATATAGAAAGAGAGTAAGAACAAAATAACAGATACAAAGAGTGATTATGATAAAAGATTGGCAACTAATGTAAAAGGAAATCACAATTTTTTTTAGAAATGGATCAACATCATAAAAGGGTAGTAAAAGGAGGAGTAAGGCTAATTAGGATTACAGTTAGAGACAAGAGACATGTGTGAGGTACTAAGTGAACATTTTCCATTTCTCGTTACCGACGAGAGGAATACTGTCCAGGCCATGAGGACAGACTCGGTCACCAGAAAGGTTTAGATTTAATAAAGAAGAGGCTGTCGGTATTAAAATTAATAAGACAGTGGGACCAGATTGAGCTGCATGTAAAGATATTGAAGGAAATGTGGCTGGAAATTTGCAGAGAGACCAGCAATTACCTCTTAATGTTCCCTGGATTCAGGGTGGTGCCAGAGGATTGGAGAATTCAAATATTACGCAGAAGTGGGTGTAAAGAGAGTCTAGAAATTCGAGAATGAATGTAACTTCAGCGATAGGAAAAATTAACAGTCACTTAGAAAAATGTGGATTGATTTGAAACAGTCAACGTGGATTTGTTACGGGAAAATAATTTCGAACTGACTTGCTGGAATTTTTTGAAGAGGTGATGGAGAGGGTTGGTAAGGGGAAGGCTGTTGATATGATGTACATGGACCTCGAAATCACATTATGGCTGCACAGGACATTAGTTAGGCCACTTTTGGAAAATTGTGTGCAACTCCACTCTCCCTCCTCTAGGAAAGATGTGAAACTTGAAAGAGCTCAGAAAAGATTTACAAGGAAGTTGCCAGGTTTGGAGGGTTTGAGCTATAGGGAGAGGCTCTATAGGCAGGGGCTGTTTTCCTTGGAGCATCGGAGGCTGAGGGGTGATCTTATAGAGATTATAAGATTATGAGGGGCATGGATAGGATAAATAGACAAGGTCTTTTCCCTGGGGTGGGGGAGTCCAGAACTAGAGGGCATAGGTTTAAGGTGAGAGGGGAAACATTTAAAAGGGACCTAGGGGACAACTTTTTCACACAGCGGTGTATAGAATGAGCGTGTATAGAATGGTGCGTGTATAGAATGAGCTGCCAGAGGAAGTGGTGGAGGACAATTATAACATTTAAAAGGCATCTGGATGGGTATATGAATAGGAAGGGTTTAGAGGGATATGGGCCAAGTGCTATCAAATGGGACTAGATTAATTTAGGATATCTGGTCGGCATAGACAAGTAGAATCAAAGGGTCTGTTTCCGTGCTGTACAGTTCTATGACTCTATGTTTGATACAGTGCTAGGTGATGGACTTATCAGGAAAGCTGTAGTTCATGGCCAGTGACCATGTAGATACAAAACTGACCGAGAGGAAACTTAATCACACAGTGAGTTTGTTAGAGTTTAGAATGCAGTGCTTGGAAAAGTTCATTTCTGGTATTCAAGAGGGTGCAGGTGATTATTGAAATGAAAACAATGTGTCGGGCTATGGGGAAGAAGCGGGAGATTGGCTTCAAATTAAAATACTCAGATAACTACTGCAGACAACAATGGGCCAAAGGCCTCCCTGTGCAATACAACAATTTTGTGACTCTAAGGATAAAAATCACACAACACCTGGTTATAGCCCAACTGGTTTAATTGGAAGCACACTAGCTTTCGGAGCGTCGCTCCTTCATCAGGTGGTAGTGGAGGGCTCAATCCTAACACACAGAATTTATAGCAAAGATTTACAGTGTGATGTAACTGAAATTATACATTGAAAAATTGATTGTCTGTTAAGTTTTTCATGTGTATGGAATGAGCTGGTTAGCTGTTAACAATGGTGATAGCTAGACAATATGTTGAAGGTGTTAGCCCCCTGTGTTCTCTGTCTACGCCATGATGTTTAGCTTGATTCTAATCTAAGAAGTGAGATAATGGAGTTTTACATTAATTCATGCAGTTTTTGAGCTCAGAGTTCTTCATGAATGCATGCAGTTTTTGAGCAAAGTACAATGTAACCCTGCAAGTACAAATTCACCCCACAAAATATATGTGTGCATGTGAGTCTTTGTCTGTGTGTGTGTGTGTGTGTGGGTGTGGGTGTGTCTGTCTGGGTTGGGGGTCGTGAGTGTGAGAAAGTATATGCTATCACCATTGTTAACAGCTAACCTGAGAATGCAACTTTTTATAAAAGGTTTTGTGATTTACACATGAAAGAAGTGAAACAATCATGGTATTCAAACAGATGAAAGACTTAACAGACAATCAATTTTTCAATATATAATTTCATTTACATCACACTGTAAATTTTTGCTATAAATTCTGTGCGTTAGGATTGAGCCCTCCACTATTACCTGATAAAGGAGCGACGCTCCGAAAGCTAGTGTGCTTCCAATTAAACTATAACCTGCTGTTGTGTGATTTTTAACTTTGTACACCCCAGTCCAACACCGGCATCTCCAAATCGTGATTCTAAAGAGCCCTTGTCAGTTGCAGTGCATGAAAAATGTGTTGTTGGAAAAGCGCAGCAGGTCAGGCAGCATCCAAGCAGCAGGAGAATCGACGCTTTGGGCATAAGCCCTTCTTCAGGAATCAATTCCTGAAGAAGGGCTTATGCCCGAAACGTCGATTCTCCTGCTCCTTGGATGCTGCCTGACCTGCTACGCTTTTCCAACAACACATTTTTCAGCTCTGATCTCCAGCATCTGCAGTCCTCAGTTTCTCCCAGTTGCAGTGCATCTTTAGATGGTACATAACGTAGCCACAGAGTGTCAGCGGTAGACAGTGAGACCGTTTAAGGAGTACAATCAGGCTTCTTCGCTCTGAATGGTATTGAGTTTCTTCATTTCTGGAGTTGGCAATTCTGAAACTCCCCTGAATGCCATCAGTTTGATTTGACAAAATTGCGATTGCTATTTGGCATTTACCATTGTGATTGACTGCATGGGTCAAGCAAATACTTTTAATGTTTTATTGGAGTTCTCCTGTTGAAGCTTCCCAACCCAGCATTATTTTAGTGGCAAAAATGCATCCAGTGATATTTATTAATGAATTGGTCCCAAAGGATAAAATGTACACTTTATTAACAGGTGAACAGTTGGACAGAGCATTTGCAAAATGCGATTATCACAATCTCTTTAATACTGGCTTCAGTATCATCCTAAATAACCACAAATCCCCAGTTAATTGCTGTTAGTAGGATGAAAGTGATGTAAAATTGACATTAATATTGAAAAAAGTAAAAGCAGCTTTAATTCATTAACCAACATAAATCAAGACTTGAACATAATTTTTTCCTTGAATGCTCTCAATCTGAAATAAAAGTGAAAATGTTGGAAGCACACAATGGATTAGATCAAATGACATCTGAGACAATTAATATTGCAGATATTGTTGTGAGACACATTGACCAATAATAATTTATCTTTCTCACTGGAATGGTGACTCATCCACTTATACACTACTTTCTGAGCACTATCTATATTTCTATTGTTTTTATCCAAAAGAGCAGAGAATTATGTCTACCATTTCACCACTACCTTTTCAGTTTAAATCCTCCCCGATTCAAGTCCCAATATTTCCCTTTCCTACACAGGATTCCCAACTCTGGCTAGACACATTCTTGAAGGTTTTAATCATGTGATCTCCCTCCGCCCTGTCCAAAGCTCTTTTCCCATCCTGATATTTTTGTAATTCATGAACAAGTCCTTCAGCATGGTCTGTTTCCTTTTTCTCCTGTGTGGGAAAGCCTACATCCTGTCAATTAGTCATGGATCAATGTGCTGCCAGAATAATATTCCCATGCACATGACTTTGAATAAGTACGTCAGTAAGAACAATAGCATTCAATACTGTTTCCGGTGTTGACTAGTTTTGATAATGCAGTATAAAACTACCAACATTAACTCACTTGATCTCTACCTATGTCAACAAACCCTGCAGTGCATTTCCAGTATTCTCTGCCTTTGTTTATTTATCAACAGGGTTCCACCTCTTTAAAATCTCCCAGATTTACTGTTGCTGTTGCTCATCAGCAGATGAACCCTCATCCATGTCCTTTTGACTCTAAACCCTCTGTGGCTGACCTCTCATGTTGCACTTTCCATAAATATGAGTTCAGACAGAACGCTGGAGACTGTAACTTGATACACACTGAGTCTCATTCACCCACCAACTCAATAATTGCTGACCCACACTGGTACCTCCGGTGTTCTTAGGACAGCAATGATTGTATATTCAGCCAAATATGATTAAAATTGGAACAGTGAAAGCTCTTGAACATAAATCCTTTATTATCCCTTTGTAAAAGATTCTCTTTGCTGGTACATTTGTGTATGGTAGAATCAAGTGAATAAAACGCATAACACAATTCTCAATGCACTCCAGCATCCAGCCTGGCTGTGCATTGATTTAAAAGGTTCTGTCCTTGATTGAAGATCTTGGGAGCAGAGCTTTGGAACAAGCTCTCTGTTATGGAGGGCGGAAGATGGGAGGGTGATCACTAGAGCATTAGAAAGGTGGACTTTGGTTTAATAGGGTATTCAAAGTTTTATTGATTTTATTAAGTATATGTGGGCACAATAACTTTATAATGATTCAACCCACATGAATTTCCCAGATTTGTACTTAATTTTAAATAATGTTTTAGCTTAATAAGAAGTTCAACAAAAAAGCATTTGTTCTCTGAGCTCAAGCAGCAAGACAAATTCCTAAGTACATAATTTTCAACAAAGATAAGCATTTTAGATAGGGGGTGGGGGCTTGGAGATAATAGATCAAGTCCCCATTGCTAATGGCTTGTCTTCATTGTAGTAGAAGTTTTTAGACATATTGAAAAGGAATGGTCCACTGAAATGAAATAAGATCAACTAAAACCTGATGAGGCTTTAACGACAAACAGAAAGCAGAAGAAAGGTCACCGGACTCAAATCATGAGCTCTGATTTCTCTTCACAGATGCTGCCAGATTTCCTGAATTTCTGCAGCGATTTCTGTTTTTGTTTCAGATTTACAACGTCCGCAGTTCTTTGTTTCATTTTAGAGGCTATAACTATTACAAAGAACAAAGAAAAAGAGAATTACAGCACAAGAACAGGTCCTTCGGTCCTCCAAGTCTGCGCCAATCCAGATCCTCTATCTAAATCTGTCGCCAATTTTCTAAGGATCTGTATCCCTCTGCTCCCTGACCTTCGTGTATCTGTCAAGATACATCTTAGATGATGCTATCATTCCCACCCCTACTCAGCTGGCAACGCATTCCAGGCACCCATCATCCTCTGTGTGAAGAACTTTCCATGCATATCCCCCCGAAATGTTTCCCCTCTCACTTTGATCTCGTGACTCCAGGTAATTGAGTCCTCCACTCTGGAAAAAAATTTCTTGCTCTCCATCTTGTCTACACCTCTCATGATTTTGTTGACCTCAATTGGGTCCCCACTCAACCTCCATCTTTCCAATTAAAATAATCCTAATCTACTCAACCTCTCTTCATAGCTAGCATCCTCCATACCAGGCACATCCTAGTGAAGCTCCTCTGCACCCTCTCCAAAGCATCCACATCCTTTTGGTAATGTGGCAACCAGAACCGCACACAGTATTCCAAATTTGGCCAAACCAAAGTCGTATACAACTGTAACATGATTTGCCAACTCTTGTACTCAATGCCCCGTCCGATGAAGGAAAGCATGCTGTATGCCTTCTTGACCACTCTACTGACCTGTGTTGCTACCTTCAGGGTACAATGGACCTGAACAAGCAGATCTCTATTGACATCAATTTTCCTCAGGACTTTTCCGTTTACCATATAGTTTGCTCTTGAATTGGATCTTCAAAATGCATCACCTTGCGTTTGTCCGGATTGAACTCTCATTCAATCTGCTATTTCTCTGTCCAACTCTCCAATCTATCTATATTCTGCTGTATTCTCTGACAGTCCCCTTCACTATCTGCCACTCCACCAATCTTAGTGTCATCAGCAAACTTGCTAATGAGGCAACCTACACCTTCCTTCAAATCAGTTATGTATATCACAAACAACAGTGGTCCCTGTGGAACAGGACTGGTCACAGGTCTCCAGTTTGAGAAGCTCCCCTCCACTACTACTCTCTGTGTCCTGTTGCCTAACCAGTTCTCTATCCATCTAGCTAGAACAGCTAGACCCCATGTGACTTCACCGTCTCCATCAGCCTATCATGGGGAACCCTCAAATGCCTTACTAAAGTCCATGCATATGACATTTATATCCCTTCCCTTATCAGTCAACTTTGTCGCCTCTTCAAAGAATTCTATTAGGTTTGTAAGACATGACCTTCCCTGCACAAAACCATGTTGCCTCTCACTGATAAGCCCATTTTCTTCCAAATGAGTATATATCCTACCTCTCAGTATCTTCTCCAGCAGCTTCCCGAGCACTGAAGTCAGACTCATAGGTCTGTAATTACCTGGATTATTCCTGCTACCCTTCTTAAACAAGGGTTACAACATTAGCAATTCTCCAGTCCTCTGGGACCTCACACATGTTCAAGGCTGCTGCAAAGATGTCTGTTAAAGCCCCGGTTATTTCCTCCCTCGCTTCTCTCAGTAATCTGGGATAGATCCCATCCGGACCGGGGGACTTGTAAATCTTAATGCCTTTTAGAATACCCAACAATTCCTCCCTCCTTGTGCTGACTTGACCTAGAGTAATCAAAGATCTATCCCTAACCTCAACATCCACCATGTCCCTCTCCTCAGTGAATACCGACGGAAAGTACTCATTACAAATCTCACCCGTTTTCTCTGACTCCACGTATATCTTTCCTCCTTTGTCCTTGAGTGGGCCAACTCTTTCCCTCGTTACCCTCTTGCTCCTTATATATGAATAAAAGGCTTCAGGGTTTTCCTTAACCCTGCTCACTAAGGATATTGCATGACCCCTCTTAGCCCTCTTAATTCCTCTTTTCAGATCGGTCCAACATTCCCAATATTCTTCCAAAGCTTTGACTGTCTTCAGTTGCCTAGACCTTATGTGCGCATCCTTTTTCCTCTTAGCTAGTCACACAATTTCATCTGTCATCCATAGTTCCCTAATCTTGCCAATTCTATCCCTCATTTTCACAGGAACATTTCTCTTCTGAACTCTAATCAACCTCTCTTTAAAAGTCTCCCACATATCGAATATGGATTTGCCTTCAAACAGCTGCTCCCAATCTACATTCCCCAGCTCCTGCTGAATTTTGGTATAGTTGGCCTTCCCCCAGTTTATCTCTCTTCTTTTAGGACCACTCTTGTCTTTGTCCATGAGTATTCTAAAACTTATGGAATTATGATCACTATTCCCAAAGTAATCCCCGATTGAAACTTCAATCACCTGGCTGGGCTCATTTCCCAACACCACGTCCAGTATGGTCCCTTCCCGAGTTGGACTATTTACATACTGCACTAGAAAACTCTCCTGGATGCTCCTTACCAATTCTGCTCCATTCAGACATCTAACACTAAGTGAATGCCAGTCATTGTTGGGAAAATTAAAATCTCATATTGCCACCATCCTGTTGCTCCTACATCTTTCCATGATCTCTCTACATATTTGTACCTCTATCCCACATTCACTGTTGGGAGGCCTGTAGTACATTTCAGACACCTCCCTCCCCTTCCTGGACCTCTCCATCTCCATCAACGGTGACCGACTCAACACTGACATCTTCTACAAACCACTGACTCCCACAGCTACCTGGACTACATCTCCTCCCAACCAGCCTCTTGCAAAAATGCTATGCCTTATACCCAATTCCTCTGCCTCCACTGCATCTGCTCTCAGGAGGACCAGTTCCACCACAGAACATGCCAGATGGCCTCCTTCTTCAAAAAATGCAATTTCCCCTCCCACATGGTTGATGATGCCCTTCAGCACATCTCATCCACGGCCTACATCTCCGCCCTCGAACTCCACCCCTCCAACCACAATAAGGACAGAAACTCCCTGGTCCTCACCTTCCATCCCAGCAACCTCAGTATGCATCGCATCATCCTCCGCCATTTCCGCCACCTACAAACGGACCCTACCACCAGAGATATATTTCCCTCCCCACCCCTATCCACTTTCTGTAAAGACCATTCCCTCCGCGACTCCCTCGTCAGGTTTACGCCCCCCCAATCAACCCACCCTCCCCTCCCGGCACCTTCCTCTGCCACCACAGGAATTGCAAAACCTGCACCCACACCTCCTCCCTCACCTCCATCCAAGGTCCCAAAGGAGCCTGCCATCAAAGTTTCACTTGCACTTCCGCAATATCATTTACTGTATCTGTTGCTTCCGATACAGTCTCCTCTACACTGGGGAGAAAGGACGCCTACTTGCAAAGCACGTCAGAGAACATCTCTGGGACACCCCCATCAATCAACTCCACTGCCATCCCATTCTGCCAAGGACATGCAGATCCTGGGCTTCCTCCATTGCCACGCCCTTACCACCTAACGCTTGGAGGAAGAATGCCTCATTTTCTGCCTCAGGACCCTCCAACCCCACGGCATCAATGTGGATTTCCCCTCCCCCTACCTTATGCCAGATCCAACCTTCCAGCTCAGCACCAACCTCATGACCTGTCCTACCTGTCCATCTTCCTTCCGACCTATACACTCCACCCTCCCCTCTGACCTATTACCTTCACCCCCACTTCTACCTATCACACCTATTGCACTCTCAGCTGCCTTCCCTACTGCCCCATCTCCCTCCCATTTATCTCACCACCCCCTTGGCCAACAGTCTCATTCCTGATGAAGGGTTTTTGCCTGAAACATTGACTCTCCTGCTCTTCAGATGCTGCCTGACCTGCTGTGCTTTTCCAGTACAACACATTCGACTCTGATCTCCAGCATCTGCAGTACTCACTTTCGGCCTGTAGTACACTCCCAACGTTGTTACCGCACCCTTCCTATTTCTGAACTCCGCCCATATTGCCTCACTACTTGAGTCCTCCATAGTGCCCTCCTTCAGCACAGCTGTGACAGCTTCTCTGACCAGTAATGCAACTCCTCCTCCCCTTTTACCTCCCTCTCTATCCTGCCTGAAGCATCGGTATTCTGGGATATTTAGTTGCCAATCATACCCCTCTCTCAACCAGGTCTCAGTAGTAGCAATAACATCATACTTCCAGGTACTAACACAAGCCCTAAGTTAATCTGTTTTACCTACTACACTTCTCGCATTAAAACAAATGCACTTCAGACCAGGAGTCCCTTTGTATTCATCATCAGCTCACTGCCTACTCTGCCCCTTAGTCATGCTGATGTCATTATCTAGTTCCTTACAGGCTTTAGTCACTATGCCCTTACTGTCCACTAACTTCCTCATTTGGTTCCCATCCCCCTGCCACATTAGTTTAAACCTTCCCCAAAAACGTTAGCAAAAGCACCCTCAGGGGAATGGTTCCAGTCTGGCTCAGGTGTAGACTATCCATATTGTAATTGTTCCACCTCCCCCCGGAACCAGTCCCAATGTCCCAAAAAACTGAACCCCTCCTTTCTCTCAAGCCATCTGTCAAGCCACGCATTCATCCTGCTTATTGTATCATTCCAACTCTGACTAGCACATGGCACTGCAGCAATCCTGAGATTACTACCTCTGAGGTCACCAAGACAACCAGAGGGATTCTTGTCCTGTTTAGTAGGTTTAGCAACTAGTTGTGAGAGTGGCATAGTGTTAATTCACACTCCTGCCTGCAGATGTGCTAGTGTAACTAGTGATTTACACATGAAAGAAGTGAAACTATCACTGTATTCTAACAGATGAAAGGCTTAACAGACAATCAATTCTTCAATGTATAATTTCAGTTACATCACACTGCAAATTTTTGCTATAAATTCTGTGTTACGATCAAGCCCTCCACAATCACCTGATGAAGGAGCGTCGCTCCGAAAGCTGCTGCTTCCAATTAAACCTGTTGGACTATAACCTGGTGTTGTGTGATTTTTAACTTGGTACACCCCAATCCAACACCGGCATCTCCGAGTCATGTCCTTTAAACTGTGTAGCTTCATGACCATGCAATGGATTATGAAGTTCTGCAACTTAATTCTTCCAGTCACACATATCTTCCAGTGTTCTGACCAGTACACCATCACTCACATTTCCCCCTCTTCCTCCAGTCTCAGGCTGCTTTCCTCCACATGAGCTGCTATTGGATTTAGTGGTGCTGAGAGAGAGGCTGTGAAGGTCTGGGCAGTGAGAGACTGATGAGACAATGGAAGTCCAGCACAAATGCTTGTTTCAGGGTGCTTTCTGACCAGGCAAACACTATTGGAAACTGACATTGATGCAGCATGGGGATACAGTTTGTTCTTGCTAACAGCAGTGTCGTGTTGAGCACTGAGTTCATCATCTCTTTAGAGAAAGGTCACAGCCAACCAACATTACCCCAAAATTGTGAATGGGAGAGGGCTTTTATAAAACTCAGCGTTTAGTGACTGTCAGCTAGCATTTCTAAGCATTATTGAATGAATGGTTAACAGTTTAATTTGGATGTTGCACTTATCAATATCTTCATTCTGTTCTGAACACATGTAAGTAAGGGGTGACCTTATAGAGATTTGTAAAATCATGAGGAGCATAAGCAAGGGTCTTTTCCCTAGGGTGGCAGAGTTCAAAGCTAGGGGGCATATGTTTAAGCTGAGAGGGGCAAAATTTAAAAGGGACCTGAGGGGCAATTTTTCACATAGAGGGTGGTGCGTATATGGAGTGAACTGCCAGAGAAAGTGGTAGATGCCAGTACAGTTACAGCATTTGGACAGGTACATGAATAGGAAATGGGATATGGGCCAAATGCAGGCAAATGAGACTAGTTTAGTTTGGGAAACTTAGTCGACATGGACTAGTTGGACCAAAGGGTCTGTTTCCATGCTGGATGACTCTATAACTCTATATGTGGAGTTCCTGGAAGGATTCACATTATCTAAACACTGCAGTCTTTCTGCTACATTCTGCCATTTTGTGCAGGATGCACATCTTTGGTCAACATCATACATTCAGTAGTCACTCAAGAGTGACAGTTTTGTGAGTTAAAGTGGGTTCTTGCAGGGTAGGTATTTTCTATCAATCTGTCCAGAGATGTTACTGCACACCTCTGGAACAGGTGGACTTGAACCAATGCCTGTGGCTTAGAGATAGGGACACTACCACTACACCACAAGAACCCTTCTCATTTGTATGTGGTGTGATTTTGTTGGTTGAAGTGGGTTTACAAAGAATTATACAGGTAGATAGGATAGTGAAGAAGGCGTTTGGTATGCTTTCCTTTATTGGTCAGAGGATTGAGTACAGGAGTTGGGAGGTCATGTTGCGGCGGTACAGGACATTGGTTAGGCCACTGTTGGAATATTGCGTGCAATTCTGATCTCCTTCCTATCGGAAAGATGTTGTGAAACTTGAAAGGGTTCAGAAAAGATTTACAAGGATGTTGCCAGGATTGGAGGATTTGAGCTATGGGGAGAGGCTGAACAGGCTGGGGCTGTTTTCCCTGGAGCGTCGGAGGCTGAGGGGTGACCTTATAGAGGTTTACAAAATTATGAGGGGCATGGATACGATAAATAGACAAAGTCTTTTCCCTGGGATCAAGTAGTCCAGAACTAGATGACATAGGTTTAGGGTGAGTGGGGAAAGATATAAAAGAAACCTAAGGGGCAACTTTTTCTCACAGAGGGTGGTACGTGTATGGAATGAGTTGCCAGAGGATGTGGTGGAGGCTGGTACAGTTGCAACATTTAAGAGGCATTTGGATGGGTAAATTAATAGGAAGGGTTTAGGGATATGGGCTGCGTGCTGGCAGGTGGGACTAGATTGTGTTGGGATATCTGGTCGGCATGGACGGGTTGGACCGAAGGGTCTGTTTCCATGCTATACACCTCTATGACTCTCTGACTCTATATATAGCATATCCTTTTCAGAGTCATGTCTAATTGAAAATAGGAAGTATCAACCACCAAAGTGGGAAATTCTCAGAAGAAATGCTGGCTCACATAGAAGGAGAGTAGCTGGAATGTACAGACGAAACAAAATCTCAACAACCTAGAGGAAGCTTCGTGTAGAACTGGGGGACCTTTCCCAGTGCAATGCTGGTATGAGTTTGACCTGTAAAATTCCTCCTGAAACTGGAATATCCAATAACTATGGTTAGACATTCCTGACCTGGTGAGTGTTGGTCTATGGGTCTCTGGGTGTTGTTTAGAATGGACCCTATGGTAGAGGGCATGCAGTATAAAAACATCAAAGCAGGAAGAGAGCTAAGGCATACATAAGGTGTCAAAAGAGATACCCCATAATGCAAATGAGCATATAACACTGGATATTACTTCACATTAATTTGATGTTTTCTATGGAACATTGAATGTGGAAGGAATATAATCCATGAGAAATACTGACAGTCACATTACCAATGGGAACAATGATAAGGTACAAATAGTGATAAACCTGCAACTGTTGCATGATAATATGACAGGAACTGTTGGAGAAATTCTCAGGAGTTGGACCTTGAGCATGAACAGTCTTTATTGTATGGCCATGGGGAGTATATCATGCCTCACAGAGAGAGACAGATGTAGTCCGAAATCATACAAAAGTTTACAGTTTCTAGCACTTTAGGCAGGAGCTGACCATTAGTCCCTGAAGTCATTCGGTCAGGCGAAGTTAACGGTCAGTCCCTGTTGTTTCCATAGATGTTTGCCGATCAAGCAGGTTCGAATGTGAGCACATAGCAAATCGTTTACACAAGGCTCTGTAGGAATCAGAACAGATAGGCGACACAATGAGCCATACCTCATTATGAAAGCAGAACCCAGTCTGGGATCTGGGGGCAAGTGTGGAATCTTAGGCAGTTGCAAGGTTATTTTAACAAAACAGATCTGGCAGCAATTCTCCGAAATAACATGTCAGCAATCTGTGAGACTAGTTTTGTGACAAAATGGCTGCCAGACAAAGTATATTGAATCTTACGTCCACAGGAACCATTCTTTACAATGTGTTAGAGACTGAGTCCTTTCATATTTGGTGGCGTTAAACAAGACTGTGTGATTGCACCCATTCTCACTACTAGCTACCTCAGCACGGTCAAGGAATACATACTTGACCAACTTCTATAAGGGCTCATGCTGGAGTTTCAACTCGAGGGCAAGCTTTTCAACCCAAACAGGCTGTGAGCCAAGATGAAGGTGACCCTCAGCATCTCCATAATTTACAATTTGCCGATGACCACGCACTGCAAAGGCCATTCAGACAAGCCTCAACCTCTTCAACTCCACATTCTAAAGGGGTGGTTTCTCCCACAATATGAGCAAAATCTTCCAGCAGCCCTTCCTTGGACATGCACCGACATCTTCAGTTATTTCTATTGACAGGGGGAGGACGTTAGAAGACACTGAACATTGCCCATATCTTGGGATCTAGCTTTCTCAAATAGAGACGAGATTTGGCACACAATCATCATGCCTTTCCAACATTCTGTAAAACCAGGTTTCAACACAGAGACTGTCACAGGGGAATGAAGACGTTTGTTTACAATGGTGTTGCTGGCACCAGGCTTCTATATGATGGTGAGACCTGCCAAAGGCATCTCTAAGAGATGGAGAATTTCCACCACAGGGGTCTCTGCAGGATACACCAAGTCAAATGGGAAAACAAGTGAACCAACTCCAGCTTGTTCACCAAAGCCAAGTCCACCAGCATCACAACATAATCACACGATAACAGCTCCGTGTGTCTGCTCACTGCACCAAAATGGCTTCGAAACCAGATCCTCTTCTCAAATGGGGCCTAGAAAAGATTTTAAGGAGACTCTGAAGGTCTTATTGAAAAGGGACAAACTGGCATTGATTCCTGGGAGGGATTTGCTGCAAATGATGCTATGTGGTAGTGCCTCATGCAGCAACACAGAAAGTGACCATTCAAAATCTGCTGTGAGGAAGCAACAAGAAGTGGATGAAGAGAGAGGTCAGAACCCAGGCAAGTACCTTTCCAAGGCCCCTCAGAGTCTTATAAGCTGCATTAAGATTGCTGCTCATTCTTCTAAACTTTAGTAACTGTAGGTGCAATCTGCTCCAAATTTCCTGTTCAGCAACTGCTTCATCCCGGGAGTCAATCTACTGGACCTCCTACTGCTTGCAATACAAGTTTTTCCATGTTTAGGTAAAGAGGCCAAAACTGAATACAGTATTCCAAGTACAGCCTCATTAATGCCCTGTACAGCTGTTGCAAGACCTCCATGTTTTTATAAGCCAACCCCTTACAATAAAGGCCTAAGGAGATTTAGTTGAGACACTAAACTAAGTCTGCCTCTTCCGCTATTTGAAGTCAAACCAGGTATGTTCTCCTGGTATCCTGAACCATATATATTGCACATCAGACAAAAAAAAACCCAATATCTGGTTACGGTCTTGTTGCTGATTGTACGAGTTCACTGTGTGTAAATTGACTGCCATGTTTCCCACAACACAACAGTGACTAAGCATCAAAATTCCTTCATTGACGGTCAAACGACCTCCCGCCCAACCCCCAGCATGACTGTACCCTGATCCCCAATGTCCTTATCCTGTGGCCTTCAAGCCTACCACTCAGTGCCTGACTCTTTGCATCCTTCTTTGAACGTGACCCTGCAAACTTAGATCTCAGAGGAATCTCCAAATCTATACTTTAGTCATAGTGGCTGAGGAATAGTTCTGTCTAGTAGAATATTCCACTCTCTTTTTTCTGAGTAGTGTCATGGGAACTTTCACATCCTGCTGAGTGGTAGGGGCTCAGTTAATGGTTCTTTCCGGAGTGGTCCTCAGCTTCATATTGATCAGTGCAAGTTCAAACTGAATGCTGAGCTTGTGATTTGGCAACAGTTGTAGAAGAGGTTAAAATGAAAAAGATAGCTGAGCTGCAGACATATCTTTGGAGCTGTTTACACACCTACTGGTCATAGAAATGGTGACAAAGGAGTAATTACAATGACTGGTTTTACACATTTACAGCAATGCAAAACTGAGATTTTTAAGCATGAATACAAAGGTTTTATTTTGGATCAATCGAGTGCTCAGAATCCCTGGTTAAGTTGCAGCAGAGATATAATACAAAGTCTGAGGAAACATTGTGAACAAAACATTTTTATGGAGAGCACAAATATCAGGATAACAATTTGAAAAGCATGCAACATTTTTCTGAGCCTGCCCTATCGGAAGAACATTTCCCTCCTGCTCAGGAATGTCCAGCTTCTCTTTTGTACACTCCGTTGACTTGCTAAGCTTCCTTTTAGGAAGCGCAGTGGTTGAAAATTACTCCCAGATGCTAAATTTTCTGCATCGAATGTGGCTTCACATTATTTTAATTTTATCATAGTTTCACTAAGAATGGAAGAAAATGAGACAGACACTGAGATTTTTCATTGTCACTTGGAAACATGAGGTGGAACTTATCTCTGTTTATGTTCTAGGCACTGGGTACATCTGTGCTCTCCCATATATTCAAACATATGGCATTCAAAATATTGAGTCAAATTTGCTGCCGTCACGAACTTAAAATCTTTTGGCTCCTTGTCCAACATTAACTGGTCCACAATAACATTAAGAGCAGTTTTTAACTTCGATATAAACATTGGAAGATTTAGAACAAATTTTACAGTGAGTAATGTATTCAGTGACATGCATTTAAAAGAATAACATTTTTCAAAGTTTACACCGTATTCAGAGCACACAACGAGGTCATTTCGCTCAACAGGTATTTATGTATAATAATAATTGTTTTTCTGTTGTCCCAGTTTGTTGTGGGATTGATCATGGTTATGAAAGCTTAGTTGTCACAGTCATTAACTTTTCTTCAACATTCTAAATACCAACTATATTCAGGACAAGATCTCACATGAGGCTTTGAGCGAGAACTATCTCTCAGCAGTCACGTAATCTTTTTGACTATTTGGTTACACATTCACATTAACCACTTACACTTCACCCTGCCTCAGACCCCTGACGCTATTCACTGTATTACTTATATCTCCTTATCCTACAAGGATTTCTTCCCATCTTTTGGATCTAACTCTATCAATGTACTTATCCATATCTTTCTCTCTTGTGTGCTTACATAGCTTCCTGTTAAATACATCCATGTTATTCACCCCAATTACTCCCTGTCATTATGAGCTTCACATTTTAACCACTCTCAGGGAAAGGACATTTCTCCTGGATTCCTTATTGAATTTATTAGTGACTCCCCTATATTGATAGAGTGTACTTCACATCTCAGGTGCAAAAATAAGCATGTTTTACATGTCTATCCTATTAAACTCTTTGATAAATTTGAAGACCTCTATCAGATCACCATCACCTCTACAGAAAACAGTCCTATTAGTTCAATCTTTCCTGATCACTATCACATCTCAGCCCTGCTGTCTTTTTACTTTATGATGCATTAAAAAGGATTTAATGTTTACTTTTAGCAAATGAATATGAAACCTGCTAAGTATTTCCAGCATTTTCTGTTTTTACTTCAGATTTTCAACCTTTGTAATATTTTGTCTTTGTAAAGTAGATCTGAGTGCTCAGTTCTCTCTTGAAATCAATAGCTGGAAAATGGAACATCATTCATTAAAAAGATGGTGGGGGGGGCGGGGGGGAACTAACATTTTAACACTGGCATCCTTCCATTTATAGGAATTAAAATTCCACCTCATTACTGAAATGTTGTCATTTCACTGCCTAAAAGGTGCCTCTTTTATTCCTTAATGGAATTAAAGATTCATTTCCAAATTATGCTTTCGTTTTTATTCAGAGCAAAATAAGGAGCTTTCTTTCCTTATTGTTGCAGTGAAAGCAAATTAAATGTCTTTGAAGTAGTCAACAGTGTTTAATGCAGATCCTTATTCTAGATGCACAACGAAAGCTAATAATAAACATAATCAACACCAGCTCTTCAGTGGAAACTTCACCAATGATGTAATTGCTGCGATAATGGGAGGAATGTATCATTCAGGCCGTAGACAGGTAATGGGAAAAGTATTGTAATATAGTCAAGGGGAAATCTGATCAGCTCTCACACGTGGCTGTGCATCACTTTAAAGGCAAAAATCTGACACTAACCACACTCCTTATAAAGACAGATGTAGAATAATACAGCACACTTTGTTATCTCAGCACATCTCAATGCTTTACTGCCAACAAAGTGGGCATTTATAAAGTAGGAAACACGGAGCCAATTTACACACAGCAAGATGCCAAGCAAACCTTTGTGCAGTGATGTTGGTTGAGGATTGCCCTGCTCCTCTGCAAAGACCTTTTGTGGCCTCCTGAGAGGGCAGATAGAATCTTGTTTAATGCCTCACCTGCAAGACAGCTTCTCCCTCAATACTGCAGCGCAGCACCAGGCCGATTAATATCCTCCAGGCTCTGGCGAAGGATTTGAAACCACAACCTTCTCCTGTACACTTTGGGCACAGAGGGAACTTGCCAATTGAGAAGCAGGAAACGAAACAGCAGTGGAACCAAAGTCAATGGGTTTGCTCTCAATGGGGTAGCATAGAAGAAGGTCAACTCCTTGTCCTATTTTATTTAGATGTCAACTTCTGGTAATGATTCTTCTAATAGACTGAAGTCATGGAGCCATCGTGGCCAAAACTCAACCCATCAAGAGCATGCTAGTTTCTCTGTTGAGTCATAGAGTCATAGAGATGTACAGCACGGAAACAGACCCTTTGGTTCAACTCTTCCATGCCGACCAGATGTCCTAACATAATCTAGTCCCATTTGCCAGCACTTGGCCCATATCCCTCTAAACCCTTCCTATTCATATACCCATCCAGATGGCTTTTAAATGTTGTAATTGTACTAGCTTTCACCACTTCCTCTGGCAACTCATTCCATACATGCACCACCCTCTGAGTGAAAATGTTGCCCCTTAGGTCTCTTTTATATCTTTTCCCCCTTGCCCTAAACCTATGCCCTCTAGTTCTGGACTCCCCCATCCCAGGGAAAAGAACTTGTCTATTTATTCTGTCCATGCTCCTGATGATTTTATAAACCTCTATAAGGTCACCCCTCAGCCTCCGACGCTCCAGGGAAAATAGCCCCAGCCTATTCAGCCTCTCCCTGTAGCTCAAATCTTTAAACCCTGGCAACATCCTTGTAAATCTTTTCTGAACCCTTTCAGGTTTTGCAACATCCTGCACTGGTTGGAGGCAGGAGGAGTGGATTTGTGGCCCTAATATTTACCCTGTGGTATGTATTATATTTGATATCTTATGTCGTATCCTTCCTCCTTGTCTGCATTGCATTCAGGCTAGAGTGTTGATACATTCAAAGGTCAGCTGCCATTAGCCACACTTGTAAAGTGGAGATAGAGCTATAATCCAAGTTCCCTTTCAATAGGTCAGGTGCAGAGCTACCCTTTGAACCAGCACATTTTCCAGTTAGTACAACAAATAGCCTAAGTACAGGCAGTAACAATCAGCCCGGGTACAGGCAGTAACAAACAGGTTGGGTACAGGCAGTAACAAACAGCCTGGGTACAGTCAATACAACAAACAGGCTGAGCATATTCAGCATGACTGACAAACTGGCTGCAGTCAGTACATCAAACTGACTGGATACACTCAGCAGGATAGACAGGCTGCGAACAGGCAAATAACAAACTGGCTGGAATCAGTCAACATGACAAACAGGCTGTGAACAGTCAGTGAAGAAGGTGTTTGGTATGCTTTCCCTTATCAGTCAGAGTATTGAGTACAGGAGTTGGGAGGTCGTGTTGCGGCTGTACAGGACATTGGTTAGGCCACTTTTGGAATATTGTGTGCAATTTTGGTCTCCTTCCTATCGGAAAGATGTTGTGAAACCTGAAAGGGTTCAGAAAAGATTTACAATTGCCAGGGTTGGAGAATTTGAGCTAATGAGAGAGGTGAATAGGCTAGGGCTGTTTTCCCTGGAGTGTGGAGGCTGAGGGGTGACCTTATAGAGGTTTATAAAATCATGAGGGGCATGGACAGGGTAAATAGACAAGGTCTTTTCCCTGTGGTTGGAGATTTCAAAACTAGAGGGCATAGGTTTAGGGTGAGAGGGGAAAGATATAAAAGAGACCTAAGAGGCAACTTTTTCACTCAAAGGGAGGTACGTGTATGGAATGAGCTGCCAGAGGATGTGGTGGAGACTAGTAACATTTCAAAATTTAAAAGGCATCTGGATGGGTATATGAATAGGAAGGGTTTGGAGGGATATGGGCTGGGTGATGGTAGGTGGGATAGATTAGGTTAGGTTATCTGGTCTGCATGGACGGGTTGGACCGAAGGGTCTGTTTCCTTGCTGTACATCTCTATGACTCTCTGACTTAGCATGACAAACAGGCTAGGTGCAGTCAGTACAACAAATAGCCTGAGCTGTGTTTCTTTTTGTGTGTGTGTGTTTGTGAGTGTGTGTGTTTGTGAGTGTGTGTGTGGGTCAGCTCAGGTGGAGTACGTGTGTTGAATCTTGTGTGTGCATGACAGTGTGTGACTGTATATTTCTGTGTGCGTGTTTCAGTGTGTGCGCATGGCTGCACGTCAGTCTTCAAGAGAGCTTGAAATGTGACAATGCCAACAACTAAATGTTTGGAGGAAAAACTGGTCATATTGCATGCACGCACTACAGGAATGGAACACATAAACACATAAACAAAGTGATTTGCACCAATTAAAGTAGCTAACCACATTTTTGCAGAATGGATTACATTCTCGAACAACACATAACTTTGCACGGAGAGAATATGAGCTGCTTGTAGGAACCGGTGTGTAATGCAGCAAAGGGACTGCACACATACCTTCATGCAATTACAAAATATTTGTGCAAAATACTGGATAACCTAGGGATGCTGTCCAAATATGTCTAGACCCCTTATTGGACTTGGATGTGTGCTCTGCGTGAATGGCCAAGCACCAGATTGAAATTGCATTCCCATTTGCAATGAATTCCCGGTCATCATTATACTATGTTCTAAAATACTGTCATCGTAAGCGAGAAATTTAAAATATAACTGAACATGAGTTGGGATGAACATTTGTGCAAACAGCACAATACCATAAAACCAGTGTTTGCAACCCCAGAGGGAAAAGAAAAAGGTTTTGTTTTGCACGGCGAGTTATTGTGATCAGGAACATACTACTGAAAAGTGAGGTGGAAGGAGATTCAATAATCATTTCTAAAAAGGAATTGGATAGACATTAAAAGGCACAATTGTGGGAAAACAGCAGAGCCAATAGGATTAGAGTTTTACCAGTCGCCTTTGACCTGTTGTCCCACAACTGGCTATTCCCGAATCAGTTGTTCCTTGACTTTAAATAGTTTGACTCCTTCCACATTTAAAGAAGATTGAGATCATCAAGATATCAGAAAGAATTAAAATCCTGATTGTGAAGCAAATATGTTCTCTAGTATTTAGCTCTCCAATGGAAAGTAACATTTATCATGCCTTTAATCTTAAATTCTAATTAAATAAATGGAGCTGTAGGACAAAAATCTTAAAATTCAGTCCAATAATCATGAACAAATGTTCCCTATCTGATAAGACTTGTACCTGCATTTTGATTTAAAATAATGAGATGACCAATGACATAAATGTCTTCTCACCAAAAAGGCTTGGTCTGGATTACCTATTTCCCGTAGGAACACATTAGGCCTTCCTTCTATTGTAGTTAATTCACCTGCATTTTTTGGGTGGCTACTTGACTTCATACTTTTCTGAGACTGTGTCCTACTTCAGCATATTTTTTGCAAGTTATCCATTGTGTTAGAGTTAAAATGTTCCTTTTTAATAGCTAGGCACTGTCTGTGCCTGTGAGGTTTCCTTGCTTTACAGTACTGATGAGGACCTTCAGTATCTGGTCTCTGTCCTGCTCAATGTGTTTTCTCACCTGTGTCTTTTGTAGTTTTATACATTAAAAAAACTAAATGGATTCTTCTGAACTCTTATGATAAAATTAAGCTTCTCAATTTAGGAATGACCTGTGCAGCTTCTGAACTTCACTTAGCATCTCTGGGTATTTCTGGAGTCAAATCTTCTTTTGACTGTAATAAATCTGACATGTCTCAGCAACAATTCCAAAAACAATTTTGTCTCTTGTGAACCATGGCTTTAAGTCACTACAGTATGTTTTCCCATTTATCTGTAGTATGCATTAATGAGATTATCTGTGGATTCCCCTTAATTCTGAATTCTTCTGTTGAGTCTTGCTCTTTCGAGAACATCAGTACTTCTTCAAGAGAATCTGTTGCTTCGTTTACACTCTGGTAAGCTATAACATCATTAACTATACCCCCAATTATGTATATACGAGTACTAAATTTTTCATTTTGTTGTTTAACAGCTAATTTGGAAGCTGTTCTGTATCTTAAAAGTTGTTTTTTCCAAGATGCCCAACTCTCTGTGTTGGTCTTTCTCTGAAATTAATTCTTACTGGCAATATTGTTTCTGATGCTGTGTCTTCCTAATGAAATAAGGAAATATATCAGGCCATGAGGTTGCAGATTGTGTTGGAGTATGATTCTGCTGATGATCCACAGTGCTTTATGGATGTCCAGTGTTGAGATTTTAGATCTGTTCAAAACCTATCCCAATTAGCATGATGATAGTGCCACCCAACACCATATAAGGTATCCTCAATGTGAAGGCTTCATCAGAATAAGGAGTGGGTGGTCAATCTTACTGACACTGATATGGACAGATGTAGCTACAGCAGGCAGATTGGTGAAGCTGAGGCCAAATGTGTTTTTTCATCTTGTTAGTTCCCTCATCAACTGCCACAGACCCAGTTTAGCAAATGTGTCCTTTAGGACCTGACCACTTTAGTCAGTAGTGGTGCTGCTACTCTTGGTAATTGTCATTGAAATCCCCAACCCAGATTACAATCTGTGCTGTTAACACTTTCAGTGCTTCCTTCAAATGATGTTCAACATGCAGGAGACTTGAATAATCAGCTGAGGGAGGATGGTACGTGGTAATCAGCACGAGGTTTCCTTGCCTATATTTTACCTGATGCCATGAGACTTCATGAGGTTTGGAGTCAATGTTGAGGACTCCCAGAGTTAAAAATCACACAACACCTGGTTATAGTCCAACAGGTTTATTTGGAAGCACTAACTTTTGGAGCGCTGCTCCTTCATCAGGTAGTTGTGAAATAGGATCATAAGACGTTGAATTTATAGCAAAAGATTACAGTGTCATGCAACTGAAATGATATATTAAACAAACCAAAATTGCTGTTAAATCTTTCATCTTTTAGAATGGGTTGCAGGTTTTGGTTCATTAATATGTAAATCCCAGAACGTCTTTTAAAGTCACATTCTCGAGATAACTTTAGGTTTTATTAAAAAAAAGGTGACATCTCAGCCCAGACAATGCATTAAAGGTGTGAGGTTAGAGGCTGTCTGTATCCCAATCTCGAGTCAGGCTGGTTCTATTTCCAAAGCAGGAATTTATAAAATATTACACAGGATGAAGGAGAAGCGCCCCGAAAGCTAGTGCTTCCAAATAGATGTTGGACTATTACCTGGTGTTGTGTGATTTTTAACTTTGTCCATCCCAGTCCAACACCGGCTTCTCCACAATGAGGACTCCAAGGGCAACTCTTTCCCAACTGTATCCCACTGTGCCACCACCTTTGAGGGGTAGCTCTTACCAATGGGATAGGACATATACAGGGACAATGATGGTGTCTGGGACATTGTCTATAAGGCACGATTTTGTGAGTCTGACTATATAAGGTGTTATTTGACCAGTCTGTGAGATAGCTCTCCCAATTTTAGCAGCAGCTCCCAGGTGTTAGTGAGGAGATCTGTGCAGGGTTAACAAGGCTAAGTTTACCGTTATCAATTCTGGTCAAAACTGGGTGATCCATCTGGTTTTCTTACTTTATTGAAAATTTTAAGAATTTGATACAATTGATTGAATTGCTGGGCCCATTACAGAAGTTACTCCACATTGCTCTCGTCTGGAGTCAAGCATAAGTCAGACCAAGTAAGGATGATAAATATTCTTCCCTGAAGGACAACTGGTAAACCAGATTTAACAGCAATTATTTCAGGGTCATCATTAATTCCCGATTATTAAAATGCAAGTTCCACTTGAACCCTGGTCCACAATACATCACCTTCATCTCTGGACTGCCAGTACTAACTTCACCATCGCACCCCAGTGTGGCACGGTAGCTCAGTGGTTAGCACTTCTGCCTCACAGGACCTGGGTTCAATTCCACCGTCAGGTGACTGTCTATGTGGAGCTTACACATTCTCCCCATGTCTGTGGGATTTTCTCCGGGTGCTCCAATTTCCTCCCACAGTCCAAAGATGTGCAGGTTAGGTGGATTGTCCATGCTAAATTTTCCTAGTGTCCAGTCATGTCTAAGTTAGGTGGGCTAGTCATGGTAAATGCAGGGTCATAGGAAAGGGAGGGTCAGCATAGATTTAATGGGCTGAATGGCCTGCTTCCACACTGTAGGGATTCTATGATCACTTGCCACATCTACCAAGTGATTTCTTTATTCTAATTTCTTTATTCTACTCTTAGAAATGTTTACACACTGCTCTAAAACTTCCTTTTCTAAGGAGAACAAGCCCAATTTCTCCAATTTATCCATGTAACTGAAGCTCCTCATCCTTAGAACCATTCCTGTAAATCTTTTCTGCAAGTTTGCTAAAGTGGGATTCCCAGAACTGGATAAAAATGTCCAGCTGAGGCAGGGGCAATGTTTTGTACAGGCTCCAAATAACTTTTGAGTTTTCGTACTCTGTACACTGCATCTTTTTCATTGCTTTACAGCCAGGGTTCTGGGACTGGGGTAGGATTTAGATTAGCAATGAGTCATACCTGATTTTCTTGTTCACTGACCGAGTGTCATAGGACGCCCTCTGCAGTTACATTGAAATAGAATTTGTTAGCAACTGTTTTTCTGATAATTGCATTAGAACAAATGGCCATTCACAGATATTAACCACAGAGAAAGTCAAAGATAGGTGGAAGGGATTTTATGAGTTTGGGATGAGTTGGCAAATTGCTGTTTTGTTATTCTTTCACAGGGTATTGTTCATGCCTAATTGTCCTTTAGTAAGTAGTGGTGAGTTGTCTTCTTAAACTACTGCAGTCCAAAGGGTGTAGGCACACCCACTGTGCCGTTGGGGAGGGAGTTTCAGGATTTTGACCTGGTGACACTGAAGGAGTGGTGATATATTTCCAAATCTGGGTGGTGAGCGGCTTGGAGGGGATCGGGCAGGACATTCTGCTGCCTGCACCAGCTCCTAGGTGGCAGAGGTTGCAGGGTTCGGAAGGTGCTGTTGGCGGAGCCTTGGTGAGTCACTGTGTTACACCCTGTAGATGTGTGTACCACAGTGATGGAAGGAATCAGTCTTGAAGTAGGGTGGAGTAGGGCTCCTGATCAGTTCTCATCTGCTTTGACCGCTTTACAATCTTCTTCTTCTTAGCTTTTTCTCTTCCTTCTTTCTCTTAGCTCTTTAGTTTTTTTCTATCTTCCTTGACTTACCTTCTGCATGTCCAGAGCAGCATTGGAGCAGCAAGGCAGCTAACGCAGGAACGGAGCGTGGCAGTGGTTGGGATGGCAGTAGCAGTGAGAAACAGTAACAATGGCAGGAAGGGCTGATGCCTTGTGAGCAGCAGTGAAGCCTGGTGTACCCGATGGTGGTCAGCAGTGAGGGTAGCTGATGATCCTGGGCAGGTCTTAGCCCAGTGCAAGGGACAGTGAGCCTTCTTTGGGAAAGCAGAGCTTAGAGCATTTGCCGGCCCAGGGCTTAAGAAAGAACTGCAATGTTTGACTTTTTTATTTTTCCATTTTTATACTAAGAAGACTGTATTGCTGAATTGTTTTAACTTATTTCTTTATTTTTCCATTTCTGTAACTAAGCTTCTGTACCTACACTTTGTTCCTCAGATGTGTAGCGATATTGTACATTTTTCACTGTATTACATAGGACACAGAACATTGAACATTACAGCGCAATACAGGCCTTCGGCCCTTGATGTTGCGACCACCTGTGAAACCAATCCGAAGTCCATCTAATCTACATTATTCCATTCTCATCCATATGCCTATCCAATGACCATTTAAATGCCCTTAAAGTTGGTGGGTCTGTTGCAGGCAGTGCGTTCCATGCCTCTCATACCCTCTGAATAAAGAATCTACCTCTGACATCTGTCCTATATCTATCACTCTTCAATTTAAAGTTATGTCCCCTCATGCTAGCCATCACCATCTGAGGAAAAAGACCCTCACTGTCCATCCTATCTAACCCTCTGATCATTTCAAATGTCTCAATTAAGTCACTTTGCAACCTTCTTCTCTCTAACGAAAACAGCCTCAAGTCCCTCAGCCTTTCCTCATAAGACCTCCCTTCAATACAAGGCAACATCCTAGTAAATCTTCCCTAACCCCTTTCCAACACTTCCACATCCTTCCTATAATGTGGTGACCAGAACTGTATGCAATACTCCAAATGCGGCCGCACCAGAGTATTCTTATACCACATACTTGAGTACAGGTGACAATAAAATCTAAATATTTTGTGGGAGCTCATTCTGTCCAACTTGCCTAGTCTGAGCCTTTGCGTTGGCAACTATCAGATTAATTGACAGTGCGACCTCCTGACAATTCCTTATATTTTAGCAAAAATAAATTCCACACAGGCTAAAATTTGATCTTGGGGGCATGCCTCCCACTTCCTCATTTCCCAGCTCTTCTTGTAAATCCATGGGGTCTTCCATTACTGTCAGCTTTCTCCTCTTAAAGAAAGATTTCACTTCCAGACCATTGCCAGAGGACTGAAAATAGGCAGTCCTGGTGCAGCCTATATGGCACACCCTATGTAAGGCCTCAATAATGGGTGTGTTGTACACACACTGGAAAAAACATCGAGCAGTGGTGGGCCACAACTCATGTGACATACTTTCTGCAGTTTAGAGTGTGCAGATCCAACTAGCAAATTTTCCTAATCTTGCTGCAAAAACATTGATCTCCCTGATGCCCTGCAATAACTGCACAACACCCCACCTCACCCCTAACATCTTTGCCCCTCAATAGCATTGATTGAAGGGTCAGGCCAAGTGGAACTTGCAGGTGAGGTGATTTTGGTCTCACACTTTTTTTTCTAGCCAAGTGACTGACCAAATTCCTGGAGAGGATTTCGTGATGCATTGGATTTTGAAGTGAGTGTGGCTGCCTCCTGACATTGAACCCAAGAGGTATCTTACCCTGTCCCAGAAAGCCTGCCATAGCATTGAAAGTGATGGATTCTGAACAAAAGGCCTTATGAACTTCAGATTTTCAGAGGGAGTGTGATGGAATACTACCCACTTGCCCGGATGAGTGCAGCTCCAACTGCTCAGTAGCAGCCGTGTGTATATGCTACAAGATCTACTGCAGAAATTCACCAAAGGTCCTTCAATGGCACTTTCCAAACCCCTGACCGCTTCCATCTGGAAGGAGAAAGACAGCAGATAAATGGTTACACCACCACCTGCAAGTTCCACTCTAAATCGCTCATCATCCTGACTTGAAAATATATCCTTCAGTGTCGTTGGGTCAAAATTCTGGAATTTCCTTCCCCAGGGCATTGTGGGTCTATCTGCAGTAAATGGACTGCAGTGGTTCAAGATGTTAAAAATCACACAACACCAGGTTATGACCCAACAGGTGTGTCTTATGTTTAACTTTGTCCAACCTAGTCCAACTCCAGTACCTCCTCATCGTGGTTCAAGAAGGCAGCTCACCAGCATCTTCTCATGGGCAGCTGGGGATGGGCAATAAATCCCATGAGTTAATAAAAATATTCTCTGAACCTCTCCCTCAGCTAAGGACAATGTTTGAGGTGCCTAGAGTCCAGCAAGGAGTTGGTCACTGGACTGAGGGGAGGGGTTTCCACTTATCTTCTCACTAACAAGATTTTGCCAGGCCACCATTTTCCAAGTAGGGCAGGATGAAAATATAAATAGGTCAGACAGCACAGGTGCTAATGAGGTGCTGTATCATAATTTTAATTTCACTGTCAATGGGCAGTTCATGCATGCCAATATGTCAGTGATGTCCAAGATCTTGGCAGCAACTATGATCTTGGGTTAATCTTTGAGGAGAAAGTGAGGTCTGCAGATGCTGGAGATCAGAGATGGAAATGTGTTGCTGGAAAAGCGCAGCAGGTCAGGCAGCATCTAGGGAACAGGAGAATCGACGTTTCAGGCATTAGCCCGAAGAAGGGCTAATGCCCGAAACGTCGATTCTCCTGTTCCTAGATGCTGCCTGACCTGCTGCGCTTTTCCAGCAACACATTTCCATCTTGGGTTAATCTGCCATTCCCCAGGCTTTTGAGTACCACAATGGACCAGAGGCTGTCTAATGGCTGACAAGGGATTGGCTACCTCTAAACAATTGGCTCAGGACTGTCCATCACCAACTTGACCACATGGGGACAAACCACTTACAACAACAGTCTTTCAACTGGACTCAATGAGAATCCGGGGAAATTTCTCTGCTGGTTGGAATTATACCTAGCACATAGAAAGATGCCCATGGTTGTTGAAGGTCAATCATCTCAGCTCCAGGACATCTCTGTGGGAGTACCTCAGGGCAACTAAAGATGGACAACAAATGCTAGCTAGCCAGTGATGCTCACAAACCTGTAAGTGGATAAAAATAAATTAAACCTTCTGTAGCCTGGGTTATTAAAACCAGAATTGCTTCTTTCTTCTTACTTTTTCAGATAATAGAGTATTGTTTATTATCTGAAATTTTATGCTTTTTTGAGTATTTTTTCACTAAGAGAAATCAAGCAGGACTCATAACCAAAGGGCAAGCTGATCATTTCCTGAGGCTAAACTGTTTAATCAGGTGATTAGATCCAGTTGGATGCTTCATCTCACAGCTGGCAGTAAATTAAATGGCATCACAAATTATATCAGTATTTGGACAGTAATTACAGTTAAATGGAACAGAAGAACTTAAGAAATAGGAGGAGAAAAACACACTGCCCTCAAGACTGCTCCACTTTTCAATACGATTATGAATGATCTTCTATCTTAATTCTACTTTCTCAACCTGCCCACAGACCTTTAACTCCCAAATATCTACAATCTGAATATACTCCACAGCCCCATGCAGTCTGCAGTTAACCAGCTGAGTGAAGAAAATATTACCCTCTCTCAGTCTGAAATGTTGACCCCTTACCCTGAGACCCTAGTTTTAGACAAGCCTGTGAAGCCCCCTAGGAATTTCACAGGTTGCAATGAAATCACCTCTCGTGCTTGTAAACGTTCATTCCACTTCATCTCTCCTCAGACTAGAGTCAACTCATACAAGGGCCTGTCTTTTTGGGGCCTTTACTGATTGTCTAGTGGGTTGATGCTGGTGGTGAAGTAATTCCTTGGCAAGTCTCCCAGTTGTCCGTCAGTTATCCGTAGCTTTCCTATCCTTCTTTTGGATGTTCTGACAGGAGATTAGGGAGCCCCTGTGGAAATTTGGCTCCCATTCCTGCTTCTCTTTGGCAACCACAATCACGAAACTTCGCGGAAGAAATGTCAGCAAGCTGTTTCTGATGGCTTCACACAGCGTCTGGTCATCACAAGAGAAAGATTCTGCTTCCTAAAGAAGATCTTCAACTCGCTTGGTAAAAGTGTCAGGAACAGGACTGCCTAACGTCCAGGCTGCTGCTGAAATCGCCCTGAGAGGATAGATTAATGTCCTGGAGCAAATTACGAAGCTCAGCACCAGATCATTACAAAACAAAATGTGCTTAATTTTACTTTATTTGTGTTTATGAGTCATAAAAGGTACTAGAAAGAAGCAAACGACTGTGTTTGAAGAAAGTCCTGATGAAAGGTCCCAATCTGAAGCATCAACTCCCCTGCTCCTCTGATGCTGCTTGACCTGCTCTGCTGCTTCCAGCTCCACATTTTATCAACTCTGACTCTCCAGCATCTGCAGTCCTCACTATCTCCAGAAGACTGTGTTGGACAGCTTGGCGCAGTTAGGGGTCGGTGGTCATGGACTGAAGTATCCAGGAATACTTCCAACTGGACCTGGCAAACCCTGGACTAGACAGGCTGCTGCACTGGAGAGAGAGGGAGATACATTATATGTAAATATCATTATATGTAAATTCAGGACAGTTGGCTGAATCATCACTAAATGTGCAATGATCATTTCAATGGCTTCATAATTATAATAGAGGAAATATGCATGATATATATTGTGTCAGAGCTTAAAATGCTTCAGTGAGTACACGGCCAGGGAGTAAATGGAATCATAGAACTGGAGTGTAAATAAGTGGTTAAAAATAAAGTGAAAGGAAATATTGGCAAAAAGAAATATGAAAGTGGGTGTCCAGTAATATATAATGAATGGTGTCCATAAAAATAACAAGTAAACTGGAGGTAGGTGGAAGGAACAAAACACTTTAAGTGTTACTGAAATATGGCTTTCCAGCAAAATCAGAACTGGGATTTGAATATTGCAGAGTATTAAATATTTAGAATAGATGATTGGGATAAAAGGACACTCGATGTATCTTTTGTAGATACACTCAAGCTCCAATTGTCAACCAGAAATAGTTGTGCAGAGGTAGTCAACATGGCTTTGTGCATGGGAAATTGTGTCTCACAAACTTGACTGAGTTTTTTGAAGAAGTAACAAAGCGGATTGATGAGGGCAGAGTGGTAGATGTGATCTATATGGACTTCAGTTAGGCATTTGACAAGGTCCCTCCTGGGAGACTGGTTAGCAAGGTTAGATCTCATGCAATACATGGAGTACGAGCCATTTGGATACTGAACTGGCTCAAAGGTAGAAGACAGAGAGTAGTGTTGGAGGGTTGCTTTTCAGACTGGAGGCCTGTGACCAGTGGTGTGCCACAAGCATCAGTGTTGGGTCCGCTACTTTTTGTCATTTATATAAATGATTTGGATGTGAACACAGGAGTTGTAGTTAGTAAGTTTACAGATGACACCAAAATTGGAGGTATAGTAGCCAGTGAAGAAGGTTACCTCAGAGTACAATTGGACCTTGATCAGATGGGCCAATGGGCTGAGGAGTGGCAGATGGAGTTTAATTTATATAAAGGTGAGGTGCTGCATTTTGGGAAAGCAAATCTGGCAGGACTTATATACTTAATGGTAAGGTCCTGGGGAATGTTGCCGAATAAAGTGATCTTGGAGTGCAGGTTCATAGTTCCTGGAAAGTGGAGCCACAGGTAGATAGGATAGTGAAGAAGGCGTTTGGTATGCTTTCCTTTATTGGTCAGGGTATTTAATATTGGAGTTGGGAGGTCATATTGCGGCTGTACAAGACATTGGTTAGGCCACTTTTGAAATATTGCGTGCAATTCTGGTCTCCTTCCTTTCGGAAGTATGTTACAAAACTTGAAAGGTTTCAGAAAAGATTTACAAGGATGTTGCCAGGGTTGGAGGATTTGAGCTATAGGGAGAGGCTGAATAGGCTGGGACTGTTTTCCCTGGAGCATCAGAGGCTGAGGGGTGACCTTATAGAGGTTTATAAAATCATGAAGGGCATGGATAGGGTAAGATCTTTTCCTTGGGGGTGGGGGAGTCCAGAACTAGAGGGCATAGGTTTAGGGTGAGAGGGAAAAGATTTAAAAGGGACATAAGGGGCAACTTTTTCACCCTAAAATGCGTGTATGAAATGAGTTGCCAGAGGAAGTGGTGGAGGCTGGTACAATTACAACATTTAAAAGGCACCTGGATGGGTATATGAATGGGAAGGGTTTGGAGGGATATGGGCCAAGTGCTGGCAAACGGGACTAGATTAAGTTAGGATATCTGGTCGGCATGGAGGAGTTGGAACCAAGGGTCTGTTTCCGTGCTGTTCATCTCTGTGACTTATGACTCTATGTGCCACTAGGTCAACCCTGTGCCACAATATGGGCACCTGCTCCTGCCATTTTCAGGTCAGCTGCAGGAGTGAAACATCTGGAGGATGCCCAGCACTGTAGGAATTAGGCCAGCAATCTTCCCCCCTCTGCCAGTGTCAGTGCCACCACCTTCTCTCTGTTAACTCACACTAACTCTGATACTGGATCCACCTCCCCCCAAGGCTCATGCTCTTCCACATTCACTATGACCTACAACAGCTTCAGCACTCACTCACTCACTCACACCCAAAGCCAACTCCTGACAGCACTAACCCTGCATGGTCTCCATGCTGCCTACACTCGCTGGGGACACCTGCCCACCTGCAGCAACAGGAGTAGCTGTGACGTCCACTTTCACCTCCCGTAATATCTGTCCCTCTCTCAGTCCGAGAGGAAAACAGTCCACAATAGGGCAGAGAGAGTCAAGATGGGTCAGACTGTCACTGATTCTGAATCTGACCCATCCTGAGCGGCTAACTGATTGTGCCTTTGGGCTGGTACCAGATACTGTCTTTGATTGACTATGTCAGGAGGAAAAGCTATCGGACTTGACTGAGGAGTGCCGACAATCACCAAAACGCTTCCTGGCAGAGCAATACAGCAGCACCGTGAGATTGGTATCTCAGGCTGAGTGGGCAACGCACAAAAACGCCAGGCAACGCAGGGCAGGGATACTGTGAGTGTGAGTGGTGAGCCCAGAGAGGCAGCCTGGTGCAGTCCATGAGCTGGGTGTGTGTCCCTGAGCACACAGTGTCCTCGCTGCAATTACAATGGTGCTGCCCAAGTGCAACACTGAAGTACAGAAGCTGCGCTGTCGGTGGGTTGGGCAAGTGCCTTGAGGGTTCTTAGCGGCTGGCGCTTGTCAGATGCCTATGTCTGGCACCTATGGAGCATGCCCTGAAATACTAGTGCCTGCTGTTCAATGTGGAGATCCTTTGAAGCAAATGGCAAGCTGAAGTCGCCAGGTACTTTCTCTGACAGCCATGTCGAGACTCCTCAACATCTAGTTTGTTAAGCACAGTAGTTAAGAAGCAGAATATTAAAGAGACAATTTGCGCCCTTAATAAGGCATGTGGCAAGCTGTAACTTACCACTGCCTGGTAAGAAATGGGGCTCACAGACCAGCAGATGCATCAAAGGTAGGCCACTGTGGACACCTTGTGTGATTCTAACACACATCTTACCAGAGCCCACTTTGTTCTGGCCCCTATAAGAATCAAACCTCAGAATTAATGTTTGATTGCCTTTTATGAAAACACCCTGTTGGAGTGCACCTGTTATTTTCTTCCATATTAGTTTCAAGCGCATTTCTCATTCAGATCTGAGTAGATGTCTGACAATACTCAGAACAGAACTTCTCACCAAGAACCTACAGGCAGACTGAGAGATACTGGAGAACATAACACCAAGGGCCTGAAGAGGACACTTAGTGTGTGTCAGATTACATAAAGGCATCTTGAACTGAGTATGTTTGATTGGAGAAATATTGTTCTTATTTAATAATCTTTATATTGGCTGGATTCATTGCAGTGGAATTTCTTTGAAGCTACTTGTATTCAGTGTTGAGACTGATGGGAGCCAAGATTCTGTTTGATCTATCTTAAAAACTGATAGAAAGTTCATCCATAATCTGTAAAAGATAGGGCTGCCTCATTGTGCATTGGCGAATCAAGAAATCATTTGCCAACTTCCAGAATGAGGTATCATCTTACTATCGAAAATACCAGCTTTTAAAATGTTGTGGATTTTAAAGGGAAAGAATGAGGATTGGGAGTAACAAGATTCCATTACAGAGATTGATAGATACACACACAGCAGTCAGTCACAATCAAACCAGCTCACAGTGCGCATGCATAACTTCAAATCATAGCATCATTACAGTGTGGACACACATTTGGCCTGTCAAGTCCATACCTACCTTCCAAAGAGCACCCCACCCAATCTCTATAACTCTGCATTTCCTATGGCTAACCCATCTAGCCTGGACACTATGGGGAATTTAGCATGGCCGATCCACCTAACCTGCACATCTTTGGATTGTGGGAGGAAACTCACACAGATGCAGGGAGAAGTCATCCAAGGGCAGAATTGAACCCAGGTCCCTGGCACTGTGAGGCAACAGTGCTAACCACTGAGCCACTGTGCTGCCCCAAACTTCACAACGTTTGGACAGACCAATTATTTTCCCATAATATAATGCTCAGGAAACTACCGAAGCCCTTTTGAAAATATTTTCCGGAATTCCTGTATTTCAGAATAACACCAAAGGATTGGAAATAGCAACTCATCTTTCAACAATAGTTGAGAAAACGTTTTATGGGATGAGATAGGTGAGTTTCTTGAAGAGAACAAGCTAAATATTGCGAGAGGATGACTGACTAAATTAGTGGATCTCTTTTAGTAGGGCTCAATGACTCTGTGACATTTGGAGAACCCAGATTAAGGCTAAATACCCAGTGTCATTTAACAGTTGGGCTAAAATGCTACACATTTTTACTTGAAGAAATTTGAAAATAAAGCTGGGAACTTCAATTACAGGTGAGACAATGGAAAGTATTCCAACAAGCCCTGACGAATCTATCCCAACAGTCACTGTATCAGAGGTCAGATCCGTTTTCGTTCATGTAAATCCAAGGAAATGATGCGACCAGACAGAGTACCAAGCCGTGCACTCAGAGCAAGTGCAGATCAACTGTCAGGAGTCTTCTCGGACATCTTCAACCTCTCCCTGCAGCAGGCCACTGTCCCTGCCTGTTTCAAGAGGGCCAACATCATCCCTGTGCCTAAGGCAGCTCATGCAGCATGTCTCAATGACTACCGCCCAGTGGCCCTAACTTCGGTGATCATGAAGTGCTTTGAAAGGCTGGTCATGGCATTAATCAACTCCAGCCTCCCCACTACTCTTGACCCACTCCAATTTGCCTATCAGACCAACAGATCTATGTCAGATGCCATATCGCTTGACCTTCACTCCTCCCTAGAAGATCTTGACACCAAGAACAGCTACATAAGAATCCTACTCATTGACTACAGTTTAGCCTTCAAGACTACTATCCCCTCGAGACTGATTACTAAACTTAGTGATCTCGGACTAAGCCCCACTCTCTGCAACTGGATCCTCAGTTTCCTGACCCACAGGCCACAATCAGTGAAGACTGCAGACAATATTTCATCCTCACTAACACTCAACACTGGAGCCCCCCAGGGGTGTGTACTCAGCCCCCTACTGTACTCTTGGTATATGCATGACTGCGTCGCCAAATACCAGATTAATACCATTTACAAGTTCACTGATGACATCACCATAGTTGGTCAAATCTCAGATGGCGACGAAACAGACTACAGACGGGAGGTGAAAGACCTGGAAAAATGGTGCACTGAGAACAACCTAGCTCTCATTGCCGGCAAAACCAAGGAATTCATTATTGACTTTTGGCGAACTGTTACTCATGCCCCCCTCTACATTGACAGCACAGAGGTGGAATGAGTGGAGAGTGTCAAGCTCCTGGGAGTGGCCATCCACAACAAGCTTTCTTGGACTCTTCATGTGGACACACTGGTTACAAAGGCCCAACAACGTCTCTTCTTCCTCAGGCAGCTGAGAAAATTTGGCATGATGGCGAATACCCTTGCCAACTTTTATAGGTGCACCATCGAGAGCATTCTGTCTGGATGTATCACCATCTGATATGGCAACTGTACCATTCAAGATCGGAGACGGTTACAGAGAGTGGTGAACTCGGCCCGGACAATCACAAAGGCCAACCTCCCATGTATAGAATCCATCTACCAGGCCCGCTGTCAAGGAAAGGCCGCCAGCATTCTCAAAGATCCATCCCACCCTGGCAATGTTTTCAACAAGCTCTACCATCGGGGAGAAGGTTCGGAAGCCTGAACACAAGCACCAGCCGGTTTTGAAACAGTTACTACCTTACTGTTGTTAGAAAACTGAATGGACTCACAAACTCTTAACATTCACCTGTATCTGTGTTTTAGTTTTTGCCGCTGTTTACCTATTAGTTACTTATCTAAGCCAATTAACTCTGTGATCTGCCTGTATTGCTCGCAAGACAAAGCTTTTCACTGTGCCTCGGTATAAATGACAATAAATTCAATTCAATTCAACTCAATTCAAGTAATGGAGGAGCGACAAAATTAATTTCTTACACTGTCTCACTCAATAGCAGCTGATGTCAGTACAGTATGTTCTGATATTAATGGTATAGTGCTAGATCTCTCTCTTTCCCCACTGCCAGACAGGAGAGCATGGGCATATGTTGGGTGGTTAGCCCACTATGTACCACCCAAACCCTGACCTAGTCAGCATGACATATTATGCAGGTGTGTGCCAGAACCAGCAGCTTGCCCATCATTTGTATAAAATAACCAATTGACTTGGATATTGCCACAATAGGGTTGCCCTGTAAAAACAGGGCTGACTTAAGTGCATTGTTTTTAACCCAACTGTTTAAAACGCAGGAAAGGAGGGGATTATGTCGTTTAGGGGCAGGTTGCTTTGTGTGCATCCGGTGCACTGTCTCCACATGTCACCCTCCAACATTATCAAAACCCAACTCCATTGAGCTTCAGTCCAGAGTGTCCCTGATAGACTCTGTCCCCAGATTGTCTGGGATGTAACTGATTCTAGGATCCCCCCTTGATCTTTGTGGGTCTCCTTGCAGTGCCAGCAGTGCCCACCCCCTGAGCTGATGGGGTCGCTGGAGCTACAGGCCCATCAGGTTGGATGGTCAGTCTCGAGGGTGGAATATCCTACAGAGTGGGGTGGAAGCCTCACCCTGAGGCCAACCAGAGTGAATGGAGACTGAGGGACAGCCTGGTTTAGCATTGGTCCACTCAGCTGACTTAATCATCTGGGGGTGTTAGCCAAAGGGTGATAACAGACCAGTTTAAAATTCAGCCCAGAGATAACAAGCAAAAAGCTAAATCCCATTGGTTGTACAGCTGCTCTTTTTGCAAACTTTATTTTTCACCGATTCAACAACATTTTTACCCATTGATCCAGTCAATTTTGCTGCTCGTCGGATGCTGCCTGAATTGCTGTGCTCTTCCAGCACCACTGATCCAGAATCTGGTTTCCAGCATCTGCAGTCATTGTTTTTACCTAATAGATTGAAGTTGACAGCACATGTGTATATATAGAGAGAGAGAGAAAGAGAGAGAGACTTAGAGGGGTTGGGAGAACAAAACTCAGGGCTATAAATAGAAAGTAATCACTAATACATCTAACACAGAATTCAGGATTCACTCGTCATTAGAGGTGAAAGTTGCTACAGTGTGAGGTGGTTAAGATGAATAGTATGGCCAAAGAGCAAATTAGATCGGCACTGATAGGGATAGGGAATAGAAGGATGCACTGATAGGGTGAGAACAGCACAGTTAAGAGGAGGTTTGATCACAAGATTCACCCTAATGCACTTAGTTAATCAAAATCAAAAGATTCCTACACCAATCAGAAAGCAAAACGACTCGTGACAACTGGCATTGGAGACAATTCCTGGGTTTGGAGAAATTTCCCAAAGAGGAGAGGTTGAGTAGGGATTGGATTTTGGAAGAATGAGAGGACACCTTTTTGAAACATGCGAAATGTTTAGGGTCCTTGACAGGGTAGATGGGGAGAGATTGTTTCCCATTATGGGAGAGTCTGGGACAATCTCAGATTAAGGGGTCATCCATTTAAGACAGAGAAGATGGGCAAGTTTCTTCTCTCAGAGGGTAGTGAATCTAAAGAAGCCTTTACCACGGAGGGCTGCTGAGACTGGGCTGTCAAATATATTCAAGGCTGAGATAGCCATATTTTTAATCAGAAAGGAAATCAAAGATTATAGGGAGAAAGCAGGAACATGGAGTTCAGGATTATCAGGACAGCCATGATCCCATTGAATGAAGGAGCAGACTCTATCCCGATATGATTAGATTCCCTACAGTGTGGAAACAGGTCATTTGGCTCAACAAGTCCACACCTTCGAAGAGTAACCCACAGACCCATTTCCCTCTGACTAATGCACCTAACACCACGGGCAATTTTAGCATGGCCAATTCATAGAGTCATGGAGATGTACAGCAGGGAAACAGATCCTTCGGTCCAACCTGTCCATGCCGACCAGATATCCCAACACAATCTAGTCCCACCTGCCAGCACCCGGTCCATATCCCTCCAAACCCTTCCTATTCATATACCCATCCAAATGCCTCTTAAATGTTGCAATTGTACCAGCCTCCACCACATCCTCTGGCAGTTCATTTCATACACGTACCCCTCACCCTTTGCGTGAAAAGGTTGCCCCTTAGGTCCCTTTTATATCTTTCCCCTCTCACCCTAAACCTATGCCCTCTAGTTCTGGACTCCTCGACCCCAGGGAAAAGACTTTGCCTATTTATCCTATCCAAGCCTCATAATTTTGTAAACCTCTATAAGGTCACCCCTCGGCCTCTGATGCTCCTGGGAAAAAAGCCCCAGCCTGTTCAGCCTCTCCCCATAGCTCAAATCTTCCAACCCTGGCAACAACCTTGTAAATCTTTTCTGAACCCTTTCAAGTTTCACAACATCTTTCCGATAGGTGACCAAGAAAAGAAAGCATACCAAATGCCACCTTCACTATCCCATCCACCTGCGACTCCACTTTCAAGGAGCTATGAACCTGCACTCCCAGGTCTGTTTGTTCAGCAACACTCTCTAGGACCTTACCATTAAGTGTATAAGTCCTGCTAAGATTTGCTTTCCCAAAATGCAGCACCTCGCATTTATCTGAATTAAAGTCCATCTGCCACTTCTCGGCCCATTGGCCCATCTGATCAAGATCCTGTTGTAATCTAAGATAACCTTCTTCGCTGTCCACTACACCCCCAATTTTGGTGTCATCTGTAAACTTACTGACTTGCACATCTTTGGATTATGCGAGGAAAATGGAGCAGACATGGGGAGAATGTGCAAACTCCACACCGACAGTTGCCCAAGGCTGGAATCGAACCTGGGAGGCTGCAGTGCTAACCACTGAGCCACTGTGCCCTATAATTGCATAGCTTAATTGGATGATACTCAACAGCCAACTAAACAGGTTTTTTATTTGCCTACTTCTATGTTGGTTAAAGAGCAATGTTTAAAGAAAAGAACAAGAAAAAAAACGTATTTTTGGCCAACCCTGTGCTTTATCCCTGGGTTGCACCCCTCAGTGTCCTGGAGATTGGCCATCAGGTCCTGAGGACACCAGGTCAATGTCAGAAGGTTGGCAACCCTAGGGAGGAGGTTTCTGTACAGCATGGGCCATTTGGGCTAAGCGGTCTCTTTCTGTCTTTTGCATTCTATAGAACTACGTAAAATGAGTGACAACAAAGCAGAATTTGGCATTATAATGTACTACAGCCATATAAGAACACACATGAATAAGGTGATTGTGTTAGAGATAATTCCACGGTCTCTGTGAACCAGAAAAACAAGCAGGGTGAACATGAAATTGAAAAATTTGGCTGTGCATCAATTTCTCTCTGGCCAGAAATTTTCCGTGAATAACAGAATGATCTTGGACATTCTTCATGATTGAAAGGAAGAAAATGTCTACAACCTGCAGGCTGTGATTGACCAGGGGTAAGTTTGCGTGTATGTTGTGTTGCCAAATTGAGATTAGGTTAAAAGTTGGATGCTTGCAACTTTCTGTCTTCATCCTTAAATTATTGAACCTAACTGTAGTTTGGACAAGACAGCACATTTCATACTTCGATATTTCTCAAATAATCCATTTGTAATCATCAAAATTAGTACCAGAAAATAGTTCCCAGCTGTGTCTGATCAGACATTTGTACACAAGACAATTTAATCCTATTAGATTAATAATACTCAAAATAAAGTTGGAAACTTTAATCAGATCCGGTTCCCATTAGGATCAGGATAATGGCAGGAACTTGTGCAGGTTCAGGATACGTTGGATACACATGACTTTTCACATGAGTTTTGTTATGAAAGTTTGCTGAAGGTGAGAGTTTCTTATGTTCTAATTTTAAGACATCAATTTCACAACTAACCGACTGACTTATGGCCCTTCTTTCTGTTACTGTTGCTTTGTTTAAATGTTCCTAACACTCCATGAGAAACCTGGCCTCACAAATAAAGCTTGAAGTCATTTGAGAGGGAAAAATTCTGGTTGTAACAGGCTGCTCCTTTTTTGAGGTATTTTAGGTGCTGGAGGTGATTTCCTCAAATTCCAGGAGCAGCAATTACTGTTTTATATGCTGTTGCATTGTTTTGGAACTTTTAAAAGGGAGAGGAACAGAGCAACACATGGTGGGGTCAGTGCAGGGAAGAGAGAGAGAGAGACAGGCAGACAGACAGAGAGAAACCCACACTGCTAACTGACACAGCAGTGAACCTGCGCAGTTACTGCCTTTGCTGATTGAATTCATGTATCACTGGACATTGGAGTGCGTCTGGGAAAATTAACAAACAGTGAAATTCACAACTAATCTTGGAGGAATTTGTTTGGGCAAGGTCACAGCACAGAAACAGATAAGTGAATATTTTTATGAATGGCCTTATGAAAGTCTGCAGTAGTGAGTAGAGTGGGTTCTTTCTTGATTATATGTTTTATTCAGATATGCCTGTTGATTAAACTTAAAAATATAAGCCTTAAGTATTAAGTTAGCCTGGAGCAGTGTTTTATAGAGGAATAAGACAAAGCTATTTTCTGGGTCTGTAGATTGAAAGTAGAAAAAATGGCCCTTAGTAGAGTGATATGCTCTTCTTGTCGGATGTGGGAGTTTATGGAGAGTTTACGGGTTACTGAGGATTATATCTGCAATAAATGCCATTCCTTGCGAATCCTATCAGATCGAATGGATCAGTTGCAGAGACAGTTAGAGGCAATGAGGAATTTACAAGAGCAAGGGGATATGATGGATGGCAGTTATAGGAAGGGAAAAAGGTCGCAGATATAGTCACAAAGATGGGTTAACTCCAGGAAAGATAAGAGAAGTAGGCAGAAACTACAGGAGTCGTCTGTGGTTATCCCCATTTCAAACAAGTACGCTGTTTTCGAAAATGTAGGGGGTGATGGATTCTCAGGGGAACGTAGCATGAACAGCCAAGTTTCTGGTATTGCAACTGGTTCTAAAGTAATCAGGGGTATGTCGGGTTCCAAGAGATTGATTGTGTGAGTGGACTATCTAGTCTGAGGTACAGACAGATGTTTCTGTGGCCAGCAGCGAAAAATCAGAATAGTGTGTTGCCTCCCTGGTGCCAGGATCAAGGATGTCTCAGAGAAGGTGCAGAAAGTTCTCAAGGGAGAGAGGGGCCAGCAAGAGGTCATTGTCCACATTGGAACCAATGACATAGGAAGGGAAAAGGATGAGATTCTGAAGGGAGATTACAGAGAGTTAGGCAGGAACTTTCTGGTTGTCCGAGCTCGTGAGGGTAGGAATAAGAGGATAGAGCAGATGAATGAATGGCTGAGGAGCTGGTGTATAGGAGAAGAATTCACATTTTTGGATCATTGGAATCTCTCCTGGGGTAGAAGTGACCTGTACATGAAGGATGGATTGCACCTGAATTGGAATGGGATGAATATACTGGCAGGGAGATTTACTAGAGCTGCTCAGGAGGATTTAAACTAGTAAGATAGGGGTGGGGGGAGGTGGCTGGGACCCAGGGAGATAGTGAGGAAAAATCTGAGACTGGTACAGTTGAGAACAGAAGTGAATCAGTCAGGGCAGGCAAGGACAAAGCAGAGAACGAGGTAGGACTGATAAATTAAACTGCATTTATTTCAATACAAAAGGCCTAACAGGGAAGGAAGATGAACTCAGAGCATGGTTAGGAACATGGGACTGGGATATCATAGCAATTACAGAAATGTGGCTCAGGGAGGAACAGGACTGGCAGCTTAATGTTCCAGGATACAAATGCTAAAGGAAGAACAGAAAGGGAGGCAAGAGAGGAGAGGGAGTGGTGTTTTTGATAAGGGACAGCATTATAGCTGTACTGAGGGAGGATATTCCCAGAAATACATCTAGGGAAGTTATTTGGGTTGAACTGAGAGATAAGAAAGGGATGATCACCTTATTGGGATTGTATTATAGACCCCCCAATAGTCAGAGGGAAATTGAGAAACAAATTCGTAAGGAAATCTCAGTTATCTGTAAGAATAATAGGGTGGTTATGGTAGGGGATTTTAACTTTCCAAACACAGACTGGGACTGCCATAGTGTTAAGAGTTTAGATAGACAGGAACTTGTTAAGTGTGTACAAGAAAATTTTCTGATTCAATATGTGGATGTAACTACTAGAGAAGGTGCAAAACTTGACTTACTCTTGGGAAATAAGGCAGGGCAGGTGACTGAAGTGTCAGTGGGGGAGCACTTTGGAGCCAGTGACCATAATTCCAGTAGTTTTAAAATAGTGATGGAAAAGAATAGAGCAGATCTAAAAGTTAAAGTTCTAAATTGGAAAAAGGCTAATTTTGACGGTACGAGCCAAGAACTTTCAAAAGCTGGTTGGGGGGCAGATGTTCGCAGGTAAAGGGACAGCTGGAAAATAGGAAGCCTTCAGAAATGAGAGTCCAGAAATAGTAAATACCTGTTAGGGTGAAAGGAAAGGCTGGTTGGTATAAGGAATGCTGGATGACTAAAGAAACTGAGGGTTTGGTTAAGAAAAAGAAGGAAGCATATGTCAGGTATAGACAAGATAGATCGAATGAATCCTTGGAACAGTATAAAGGCAGTAGAAGTATACTTAAGAGGGAAATCAGGAGGGCAAAAAGGGGACATGAGATAGCTTTGGCAATGGGGTTAAGGGGAATCCAAAGGATTTTTACAAATACATTTAGGACAAAAGGGTAACTAGGGAGAGAATAGGGCCTCTCAAAGATCAGCAAGGCGGCTTTTGTGTGGAGCCGCAGGAGATGGGGGAGATACTAAACGAGTATTTTGCATCAGTATTTACTGTGGAAAAGGACATGGTAGATATAGAATGTAGGGAAATAGATGGTGACATCTTGAAAAATGTCCTTATTACGGAGGAGGAATTGCTGGATGTCTTGAAATTCATAAAAGTGGATCAATCCCCAGGACATAATCAGGTGTACCAAAGAACTCTGTGGGAAACTAGAGAAGTGAATAGTCACAGGTGAGGTGCCTGAAGACTGGAGGTTGGCTAACGTGGTGCCACTGCTTATGAAGAGTGGCAAGGACAAGCCAGGGAACTATAGACCAGTGAGCCTGACCTCAGTGGTGGGCATGTTGTTGGAGGGAATCCTGAAGGACAGGATGTACACTATAGACCAGTGAGCCTGACATCGGTGGTGGGCAAGTTGTTGGAGGGAATCCTGAGGGACAGGATGTACATGTATTTGGAAAGGCAAGGACTGAATCGGGATAGTCAACATGGCTTTGTGCGTGGGAAATCATGTCTCACAAACTTGAATGAGTTTTTTGATGAAGTAACAAAGAGAACTGATAAGGGCAGAACGGAGGACGCGATCTGCATGGACTTCAGTAAGGCGTTCGACAAGATTAGATCTCACGGAATACAGGGAGAGCTAGTGATTTGGATACGGAACTGGCTCAAAGGTAGAAGACTCAAAGGTGGTGGTGGAGGTTTGTTTTTCAGACTGGAGGCCTGTGACCAGTGGAGTGCCACAAGGATCGGTGCTGGGTCCTCTACTTTTCATCATTTATATAAATGATTTGGTTGTGAGCATAAGAGGTACAGTTAGTAAGTTTGCAGATGTCACCAAAATTAGAGATGTAGTGGATAGCGAAGAAGGTTACCTCAGATTGCAACAGGATCTTGATCAGATGGGCCAATGGGCTGAGAAGTGGCAGATGGAGTTTAATTCAGATAAATGCAAGGTGCTGCATTTTGGGAAAGCAAATCTTAGCAAGACTTATACACTTAATGGTAAGGTCCTAGGGAGTGTTGGTGAACAAAGAGACCTTGGAGAGCAATTTCATAGCTCCTTGAAAGTAGAGTCACAGGTACATAAAACATGGAACGTAGAACAGCGTAGAACAGGCCCTTTGGTACTCGATGTTGTACCGACCTGTGAACTAATCTAAACTCATCCCACTACACCATCCCATCATCATCCATGTGCTTATCTAAGGATTGTTTAAATCTCCCTAATGTGGTTGAGTTAACTACATTGCCAGGCAGGGCATTCCACACTCTTACCACTCTCGAAGTAAAGAACCTGCCTCTGACATCTGTCTTAAATCTATCACCCCTCAATTTGTAGTTATGCCCCCTCGTACAAGCTGATGTCATCATCCTCGAAAAAGACTTTCACTGTCTACCCTATATAATCCTTTGATCATCTTGTATGTTTCTATCAAATCCCCTCTTAGCCTTCTTCTTTCTAATGAGAACAGGCCCAAGTCTCTCAGCCTTTCCTCATAAGACCTTCCCTCCAGACCAGGCAACATCCTGGTAAATCTCCTCTGCACCTTTTCCAATGCTTTTACATCCTTCCTGTAATAGGGTGACCAGAACTGTACACAATACTCCAATTGAGGCCGCACTAGCGTTTTGTACAGTTGCAGCATGACATCACGGCTCCAGAACTCAATCCCTCTACCAATAAAACCCAACACACCGTATGCCTTCTTAACAGCACTATCAACCTGGGTGGCAACCTTCAGGGATCTATGTACATGGTCTCCAAGATCCCTCTGCACATCCACATTACCAAGAATCTTTCCATTGACCCAGTATTCTGCCTTCCTTTTATTCTTCCCAAAGTGCATCACCTCACATTTAGCTGCATTGAACTCCATTTGCCACCTCTCAGCCCAATTCTGCAGATTATCTAAGTCCCGCTGCAACATTCTTCCACACTTCCACTACTCCACTGACTTTTGTGTCATCTGCAAACTTACTAAGCCATCCACCTATGCCTATGTCTAAGTCATTTTATAAAAATGACAAACAGCAGTGGTCCCAAAACAGATCCTTGTGGAACACCACTGGTAACTGGACCACCACTCACTGCCTTCTTTCAGAAAGCCAGTTTCTAATCCAAACTATTAAATCACCCTTAATTCCATGCCTCTGCATCTTCACTAACAGCCTACCACGTGGAACCTTATCAAAGGCTTTACTGAAGTCCATGTACACCAACTCAACTGCCCTACCCTCATCCACATGCTTGGTCACCTTCTTAAAAAACTCAGTGAGGCTTGTGAGACATGGCCTGCCCGTGAAAAAAACCATGTTGACTATCTGAAATCAAATTGTTGTTCGCTAGATGATTATAAATCTTATCTCTTATAATCCTTTCCAAAAGCTTTCCTACAACAGATGTAAGGCTCACTGGTCTATAACTACCTGGGTCATCTCTACTGTCCTTCTTGAACATGGGCACAACATTTGCAATCCTCCAGTCCTCTGGTTCTAAACCTGTAGACAATGACGACTCAAAGATCAAAGCCAAGGGCTCCGCCATCTCCTCCCTACCTTCCCAGAGAATCCTCGGATAAATCCCATCCGACCCAGGGAATTTGTCTACTTTCACTCCTTCTAGAATTAATAATACCTCTTCCTTACTAACCCCAATCCTTTTTAGTCTAATATCATCCTTCTCCTCGACAATATTCTCCTTTTCCTGAGTGAAAACTGATGAGAAATATTCGTTTAGCACCTCTCTGATCTCCACAGGGTCCACACTCAACTTCGCACTTCTGTCTTTGACTGGCCCTATTCCTACCTGAGTCATCCTTTTATTCTTCACATACCCATTGAAAACTTTATGGTTCTCTTTTATACTGCCTGCTAAAGACTACTCATGTCAGAAATATTCGTTTAGCACCTCTCTGATCTCCACAGGGTCCACACTCAACTTCCCACTTCTGTCTTTGACTGGCCCTATTCCTACCTGACTCATCCTTTTATTCTGCACATACCCATTGAAAACTTTATGGTTCTCTTTTATACTGCCTGCTAAAGACTGCTCATGTCCTCTCCTTGCTCTTCTTAACTCTCTCTTTAAATCCTTCCTAGCTAGCTACTCTGTAACTCTCCATCGCTTCATCTGAACCATTTTATCTCATCGTTACATAAGCCTCCTTCTTCCGCTTAACAAGAGATGCAATTTCTGCAGTAAATCACAGTTCCCTTACCTTATCACTTCCTCCCTGCCTGACAGGAACATACCTATCAAGGACACGAAATATCTGTTACTTAAACCAGCTCCACATTTCGATTGTCCCTATCCCCTGCATTTTGCTGCCCCATTCTATGCATCCTAAATCTTGCCTAATCGCATTATAATTGCCTTTGCCCCATCGATAACTCTTGCCCTACAGCATGTATCTATCCCTTTCTATAGCTAAACTAAACGTAACTGAATTATGATCACTGTCTCCAAACTGCTCACCTACAACTAAATCAAACACCTGGCCTGGTTCATTACCTAGCACCAGATCCAGTGTGGCCTCCCCTCTTGTCGGCCCTTCGACATACTGTGTCAGGAAACCCTCCTGTACACATTGGACAAAAACTGATCCAACCAACGTACTAGAGTTATGCATTTCCAGTCAATATTGGGGAAGTTAAAGTCCCCCATAATGACCACTCTGTTCCTTTCACTCCCACGCAGAATCATTTTGCCAATCCTCTCCTCCAACTCTCTGGAACTCTGCAGAGGCTTATAAAAACTCCCAGCAGTGTAACCTCTCCTCTCCTGTTTCTAACCTGAGCCAATACAACCTCAGTTGACGAGTCCTCGTCAAAAGTTCTTTCAGCCACCGTTATACTATCCTTGACTAACAAGGCCACACCTCCCCCTCTTTTACCACCTTGCCTGTTCTTAATGAAAGATCTAAACCCTGGAACTTGCAATATCTATTCCTGACCCTGCTCTATCCATCTCTCCAAAATGGCCACAACATCGAAGTCCCAGGTACCCATCCATGCTGCAAGCTCACCTACCTTATTTCAGATACTTCTGGCGTTGAAGTAGACACACTTCAAACCAGTTTGCTGTCTGCCAGCACATTCCTCTGACCGTGAAATCCTGACCATGCCCTCCCTACTCTCATCCTCCTGCGCACTGGAACTATACCTCAGATTCCCATCCCCCTGCTGAGTATTTAAACCCACCTGAATAGCACCAGCATATTTCCCAGCCAGGATATTAGTACCCCTCTGGTTCAAGTGAAGACCGTCCTGTTTGTAGAGGTCCCACCTTCCCCAGAATCATCCGAGTACCTGAAACCCTCCCTCCTGCACCATCCCTGCAGCCACGTGTTCAGCTGATATCTCTCCCTATTCCTTGCCTCGCTATCACATGGCACGGATAACATACCAGAGATAACAACTCTGTTTGTTTTAGCACTCAACTTTCACCCTAGATCCCTGAAATCCTGCCCTACATCCCTATCCCTCTTTCTACCTATGTCGTTGGTACCTACATGAACCATGACTTGGGTTGATAGGTAGCTAGGATAGCGAAGAAGGTGTTTGGTATGCTTTCCTTCATTGGTCAGAGTATTGAGTACAGGGGTTGGGAGGTCATGTTGCAGCTATACAGGACATTGGTTAGGCCACTTTTGGAATATCATGTGGCATTCTGGTGTCCTTCCTATTGAAAGGATGTTTTGAAACTTGAAAGGATTCAGAAAAGATTTACAAGGATGTTGCCAGGGTTGGAGGATATGAAGGACAAAGAGAGGATGATTAGGCTGGGGCTGTTTTCCCTGGAATGTCAGAGGCTATGGGGTGACCTTATAGAGATTTATAAAATCATGAGGGGCATGGATAGGATAAGTAGACAAAATCTCTTCCTTGGGGTGGGGGAGTCCAGAACTAGAGGGCATAGCTTTAGGGTGAGCGGGGAAAGATATAAGAGACCTAAGGGGCAGCTTTTACATGCAGATGGTGGTATATGTGTGGAATGAGCTGCCAGAGGAAGTGATGGAGGCTGGTACAATTGCAATATGGATGGGTATATGAATAGGAAAGGTTTGGAGTGATATGGGCCGGGTGCAGGCAGGTGGGACTAGATTGAGTTGGGATATCTGGTTGGCATGGACGAGTGGACTGAAGGGTCTGTTTCCATGCTGTACATCTCTATTACTCGATGACTCTAATCGATTTATGGATGACATCAATGCCGAGATCTGCTTGGGAAACCTGTAAGCTCAGTTTTCCTCACCACTCCCCTCCTCCCCTCCACCCCATTACCACACCAATCCAGTGAGGTTGGGGCACTACAAAAGGCAAATGCAACCGTAGTGCTACCCCACTGTACCCAGGACATTGGTGCCCACTGACGGGGGTTGAGAGTTGGACAGTTGTGAGGATCCCAATGGTATTGGTGAGGAGACCAGCAGATATCACCATACCTCACTGAAATGCTAATTCTCTCAATCTTTACAGAGATAAAACAGAATGTTTACATCAGACCACATGTAAAACTCCAAAAATTTAAGGAAAGGCTGATCCCTGAAATACACCTTTTCAAATTCCTGTCTAAGTGTTTGAAACTGGATTTTGAAGTAGTGATGCATTCATATTTGATTTAAGAAAATGAATCCAGCAACACATGATCTGTTACAGCTACATGCATGAGATTTTGTTGAGAATATCTTTTGTGACTTATTGCGTACGGTGTCTCAGGAGATCCACTCGCAACATGTTAAAATGTTTGCATTTGCTCCAATTTCTTGTAATTGTGACACTTGCTTCTAAAAATGTTTTACTTGACTCACAATCCAAATCAAGACTTTGGGTAATATGCCCTGTTGACAGAAAGAAGCGTATTCTCTGGCTCATTGTGTTCCAACGATCCCATTCACTGAAAGTCAAGACCAATTATCAGGGCCCCATGCTGAGGTGGGACACCATTGGAAGTGAATCCTTGGGATCGGAGGCAGTGCGCTGAGATGCAGACAGGAAAAGGATAGTGAATTTTATTATTTTTATTTTTATTAATGTGATTAATTAAAATTAACAAGCAGTACATTTAAGTGAATTAAGGCAAAATTATCAAATGGGATGAAACCAAATCTAATGGAATATAGTTTATTATTTATAACCATTCGAGAATACCTGACAAAATTTAAGAGTAGAATATCCATCAATAGTTAAAGGTTTGCCTTGAAGCCCCAAGTGAGTAAGTTATCCACCCATTGGGCGAAAGTATCTTTTGAGATTTGAAGACTCTTAATACAGCTAAATATTTCAGTGAAAGGATTTTGTTTTAATAGCATTCAGGTCCCTCCCAATTTGCAAATGTAGGCATTAACCCACTGTACAGATTCCTCCCAGTTTCATGTGATGCTAAGCTATTTAACATTATTCCCTAATCATTCAGTAAAGAGGCTTTTGTGGGTTTTTATCTCGTCAGTTTATTTGTCATGTTTTATACTCATACTGAATATTCCTTTCAACTCTCTCTTATTCTTTCAAACATTAAAGAATTCTTTGTTAAAGCTTCATCAGATGTTTCATTTCTCTTTCACTATGCAGGTTGCTTATTCTGGTTCCTAATGGTACCCAGATGATAAGGATCCTGGCCATCTCTTATTAGTTGGATGAGATAGTGTCCTTACCCCTGAACTCGGAGGCCTGGGTTCAAGTCCCACCTGTTCCTAAAGTGTGTGATAATATCTCTGAACAGGTTGATTAGAAAAATAGGTTAAAAAAAATTAGTTGGATGAGGGGCCCTCTTGTGGCGCAGTGGTGGTGTCCCCATCCCTGAACTGAAAGGTCCATGTTCAAGTCCCACCTGCTCCAGAGGTGTATAATAACATCTCTAAATAGGTTGGTAAGACATATAGGTAAATAAAAATAAAAGGTAGATAAGCGACCCTCTTGTGGTGCCATGGTAATGTCCCTAACCCTCCTGCTCTAGAGGTGTGTAGCCCTGTTGATGATACCTTCTATCACTTTACAAATGACTGAGAGTCGACTAATGGGGTGGCAATTGGCCGAGTTGGATTTGTCCTGGTTTTTGTGTACAGGACATACCTGGGCAATTTTTCCACATGGACGGGTAGATGCCAGTGTTGTATCCCTACTGGACCAGCTTGGCTAGAGGTGTGGCTAACTCGAGAGCACAAATCTTCAGGACTCTTGCTGGAATGTTGCTAGTCTTTGCAGTATCCAGTTTAATGATTGGAGACATGTTCGAACTGACTTCCTTTTTTCAATTTCAGTCAGGATTGATTTTCCTGCTCCTCAGATGCTGCTTGACCTGCTGTGCTTTTCCAGCACCAGAATCTCGACTCTAATCTGCAGCATTTGCAGTCCTCACTTCCTCCTAATTAATTCTCCCCGATCAATTCAATTTCAGAACAAAACAATTGCCATTTTTTAAAAAATGAAAACCCCACACAACTAACCTGCCAGTGGTCCATCTAATCCATGTCTTATTAAAGTGCAAATGATTATACAAGGTGGGGTAAATGCCTCTAGAGGACAGGTTAACTGCAATTGTACAGTATTGGATTCCCCGGACCTTATTGCAGGCTACTCACACCCATGCCCAGTGACACAGCCTGTGAAGACTCTCCCCCAAGTCTATCCTCATACGTTTGTGCAGTGGCAGCAGTTGGGCATCTGGCTGTGAATATCAAATCAAAAAGTGCTGTTTGTTTCCTCAGAGGAAACATCGTATTTCTCCCAGTTTGCTGTGAGGTGTCCTGATAAAGTAACTGCTCCAAAAGCTTGTGATTTCGAATAAACCTGTTGGACTATAACCTGGTGTCATATGACTTCAGACTTTCTCCAGCCCAGCCCAACACCAGCACCTCCACATTATAACCTTAAGAAAGGTCAGCTAATTTTAATTAGTGCTAGTGCCTGTAAGCAAGGAGATGAACAGGCAGCACAAAGTTTGCATACTGTCTACATCGTCTTAACTGAGTATGGTCTAATCATACATTGAAATTCTCACTAACAGACATTATCCAATTTTTAGCCTGAATTAACTGATGTCAGCATCTCATAAGACTCTTGAACACGCTCCAACTTTGAACTGACCTGCTGTGCTTTTTCAGCAACACATTCTTTGACTCTAATTAGATTACATTACAGTGTGGAAACAGGCCCTTCGGCCCAACAAGTCCACAGCGACCCGCCGAAGCGCAACCCACCCATACCCCTACATTTACCCCTTACCTAACACTACGGGCAATTTAGTATGGCCAATTCACCTGGCCCTGCACATCTTTGTGACTGTGGGAGGAAACCGGAGCACCCGGAGGAAACCCACGCAGACACGGGGAGAATGTGCAAACTCCACACAGTCAGTCGCCTGAGGCGAGAATTGAACCCGGGTCTCTGGCGCTGTGAGGCAGCAGTGCTAACCACTGTGCCACCGTGCCGCCCACCAATCTCCAGCATCTGCAGTCCTCACCTTCTCCAACTTTGAACTACCCTGGATCATAGATGTTACTTAGCTCATTTCATTCTCCCTTATTTTCAGACATTAAATAAAATAGCTATCTTCAATGCACTTTTGAGTTTGATATTATTGATTGAGCTGCAAATCAGCAAGGTTTTCATTAAAACCTAAACAGTTTTCACATTATTGACAAATCCCACGAATGATCACTTACATCTTTTTGGGGGATATTCAGATCGATTTGATTGTAGATTGTATTACAGAAGCTAAACCTCACTGTGAAGTCCTTTTTCCAGGTGATTTCCTATGCACCTCAGCAAACCTAGTGCACGAAGAGGAATCTTATACATGGGCACAGAAACCTTCAAAGTGCAATAAATGTCAAAAGATATTTTGTGAAAGTGAACTTATTGGCAGTGCGATCAGGCAGTAGGGAGTTAACTGCTAAGCTGAAAAACCAGCTATCTCAAATAGAAGGAATTCATCTTCCTTCACAAGAATGTACATCTGAATGAAATGTGGTTGTTGTTATGATAACATTTTTTGGGTGTTACTGTATAGAGTTGGATCAAGAAGACAAAAAGAAAGCAATTAGCTTATTCTAAGTAAACAACTAACTTGTTTCAAGTGAAAACCATCAATCTCTAAATTTTAATCCACTTATTCTTGTTTGCTCACTTACTTCATAGTTGAAGTAGTTTCTGGAATATACTTGCCATATTGCTGTAAAAAAGTTATCAATCTTTTCTCGGCCTAGCATTTTTCTTCTGGGTTGCTTGGAACAAAATGTCCTGGAAACTAAGTATGTCCGTGTTGTTGCCCCTCTGGCAATCCTGGGGAGTTGCCAACATTATCCACTCTTGTTCTCTCCTTGTGGCAGTGAAAATCAATAAAAACTTAGAAATGCCCTGAACTGGAGAGCCATCTCGCTGATTTTTCCATCTGGGACTGAAACCAGGCCTGAGGCCTAGGGATGGATTGCCTCAGGCACCACCATTCAGGCCACTGGTCTCCTGCTCCCCCAGAAACTGGACTAACTAGTCCCAAAATGAGGTCAATTTCAAATTGGAAATTGAACGTTATGAGGTTGGAGGTGCCAAGGTATTGTCATTTTGTCTGTCAGACCTCCTTGCGAACAAGCAGTAACTAGTTAAGGATGACCAAATCCATGCAACATAAACATTAATTATCTCTGCTGCAGCTTTGTCCACTTCCAATGCACCTTAATGCCAGCACCACTGAAACCTTAATCTGTACTTCTTTCAGATTGACCCTCAGTGACTCTAATATTCTCTTTATTGGCCTTCCATTGGGTATTCATGATAGACCCTAAAACTTGTAAAAACTTAAACCATCTCATCTTGCCCTGAACCAAATGTGACAGACCTTATTTTTTGCTGAAAATGTGTTGCTGGAAAAGCGCAGCAGGTCAGGCAGCATCCAGGGAACAGGAGAATCGACGTTTCGGGCATAAGCCCTTCTTATTTTTTGCTGCCTATCTTAACTCTCTGGCTTTAAAAAACATTACATTGAAATCCTCTTGCTCACCTTATCATTCTTTGACAGCGATCTCCATCTTTACCATCCCCCCTCTACACTATACAACACTTGGCCTAACATGCATCGCTTGATTTTACCATTAGTGGCAGAGTTTCCCAAATTAAAAATTAAGCACTTATAATTTCAGTTAAATGAAGCTTTCGTGAAAAAGTGTCAATTTCCTGTCAGCTGCAAGCCTACAGTATCATATAAGACTGAAATATGAAAAAGCAATTTGTCTCATGATGAAAGTTCCCTCGAACCCAGTTTCACACTTCAACATAGAAACTGCTCTCCACAACTCACAATCCTGATTTATCTGAGGCTGAAGGAAACTGTCATTTTAAAAAAAAGATATCATTTGGTAGTAATTCTCTATTTCAGTTTTAAAAGTATCCTCAGATATCTTTGGCAAAATTGCTGGGTTTCTTTAATCACAATATTTTCAGGAGAAGGGTTGGACTCACCCTGGGGATTTCATGATAGCATGAAACAGAAAGAAGTTTCTCAGAGTTGATTCGTTATTATTGAAGTAGTTAGCCATGGTTCACATCTTCTCAACTGAGTCAGAACATTGTAGATTTGAGTCCCACTTCACATCTGGATGTACCCAGTGAGTACTGAGGGAATGCCAAGCTACTGACAGTGCCATCAGATGACAGATGAGATATTCAAACTAAGGGCCCGAATCTTCTCTCAGGTTAACATAAAAGCTCTCGCTATGCTATTCAGAGATAAAGCACAGGAGTTCTCTAATACATCCTGGTCAACATTTACTGTTCGACTCAACACACCAAAATCGCTTATTATAGTCACAATCACAATGCTGTGTGTGTGTAAACTGGCCATTTTTTATGCATCACAATTAAAAGTGCTCGTGAGCCACCAAATGTTTTGGACATCCCAAGATCATGAACGTTGCCACATAAATGCAGTTCTTCCTATGTTTATTTCGCCAAATAACTCATTGGTGATTTTTGGATGATGTTGTCAAGAGGGAGTAACTCAATGAAAAACAGAAGGAGCCAAGAATAGATCTTCAGTATGTGGAAAATGTAAAAAAAACCATTGTAAATGATTCTTTGAAAAGGATTGGATATATGAGAATTGAATCAGATGAATGCAGCTCCATCAGGGAGAGTGGTAGTGAAGTGGCAAAATCACTGGACTAGTAATCCAGAACCCTGAGCTAATCTTCTGGGATTATGGGTTCAAATCCCACCATGGTAGATGGTGAATAGTCAATAAAAGAAGACATCTGGAATGACAAGTTAGCCTAGCGACAATTTTTTTAGATTAGATTAGCTTGTGTAACCACTGCTGATTGTCATAAAAAACCTTTAGAGAAGGAAATCTGCCATCCTTGCCTGGTCCGGCCTACATGTGACTCCAAACTCCCAGCAATGTGGTTGACTCTGAATTGCTCTATCAACAAATTGTCCAGCAACTCAGTCAGTCCAAGGGAAGTTGGAGCAACAGAAATACCCACATTGAATGAATGAAATAAATACATAGAAAAGACCATGGTAAAGGGAAGAATGATGTGGTTGATAGTAGCAGGCGGCAGGTAGGTTAAGATGGATGAGTAAGGGTAATTTACCATTGACCCAGTCACATAGGACATCACTGTAGCTTTGGTAAGGGCTCTTCCAATGCTTTTACAGGGCACTGATTGGAGCAATTCAAACACAAAGCTACAGAGAAAGTTAGCAACAATTTGGGAGGTTTTTAGAGAGTCAAGGAAGGTTGGAGCTGGATGGTCAGATGGGTCAAGGTCAGTTTTATTGAGGAATGGAATGATGATGGCTGAGCTGAAGATGTAGAGAACAATACTTCAAGCACTGACACAGTTAACCACATCAGCAAATGGGAAGGACCCTTGAGTAGTCAGTGGATCCATGGCAATCGGGTCAAAGGAGCAGGAAAAGACATGGGTCATAGGAGAGGACCTAGAAAAAATTGACAACTCATGGCTAAGGAGTCTTAGGGTAAGTTAGGCCCAACGTGCTAGGGAAAGACAGGGTAATGGGAAAATTAGTGCATCTAATTATCTCAACCTTAATGACAAAGATGACCATTACTTCATCAACTGATCAAAAACATTTTCACTCACTTCCTAAACCCTAGACAATTCTTCAATCAACCCCCAACACTCTCTTACCTTCCCACTGCACCTTCATATACAAATATAGGAAACATAAAGTCTGCCATTTCATCTTTTCCCCATCATCATCCTGAGCCTCAAACTCTCCTTTGGGCTGAAACAGTGATGTAGTTCAGTTCATTATCCATTTTTGCTGCTTAGCATGCAAGTCTCACTGTACTGGAGGGATCAACTGAATATTGGGTCATCATTTGGTTGAACACTGTTAGCCATGTGGAAAATTACATGTTGAACATCTTAAAAAAAAAGGGTAATCACATTTTTTTAAAAACCTTTGAAGTAATTCAAACATGAACAGGATGATTTGAGGTGCCATTACAGGAAGTGTCTCTGTTCTCTTTTTAACAATGTTTATACATGAGAAATGCTGGTGCAAGGAATTGGGGGAATGAGAAATGACATGAGGGATCAGTGATTAAGGTGTACCTCTGATGGCCAGTGTCATAAACATGTGGAATCTCTTTCCCACCGGATAGAAAATCAAATCATTGACAAAGCTTGTCTGCAAAGAGATTAAGAACAGTTGGGTCAGAATGTCTTGTTGAAGGGAAGTTGCTTCAGGGTTCAACTGATTAGATAATCTTCGAAAGATTCAAGAAGAGATTTGTCATGAGATTTGATATAAGCAACCTTTGATATAAGCAACATAAAGTGTGTGAAGGAGCGTGATGTCCGATGTGTCTTCAGGTACTGTTACCTAGTAGGGTGACGAAACATCTGAAACCAAACATTCTAGCTCAGCGAGCAAACCTACATCCAGAACCTCAACCTGAGCTACAAATCTTCTCAAAACTCACTAGCTGGAAAGCTGAATGAGAAGCTGCAATGGCCAATCACTCATAAACATTAACAAGTCACTCTCCATCTGCTCCACTGTTAAGTATCTTGTGCTGTCTTGAACCATATTGTTATAAAACATAATAGGAAAGGCATTGGATGTTTGCCATTATAATTTTCTGTTTAACACTCACTCTGGTCTCTCTGATCAGATCAGAGCATAACCACTGCTTTTATGGACAGCAGGTGACAATGTTGCTTCGCCTCTTGTCATTTAGACCTCCTCTTCACCTATCTGTTATTTCTGTATGTGCTCCATTATCGTCCTCACTGACACCACAATCCCATGATATTTAATCTTTTCTGCTTTCCATGCTATGATATACCTTCCTTTTTGTTTTAATTCTCAATCCCCCTTTCTCTGCCTTGGCACTTGTTTAAAACATTTATATCTTTAACCTTTTCTGATGGAAACATCAAACTGAAACATTAACTCTTTGTTTCTCTCTCTCTCTCTCTACAAATGTTGCTTGGCCCGGTGAATATATTCAATACATCTTCTTCTCATTCTTGCTCCTCAGTGGAGAGACGGTAAGAGAGAAGGCTTTCCTTTTCTCTGTCAGTCCCTCAGAACTATCACAGAAACCCTACAGTGTGGAAGCAGGGCATTTGCTCCAGCGCATCCACACCAACACTCTGAACAGCATAACAATCAATCCACTCCCTCTCCCCCAGCTTATCCCTATAACCCGACATTTCCCATGGCTAATCCACCCAGCCTGCACATCCCTGGGCACTTTGGGCCAATTTAGCATGGCCAATCCACCTACCTGCACATCTTTGGACAGCGAAAGGAAACTGGAGCACCCAGAGGAAGCCCATGCAGGCACAGGGAGAATGTGCAAACTCCACGCAGATAGTCGCTCAAGGGTAGAATCGAACCCGGGTCCCCGGTGCTGAGGGGCAGCAGTGCTGACCACTGAGCCACCATTTCCCCTCCCCAGCTAGGATGATGCTTGCTTCATTAATGTGGAGAGGCTGCTGTGCTGTGGATAACACACAGGGGCTTTGGCTTCAGTCCCTTCCCACCAGCTGGGGGCGCAACAAGTGGTCTACAGGTTGATAGCCCAGCCACTTGGTTACAGTAACATGCCCAACAAGTGCCGAGGTGACACAAAGATGTGCAGCTTCAGGCCCACAGATAGGAATGACACCATTGCACCACTAGACCAACTCAGGATGGGTTGAAAAAGAGTGGAGCTGAGAAACGGAGAACAGAAACCGAGGATTTGCAATCAAGGGTGTTCCTAGAATAGAGAGTGGTTTTGGCAGACAAGAGCAGGACCTGCTTTCTGGGTCCAGGCAGATGTACCAAAGAATGGGCTTGAGGGAGAGGGGATGAAGGCCAAACCAGAGGAGTAGCCCATGTGAAACAGAGTTTAGAATAGGGATAAAATCTTCAAACCTTCTGATGAGTGTATGGTTGAGCAGATGAACTGCAGAGATGTCATGGCAAATGATGGCTAAGGATGAGACAGTTTATTGATGAAGAAGATAGGAGAGAAGCAAACCCAGGGGAGCGAGAACAAGGGAGAAGAGTAGAGATAGATGTTGAAATCACTAATGAAGTGAAGTCATTCCATGCAAAGGCTGAGCCAGGAAAACAGTGAGAATATTTCAATGAGAAATTGGTCAGGCTATTCCAGTAGGCAGTGTAGAAAATTATTGTAAAGGACAAGAACATGGGAGTTGCCCGAAGGCGGAGAAGGTATTGGAAGGATTTGGTCTGATGTGTGGCCACATTACCAACAATGCAGCAATCCAGGACAGGTAGTTGATGGAAGGTGTAATTGGGCTCAGAAGTTTCAGTCAGCTGGAAGGCACATCTCCCATCAGCTAGATTTCATTAGGACCATGTGAATCCAGAACAAGCTCATGGAAGGCACGGGTCTTCATCATGAATGAATGGACAATCTGGACGGAGATATGTAGAGGGGCAGGAAGAGTTGATCTGCTGGCAAATACCAAAGAGTCATCACTGGGAGGTTGATGGAACACCAAGAGGGGAGGAAAGATTAGCCCCCAGTGGGAGTTTAAGGGATGAATCATTGGCTGGGACAATTGCAGTTTGTAAAGAGGCAGTGATGAGTGCTTTGATGGGACCCATGGAGGATGTCAAGAGAGGCAGAATTGGAAGCTGTAGGCATGTCAAAGAAGGGGTCATTCCTGAGAAGGTGGGAGGACAAAGAGCACTGAATATTAGGGGGGGGGGGATTCTTCAAGGGCAGAGAAACTGAGAACTGAGGAACAACAAGGTGGAAGGGTCTAGGACGAGTAAAAAAGAAAGTAAATAAGGAAGGAGAAGAGGGGATATGGAAATTATAAGAGGTTTTTATTAACCCAGAGCATTCCCATTTATCTTCCTTCCTGCTGCCACTAAATTATTTTCTAACAATCCTAATGACCTCAAACTGGACTTTTTGTAATAGGTGATGAGGAAATAGGTAATATTTTTTGAGGGTTTTTGGTATTGCTGAATAAGGAAGGTTGAGTTATAAAGAAAGGCTTGGACTTTTTTCACTGGAGCGTAGGAGGCAACCTTATAAAAAATGATAAAATAACGAGGGGTATAAATAGGGTTAATGGGAGTTGTCTTTTCCCTGGGATTGGGGGAATTTCATGACTGGGGCATACCTTTTTAAGGTGAGAGGAGACAGCTTTAATAAAGACATGATGGGCAAATGTTTTACACAGAGGGTCATTCACATGTGGTGGATGTGGGTACAATTACAACATTTAAAAGATATTTGGATAAGTACATGAATAGGAAAGGCTTGGAGGGAAATGGACTAGGAGCAGGCAGGTGGGACTAGCTTAGTTTGGGACTATGCTCAGCATGGACTGGTTGGACTGAAGGGTCTGTTTGTCTGCTGGTGAATGTGGTACAATCCATTTAAGGTAGTGTGTCTTAGCAACAGGCACTCTCAGCTGAGGGATATACAGCCAAGTTTCATAGCAAAGGTCCTGCAATCTGGGCTTCATCCTTAATACTCTGTCACTGTGCAGTCATTTCTCAACCTTCCGCAGCACCAATTATCTTTCAACCCATGCTAAATTAGCAAAATTTCCCTCTGTAAGATCATGTTCAATTGTCCAACCTCATCTCACAAAGCCCTGAGAATGTGACTCTTTCAATCCAAGGATGAATTTGAACTCAGATCCCTTTGTGAATGAGTTCCTGTTCCAGCCAACTTCTGTCTCATTCCATACCTGAAACTGTCACTTTGAAATTAATGCCAGTTGAATTGATCCAATTAAGTAAATTGCAGTAAGTATAAACTTAAAAGCTTGTTAAGGGAAGAGAAATGTATTGTGTCCTTGGAGCAGCATGGCACTGAGAGGCACCAGTATACTGCAAAATGTAGCATTGAACCGCGCTGTAATTGGATCAGAGATATGGTCGGGAGAGGCTGGCCCATATCAGATGCCAGTGCCCAAGGATGGGGTGTATACAGCCTGGTCTGTTGGTGACTGGTGTCCAAGGTGCAGGTCCAGAGGAGCAAAAAGCAAGCTACAGTTGCCAGGTGCCCATGTGGACTTTTGTGTCAGATAATCCTCAGTCTTCAGGTGGTAGTGCTGAGTGGATAATCTATTTTGGCCTCCTCGAATAGTCTCCAGCATCACAAATGCCAGCCTTTGGCCAATTTGATTCACTCCCCGTGATATAGAATCATAGAATTCTTACAGCCTGGAAAGAGGCCATTCAGCCTGTACTGACCTTCCAAAGTGCATCCGACCCAGACCCAGGCTTCCTCCCTATCCCCAAAATCCCATATATCCCATGGCTAATCCACCTAACTTGCACATCCTGGACAATATGAGGCAATTTATCACGGCCAGTCCACCTGACCTGCACATTGTTGGACTGTGGGAGGAAACCAGAGCACCTGAAGGAAATTCACGTAGACACAGAGAAAACATGCAAACCCAGGTCCCTGAGGTTAGCAGGCAACAGTGCTAACCACTAAGCCACTGTGCTGCCCAACATAACTTGACACTTAATGGTGTTACCATTGCTGAATCCCCCACCATCATATTCTTGGGGTTTCCATTGACCAGAAATTCAACTGGGCTCGCCACTGAATACAGTGGCTACAAGAGCTAGTCAGAGACTACGAATAGTGTGGTGAGTAACTCACTTCCTGACTCCCTGAAGCCTGTCCACCATCTACAAGATGTTGAGGTCAAGAAATACTTGGAGGCACTGGATACTGCAAAAGCTTTAGGCTCTGACAGCACTCCAGCAACAGTAATGAAGACATGTGCTCCTGAACTTACCTCCCCCACAGCCAGCTGTTTCAATACAGCATCTAACTGACAATGTGGAAAATTGACCAGCATGTCCCATACATAAAAAAAAGGACAAATCCAACCATCAGTCTACTCTCAATCATCAGCAAAGTGATGGAAGGTGCCACCAATAGTGCTATCAAGCAAAACCTACTGAGCAATAACCTGCTCAGTGACACCCAGTCTGAGTTTTGCCAGGGCCATTCTGCTCCAGAGCTCATTACAGCCTTGGTTTAAACCTGGACAACAGAGCTGAATTCCAAAGGTGAGGTAAGAGTGACAGCTCTTGACATTTGACAGAGTGCAGCATCAAGGAGCCCTCGCAAAACTGGAATCAATGGGTATCAGGGACAAACACTCTGGAAGTGAGATGATAGCGATAGCCCTTAGAATTAGTATTAGAACTAGAACTACAATTAGAATTAGGTTTTTTGATATGTGTACTCGAGTCACAAAAACAACAAGAGTACAGTGAAAAGTGTACACTGTTGCCAACACATGGCACCATCATAGGTACTAAGTGACTAGGTACAACTCTTAGGTACAAAACATACAGAAACTAAAGAAAAAAGGTTGCACTACATTACAGACGTACATAGTACAAGTTATTTAAATAAGAAGCAAAGCTAAAGAAGTTATGTAAATAAGAAGCAAAGCAAAGCAAGGCATTACAATCTTCCTATAAGGGCTTCCATGCGGTCTGACCGGGCTCCACCAGTTCCCAACCAGTAATCATCTTCGTTTTGGGTCTGCTGGCCTCCCCCTGCTTCAAGACAGAAAAGACAGAAAAACACAAGAGAGAGTGAAAGAAAAGAGGAAAAAAAGAAAAGGAACGGATGGAGTGGATGAGCTCTGGTTGGAGCCACTGAATCGCAAGGCATGTCTGTGAAAGGGACCTTTTATCAACCATATCTGGGAATGAGCAACAGGAACTCCTCTCAGTGCAGTGCCTGCCACTCGACAGCCCTTGACATCAAGGCAACATTTGACAGAATGTGGTCAAAACTGGAATCAATGGGTATCGGGGGCAAACTTTCTATTGGTTAGAGTCAAAGCTGATACTTCAGAAGATAGTCTGGGTTGTTGGAGGATGGTCATCTCAGCTTCAGGACATCTCTGCAGGAGTTCCTCAGGGTAATAACTCAGGCCCAACCACCTTCAGCTGCTTCATCAATGACCTTCCTTCCATCATAAGGTCAGAAGTGGGAATGTTCACTGATGATTGCACAACGTTCAGCACCATTCATGACTCTTCAGATACTTAAGCAGTCCATGCTTAAATGGACCAAGATCAGACAATATCCAGGCTTGGATTGACAAGTGGCAAGTAACATTCGTGCCACACAAATGCTAGGCAATGACCATCACCAACAAGAGACAATCTAACCACCATTCCTTGACATTCAACGGTATTACCATCACTGAATCCCCCACCATCAACATTCTTGGGGTTACCATTGACCAGAAATTCAACTGGACTCACCACATACTCACACCTACAAGAAGAGGTCAGAGGCTAGGGATACTGCAGCGAGTAACTCACCTCCTGACTTCCCAAAGCCTATCCACCATCTACAAGGCAACAACCAGGAATGTGATGGAATACTCCCACTTGGTTGGATGGCTGCATCTCCAACAACACTCAAAAACTTGACACCATTCAGGACAAAGCAGCTGCATCATTGGCACCACACCCACAAGAAACCTCCACCACTGACACTCAGTGGCAGCAGTGTGCACTGTCTACAAGACGCACTGCAGAAATTCACCAAAGATCCTCAGACAGCACCTTCCAAACCCACAACTACTTAGAATTAGAAGGACCAAGGGCAGCAGATACATGGGAACACCACCACCTCCAAGTTCCTCTTCAAGCTACTCACTATCCTGACTTGGAAATATGTTGTCGTTCCTTCACTGTTTCTGGATCCAAATCCTGGAATTCCCTCCCTAAGGCCATTGTGGGTCAACCCACAACAGGTGGATTGCAATGACTCAAAAGGACAGCTCACCACTACCATCTCAAGGGCAACTAGGGACGGGCAATAAATACAGGCCCAGCCAGCGCCGCCCATATCACACGAGTGAACTTTTAAAAAAAATCAACGTTTATGAGCTTCTCACCACTCACTAGCGATAATGGTTAACAGGAAAATGCGACTTTTTGGTCTTAATGTTTCACCCAATTTCTCACCGTAGTCCACCCTATGAAGATTCCACCCAATGAAACACATGTTTACTGTCAATTCCACAAACACTGGCTGCAACAAAAAGAGTTGAGAGCAACCAACAATGAATCGCTCTGTAAATCTGCAGCTTATTTGCAAGCAGAGTGAAGACAGATGTTTGCAAAGAGTCCAGCGTGGACTCTAGCATGTTAGCAGATGTAATAAGTATTTTTAACTGAGTTAAAGAACAACGGGGGCAAATCTTCCCACAAACGGGGCCTGGGACCGCAATGCGTAATTAAACCACACCAATCGTTTTTACTGCAGGCAAGATGCCAACATGATGCTGCCCTGCTGAGTTGAATGACAGTTGCGTGCAGCCAGAGCTATCGATGCTGTTGGGTAGCAGCATGCCTCAGCAGGGATCCCACATTCCTGGGAAGCCAGTTAAAGCCAGCCTGTCCCTCTAAAATGCCTAGTACATTCTGCCTGGAATAGATGCTGGACCTGTTTGTGGAGAGAGAGTTTGAGCAAAGAAGCATACAATCCCTGTGGTTTGGAAGCAGGCTATTCAGCTGATCGAGTCTACACTGACCCTCTGAAAAGCATTCCACCTAAGCTCACACCCCCTCCATACCCTATCCCTGTAACCCCACATTCTCCATAGCTAATCCACCCAACCTGCACATCCCTGCACACATTGGGCAATCTGGCATGACCAATCCACCTTCCTGCACATCTGCGGAGCAGGAAGGAGACTGAATGATGAGACAAGAAAGGAGCTCCAAGGCTCTCTGACACTATATTGGAGACCACAGGAGGCAATGGAGAGGTGTCATCTATCTAGACGGCCTCACCCATGGTGTGCAGCTTGTTAACAGCCTCAGTGCATACCACACAATAATCTAGTCCATATAAAGAGCTACCTCACTCAAACACATTACACCAAACTCATTGACAACATGTTAAAGCTCTCTGGAGGCAACATGAATTAACCAATAGGTATGGCTGCACATCCATATCCCCGGTAAGAAGGCAGTGATTGGTGTCTAATATTAATGTGGCCACTGCACATTGCTTTGTCAATGATGGGGCTGAAACCATTGACAATGGCAATGTCCTTGTAGCTCATCTTCCTCCTGTTTCGTTTTCAATAATCCTTTCCCCAACCTTTTCCAATTTACAAAGAGCTGATAGGGTGGGCCTGCACTTCTTGCCTCCTCACTCATACATTCCCCTCCCGTCACCACGAAATTATCCTCGTGCCTTTCTCTTTTCAGATACACAAGAAGTGGAACCTCACCAGACAGTGGCAGGAGAGCAAGGGAACAGCGAGACAATGCTGAAGAACCAGCACTGACACTCAGCCTCACATCCATAACCACCAGTCTCAGAATCTGACACTAGCGGGTACTTTCAGGAGCAGCTTCAAGATGGGATCAGCACTTGGTGAGGCTCCTGCAATAGGGTTAGCCTGAAGTCAGAGTTGGCCAACTCCATGCAAGGTGAGATAGCACAGAGGTTGTGCTGCAGAGGGTTCAGAGTGAGCATATTGATGGGGTGAGTACTCACAGTGAAACACTTCACTGATTAGCTGGCCTGGCAGGGAGCTTATGTCAAACATCATGGACTGTGGAGAAGCCAGGCACCAACTAGGCACTGAGCTTTCAGCAGTGGCTAAGCGGTGGCCAACTTCATGAGAAGGCTTACAGACTCAGACACAACACGGGTGTATTAGCTTCCTTTGCTGCCTGCAATAAAAGCCACTCAGTGTTCAAACACTGACTGGATTCTCAGACCCATTGTCATTCAGGCCCAGTTTCTTGCCACTATGACTACTTAAAGTAGCATTTGCAAACTCTTACAACAGTCCAGTAATCCAGGAATGGACAATTGCTAAGGCAGCATTGGTCAACCCCACCATGTGTTGGCCATTAACCAGTTTGCCCAGACTGTCAGCTCCCATAGCAAGGTAACTACTCAAAGCCAGCCCTACTAGAGGCAGAGCAATCCTTCAGGACTATCTGCAATCTCTCCCAGTGAAAGTCAACAGTCTGCTGACAGCCAAGCTGCACCCACTGGGTTACACTGTGTATTAGGATTTGTCACTTCCCTGCTCAGAGGATCTGTAATTCCTTTTTATAAACGGACAGACATTTGCTCTTTGGCGCCCCGAACCTTGCTGCACTTTCCTGTCAACTCCTTCGATTCCCAGTCAGTCAAGAACCGATCCATCCCCGCCTTAAAAACAGTCACTGACCCTGCCCCCACCACTCTCCCTGGGGAAGAGAATTCCACAAATGACTCTCCAAGAGGAACAGCGTAAACTTATCTCTGTCTTAAACGGGAGGCCCCTTGCTTTTAAACTGGGTCCACTAATTCTAGTCTGTCCCAGGAGGGGAAAAACTTTCTTCAAATCAAGTCAAGTTCCCTTAGGATCTGATAATTTACTTTTATGTAACAAGCAAAAAAAAAGCACAGACAATAGATTCAAAACTATTTCATTTGTTTCACAGATTCGAACCTGGAATTTTCACGGCACCATTTGTTAATCTCTAGACAAAGATCTTGACAGAGCCATATGCTCCAAATTCTAGTTTTATGTAATACATCGACAAAATGCCTTGAGCAATGACTTTGACAGCTCGCAAAAAGTGACAAATCCAATAGTTTCCTGCTGGCCTGAATTTGAGATAAACAGGGAAGATGGTTGAGATAACGTGGAGTAGGGCCACATGGCTAGCAATCCAGTAAAACCTCTTACAATAATTAACTTCTAATTGAATTAGGAACTTACTTGGACATTTTTCCTTCAGTGAAATTATTGAGTTATAGCCTTAAAGAGCTAGGCCAGTGGAGCAGCTAAACAGAAGACAGGGCTAAAGATCCCCAACTACTTATAACCATCACCATGAGAGACACAGTATGATCATTAGACAATTGTAATGTATTACATGTGCGATTTCAGAGGCAGCTTTTCCTAAGGCCATTGGTTATATACCAGTTAAAGACAAAATCTGGGAAAGAAGCTGAACTGCTGAATTAAAGCAGCACAATCCTGTCTTGGCTGAAGGCAGTCTACCTATACCTTCAAAACAGGAGTTTCCAATCACAATCTGGACACCAGAATAACAATTAATAATTCTACATAAAACAATCTTTAGAAATTGCCATGCTGTGAATACTTAGGTGGACCCTTTGGATTATCATAGGCCCCACAATCTCAGACATTGATATACAGTTTGTGTGAAGAAATAGCGGTATTTAAATGTCAAATCTGCTTTACTAATACATTATAGCTGTGCCTATAACCAGAAAAAGTATTTGATACATTTACTTTGATAAATACAAACAATTAGAATTGTTTCAGTGGTTCTTCTCAATCTGAGAACAGCACTCAGTGCTGCCTTAATGTGAAGGTTTGAAACAAAAACAGAAATTGCTGGAGAAACTGAACAGGTCTGGCAGCACCTGTGGAGAGAAAGCAGAGTTAACATTTTGAGTCCATCACAATGTTTCAAGCCCCTTGGGTCACCGGATTTGAAACGTTGACTCTGCTTTCTTTTTAGAGATGCTGCCAGACCTGCTGAGCTTCTCCAGCAATTTCAGTTTTCGTTTCACATTTAAATAAAGGACACTTAGATGCCAGAATGTTGTAGTGCTTCATTCCCTAGCACTAAGACAAGCTCATTTTGAGAAGCATGAATTTAAAGCTGTTTAAAGTGAGGACATTTTACACAAATATTATTATTAGGTTGAAAATTCAAATCTTGGAATAAATTATGCAATGTTAACTGAAGGGTAGAACTCATTGATTTGAAGCAAATGATTTGATTAATTTTGTTCCTTAAATGGATGAAATACAATGAAGAAGAGCTTCTTTTGGGTAGAATTGACAATAAAGAGTGTTGTATTCCACACACTTAGAAAATGCATGGAGCTATAATAGAGAGAGACTCGGCAGAATGTTATTGGGGTCTGAAGTATCGTGGATATTGCATGACTTATGGCAGAATGAAATTATAAGTGAGGAGTTGGCCTTCTCATCGCCAGGAACAACCTTCACCAACTTTTCTGCTTTTCACAAGCGGCACTGAGAGATCGTGTCAGGGCAATGGCGAGTTGGCAGTGATTGACGATGGTTATTGATCGTTAAATGCCTTGCAAACACCCCAACTCACCTCAGTAAAATACAGCTTCCCATCTTAACAAACAAACTTGATGTCAGGAAAACTCAACAAAAGAAACCAGTGTTAGCACTTGGTGGATTTGGCTCACCATCCTCTCTGAATGACCTCCATGTAGGAAACCAGGCACCAACATCTCAGGGGATGCCCCACGGGCATCGGCATCATGGACCCCAGGTCTACGGGTCCAGTATGTGCCAGCCTCTGAGAGGCATGTCTTTGATCTGCTTACAGGTCACTTCTGCAGTTCAGTGCTGTATCTTGAGCTGCACTAGTAACTCTCATTGCAAGGCTGCAGCAAACTCAGTGTGCACCCAGGAACATACACCCAGCACAGGGACTGCACCAGGCTGCAGCTTTGGGCTCTTCATTTCCTGTCATAGCACCCAATCTCTCTCAGCCTATCTCGATGCTTATCGCATCACTGCCTTGCATTGCCTTTTTGCACTTTTCCCCCAACCCAGAGATACCATACTCATGTTACTGCAGTTTTGTCTTATCTTTTAGCGCAGACACAAAGCCAGGAAACTTGCTCTGGCTGTCTGATGATCACAGTTGTGTCTAGGGAGACATTCTTTGCTTAGGGGTTCCTGACACTGCAAGTCAAGGGCAGCCTCTAGTCCTACTCCAGCCCTGCTCAGGGTGATCAGAGTCAGTAACCTCTCCTGGTAAACGATGAGGAGCTGAATGTCAGGCAGCTCACCAGCTGGCTTTCCTCTTTCTGCTCTACTGGGAGCTGTTTGCCTCCTGGAATAAGAGAGAGGCAAGTATAACAGAAGATGAGGGTGGGTCATACAATTATTACTGTTGGTGCTCATGGGGACATGTGAGTGAGCAGCTAGTGCAGAGAGTGAGAGTGATAGAGCATGAGCTTTGGTGGGAGATGGATACTGTACCACAAATAAAGTAAACGTGAAGTATTGGAGAGAAGATGGTGGCACTTATGCTGGTGGATTGGAGAAGGACATTAAACTCCTTTCTACAGTGCTGGGCATACAGCCAGAAACCAGAGGCTGCTTTAATCTGGCTATAACCTCAGACCAGACTGGTATGCTTCAGTGCTGTGGCCTGCTCTACTGGTCACTAGGGAAAAAGGAAGTCTCATAGTGACACCACCTTGTCCAGCAGGAAGGAGCTAATTTCCCCTGCCTAACATGTCCAGGGAAAATGTCAGGCCTTGTAAAGATTGTGAAGGAGCAAATGATGCCAGTCTTTCAGCCAAAATCAGCGATTGGCGAGTTATTCCAGCAATAGTAAGATGGGGAAGAAATTGGACATAAGAGAGACATAGAGGCATTATAGGTAATTATCGAGGTGGATTTGATTGAGTGGAAATCTGACATTAGCTGAATGGTTAATGCAGTGATTTGGAAAAGCAAAAGGAATATTTTTACACTCAAATTATTCTCAGGATGTGTATTATCTTCTAGTGTCGCTTATAGTGCATTAAAGGACTCTGTAGTGCAAACTAATGTGGAATTACAGCTTCACCTAAAGACATAAGCTGTCAACTATTTCATTAGAGACCATTGTTTAGAAATTTTCTTATTTGAAGTGACTATGCAAGTACTTCAATTTTAGATCTGCACTAAAACAATGACTAGGAGTTGTAAAGCCAGAATATGATATTTGGAAACATGAATTGAAAACCATCCACACAAAACTTTGTTGGGTATGGAAAGATATTGTTGTGAATTCTTCCAAAAATAATTTAGTGTAAGGTAGACAAAACTAACTAGTTTTTCTCCAAACAACTATGTTGAGCAGTGAATGAAAAATGTCAACATAAAACAAAATCAAAGATTACATTACACATAAACCATGTTTTTTGATATAAATCTTATTGTATTTTCAAGACTGATTTGCTGACAGTTATGCAAATGGAATGTCAATGTGAGCTGAGCAAGAAAGCTACTTCTATAGGGTCCAGCCAATCATTCCATATCTGCTTCACCTAACAAAACATTCAGTGTTTTACTTCTGATGAGATTTTACACAATTCACTGTAAAGAAAATTATTGAAATATCCATAAAAACCAGTGCTTCTCATTATATTTAATTTAAATTGCAAATGACTTCATGTCAGGTCGAAATACTTCCATATTTATTCAGTTTAAGATGAAAACCTTCTTCAGAGTAATTGGCAAAGGAATCAATGAAGTGACAACGGGTGCGGTACTTATCCACCACGTTGGTGACAGCAATGTAGATTATATATACAATGCACAGCCAAAGCTCCTTAGACAGCACCTTCTAAACCTGTGACCTGAGCAGAGCAAGGGTAACAAAGTGCATTGGAACACAACCATGTTCACATTCCCCTCCAAGCTACCCAGGCTTCTGAGTTGGAACTATATTATCATTTATTTGTCATTGCTAAGTCAACATCATGGAACTTCTGATCTAACAGCCTTCTGGGTGTTCTTTCACTAAATGGCCAGAAGCTGTTAGAGAAGGTGCTCACTTTACATGACATAGATGCTTGAAGTTGCAGTACAGGTCGATAAGGTGGTTAAGAAAGCAGAGAGGATATTTCCCTTTATTAGCGAAGGCACAGCATATCAGGGCAGGGAGGTTTTGCCAGAGTTGTATAAAACACGCCAGGTGACAACCAACAATCCCTCTAATTTGTTAAATTGTCTATAGTGCTCAGGGAAGTGTAGATGAGGTGGATTAGCCATAGAGAATGCAGGATTACAGTTAATAAGGTGTGGTGGTTGGGTCGGAGTGGGATGCACATTGGAGGGTCAATTTGGACTTGATGGGATGAATGGCCTTCTTCCACACTGGAGGGATTCTGTGATTCTATGACATTCTGCACAGGGCAGTTAAGAGACAATCACATTGCTGTGGGGCTGTACTCATATCTGGAGCCAGACCAGGTAAGGATGACAGATTCCTTCCCTCAAGGACATTAATGAACCAGATTGGTTTTTACAACAATCAGCAATCACCACCATTAGACCAGCTATTAATTTCACATTTTCCTTGATCCAGATTTCCCCATTTGCCACGTTGGGATATGAGCCCATGTCCCAGAGTATTAGCCTGTGTCTCTGAACTATTAGTTCAGAATATTGTGGCATCCTCACCCAAACTGACTGAATAGACCTGCAGGAAAAAATAGCACATTCTCTCCTTTTCTTATCATTCCACCGCTGTCTAGGTTACTTTCAACATGAAGTGGAGAAGGCACGTTCATTTTTACACAAAATCAAATGAAATCTACAGGAGGTCTGACAGATGACACCTTGAATAAAGCAGCCTCACATCTTGCAGTGTAACAATTAAAATAATTTTGAGCCAAGAGTGTTGAGAAATATTCATGTGGTGGGCTGCTACATAAATGCACATTTGGCACTGAAGGTGGTGCAAAGGACCGTGAGATTTTCTCCTCGGTGGAGTTTCACATTGATTGCATGTAATACACAAGGCAGTCTTGGTACTGTCCACCCAAATCTGCTTCCCATCAACTGAAACAAATGCCATTATATTTTCCTGTTCCTTTTCTCCTCTTGAAAGCTGCATTAAGGATGCTGAGGTAATTAAGCGAACAGTGTTATAAATATAAATGTAACTGCTAATTTTGAAATCATATTTTTGTCACTGACATTCACTAAATCATACAGCACAGAAAGGAGGCCATTCAGTCCATCAGCTCTTCAATAGATGAGTTCCCCCTCCGTATAACCCTGTGCTTTTCTACTCCCCATGTACTTATTCAGTGATAGCCCTTGACATCAAGGTCGCATTTGAACAATTGTGGCATCAAGGAGTCCTCGCAAAACTGGAATCAATGGGAACCAGGGCACAAACTCTCCACTGGCTGGAGTCTTACCTCACACATAGGAAGATGGCCGTGGCTGTTGGAAGTCAGGTATTTCAGCTCCAGGACGTCTCAGCAGGAGTTTCTCAGAGTAATGTCCTAGATCCAACCATCTTCAGCTGTTTCATCAATGATCTTTCCTCCATCATAAGGTCAGAGGTGGGAATGTTCAGCACTATTTGTTACTCCTTAGATACTGAAGCAGTCCATGTTCAAATGCAACAAGATCTGAACAATATCATGACTTTGGCTGATGAGTGGCATGTAAAATTCACACCAGTCAAATGCTAGGCAATGACCATCACCTGTAAAAGACAATCTAACTACTATCCTTTAACATGCAATGATATCACTGCCGCTATCAACATCCTGGGGGTTACCATTGACTAGAAACACAACTGGACTCATCATATAAATACAGTAGGTACAAGAGCAGGTCATAAGCTAAGAACACTGTAAAGAATACAGGTAACTTACCTCCTGACTCCCCACAGCCTGTCTATCATCTACAAGGCACAAATCAGGAGGGTGATGGAATACCCCCCACTTGCCTGGACGGGTGCAGCTCCAACAACATTCAAGAAGCCTGACACCATCCAGGACAAAGCTGTCCGCTTGACTGGCACCACATCCACAAGCATCCACTCCCTCTGCCACCTACACTCAGTAACAGCAGTGCGTTCTATCTACAAGATTCACTGCAGAAATTCACTGAAAAGTCCTCAAACAACACCTTCCAAACCCAACACTAGAAGGACAAGGGCAGCAGACACATGGGAACACTAACCCCCCCCCCCCCCCCGCAAGTTCCCCTCTGAGCCACTCACCATCCTGGCTTGGAACTATATCGCCAGTTCTTCACTGTTGCCAGGTCAAAATCCTGGAATTCCACCCCCCCCCCCAATCGTTCTTTAATAGTCATCAAACGGTTTCATTTTAAAAAATAATCAAACTCATCAATGTCTGCACCTCCTCTCTGGGTCGGTGTTGTCTGGTCAATGTCATTAACTGAGCCGCAGTCAAAGCCAGGAGTGGTTCAATCCAATCACTGATCAGCTCCAACCCCCCCCGCTACGTTGGCTCTGACAGATTTAGAGAGACCTTACCCCCCGCCCCAGCTCCAGGCTTTCCCGATTCAATAAAAGCACGGAGGCTTGCAATTCCTGTAGTTATCTGAGCTTTACAAACCGTGCTGTGGGATGGAAGTCAGCCACTGGTCGCTCTTTGGTGAACCTACAGCAGAGAATCACATCTCCAACCCCCTCCCCGACCCAAACATGTTGTACAGCGTGTAAGCAGCTCAAACGCACTTGCAATTACAGTATTCCGGATGAATCCAGAGTTAGCATCTCTTCCGCCGAGGTTCCGAGTCTGGGACACCGAGGAGGTTTCGGGAACTCCGGGACGGATTCTCGACTGGGATCACTAACAGCGTGAGCACGGAGAGAAGGATTCTCTTTTAAAAACTGATCGGAAATCCACCAGCCTCCTGATGGAGCTGCAGTCAGTCCCCAGATGAAAACAGGTTTTGTCAAATATATTCATCACCAGGCCCCATCAGCACCCCCCCCCCCCCCCCAACAACCCCCCGTGTCTGAATCCAGCGCTTGGCTGGGAAGCGGTTCTTGTCTGGTGAGCACTGAGAGACAGAATGTACTCCAACAGCACTTTGTCCATCTGATGATCCTCGTAGCCCGGAGTGGGGGCTGGTTGGGGACAAATTGAAGCAAGCTGCAACAGTTTTCCCCCCAAATCAATCCTGGACTTTCAGGAACATGGAAGGGATACTCCCTGAGACAATGAGCAACTTGTCCTCTGTTGTAAATTCTTCATCTTCAGACTATGACTTGGAGTCAAGGGATGAAGCATTGATCACGTTACTATTCGGCACCATTCTGAGCACCATGTGCCTAGTGGGGATTATAGGCAATGTCTACATCCTGGTGTTGATGACCCTATCTATGAGGTTTACTGGCTCCATGTTTGTGTACATTGTGAATTTGGCCTTTGCTGATCTCCTTTACCTCTCTACCATCCCCTTTGTGGTATATACCTACTTCAAGAAGTACTGGTACTTTGGAGAGGTTGGCTGTAGGATCCTTTTCAGCCTTGACTTTCTGACCATGCACGCTAGCATCTTCATCCTGACTGTTATGAGTACCGAGAGATACCTGGCAGTGGTCAAACCTTTGGATACGTTTCGGAGAAACAGGGCTTACAGAAGAATCATTACTTGTGCTGTTTGGTTCGTTTCCTTTCTCCTTGCCCTTCCTACCATGATAATGATTGAAGTCCATGAAATTAACCGGGAAGGAATAATAAAACGTCTTTGTCACTCGACATGGACAACACATGCATACAAAATCTATCTGACTGTACTTTTCCACACTTGTGTATTGGCTCCAGGGATAGTCATTGGATTCTTGTACTCAAAATTGGCCCGCACTTACTGGTTGTCCCAGACCACGACTTTCCACATCAAAGGAATAAAGAAGTCGCCCAATCTGAAGATCCTGTATATGATCTTGACTATTGTTCTTGCCTACTGCGTCTGCTTCTTGCCTTTTTGGGTTTGGCAGCTATTCAGCCTGTATTTCGGTGAAACTGTCAATCTGTCTCCCAAAACCACTACCTGCATTAACTTTTTTGTGACCTGTTTGGCGTATGGCAACAGTTGCATCAACCCTTTCCTCTATACCCTCCTGACAAAAAACTACAAGGAGTATGTGAGAAACCAACAGAGGAACTGCCTTGAGTTCTCACAGAGGAAACACTACAGGAATTATTCCCAAAGATCAATGTCAACTGGGAGTCAGCAGTGCACTGAGACTGTATCATGTAATTAAAGAGGGCTGGGAAGAAAGCTTGTATGGATTAAGGTGAGTATAAACCATACGTGTGGACTTTGTTTTTAATTATTTTTCATTTTCCCATTTCAAGTGCGTTATTTCCACTAACAAATCATCTCAACATATCATGGACAATCTTATCGCACTGCTCATCATATCATGTGTACTTATGGGTGATAATATCATGCTCCACGTCATATAAAGTAATTGAAATAATGTGTTTGGCTTGGTTCATTTTCCTAACTAGTATGTTTAAATAGAAGGAGGACTCTCAAAGATAACCTTTTGCTTAAAGTCCAGACCGCTTTTTAGAGTAACAATGTCTGGCTTAATAAAATCTGGCTCGACTGAACAAAAGTAGCTCTTGATAAAGTGTTTTACTTTAAATAAATAAAGTTTGAAATGGGTGAATACAAGAACATTCTGTTAATTCTAAGAGAAAGACACAAAAAGTATTTCAAGTAAGTATTTCCAAAGGACGAAAAATTAAAATGAGTAAACCATCTCATGTGTCAGTGCTTAAGATATTACGAGGAGGTCACCAGTGTCTTCTCCAGCATTTATCACTAAAAACTAGCTGGTTATTATCACATTGTTGTGAGGTTAAGCTGCTGTGCTGATAAAGGGTGCACCATTTCCTATGTTATAGCAGTGATAATACCTCAGTACTTTTGACTGGACAATTGCAGGCCCACCTTCTTTGAAACAATTGTTTTCTTGATTGATTAACATGTACAATTTATGATTCATACAGTTAAATAACCATTCAATTAAAAACCAGCTGATTAAGGCAGACAGCAGCACAAGAGAAATATTTTTCATCATTGTGCTTTGAGGCTAACTGTAGCTAATTTCACACAAATTGTAGCAAAGATTGTTCAGTGTTCTGACCCTTCTGGCTTCAGGTTGATTAAAACAATGTTCATCTGCAAAAAAAAAGTCATCCCAAATTAATTTAAAAATAGTTTTGAACATTAGATTGATTCACAGACCTTTGTCACAAGTATCTCAGAATACTTGCATTTGACCAACAATTCATCAAAGGTGACATGTTTTCATCCAGTTGTGAGAGGCTGCAATTGTTGCTGCTTTCATCAGATTTGGATAAAATTGGCAACAAAACCCAAAGGGGAGCTTCAGGGAACTTTTACTCAACAAGTTGATCTGAATGTCAAAAGCAGATTATCTGTAAACTGAATTGCAGGTGAATGGGAAAGAACAGAGATGTGCAGGTAAATTGCTTGCAAAGATCCAGCACAGGCAGGATTAATGACCTCTGCATTCTAAGATTCTAAAGATATGCTTTTCATATTATAAAATATGACTGATATTTTATTCGGATATCTATGTGTTTTGATTTTGTAGAAATAACTGTATTTGAAATTGTAAACTTAAAATTGTTTCAAATACCAATGTGCCCCACCCCTTTCCAACACCAACACAAACTCCTCAGAAATGTAAGAAAATCTGAGTTTTTGCTGATGGGCAGTATCAATAATACTGAGGCTGAACTTAAATTTTTTTTAAAAAAAGATTCAAATTTACTCCAGCGTGTGAATTGAATATTGACGGTCTGTTTGGGAGCAATTTTACAGGACCTGCCAGTCATACTAGCAGTTCCATCTTTTGCATCAAGTTGGAGGAGAAAGTGAGGTCTGCAGACGCTGGAGATCAAAGCTGAAACTTTATTGCTGGAACAGCACAGCAGGTCAGGTTACAGGACCTGCCAGTCATACTAGCAGTTCCATCTTTTGCATCAAGTTGTACAACCTGTAACTCAGTATGTCAATAATGTGGTTCCTATCTGATGCCTGCGTATGTTCTCAGTTTTTACACCCACTATATGAATTCCAGTGTACACAGGACTGCAGCTACACTTAAATAAGCAGTTAAAACTATAGGTGGCTTTATCCCAGTTAGTTTGACAGCTAAGCAATAATAATCTCACTACATTCCAAATATCAGCTTGGATCTCAGTGCCATTGATGAAGCATTGCAAGACTAAATCAGTGTGCAGAACTCCATTGCATGCTCCTACATCTCTGATCAATCAAACTGCTGCTTTATTATATAGAATTTGATATACAGAAACAAGCCACTTGACTCAGGTGGTCTGTGCTGGGAACTGTGTTCAAGACGAGTTCACATGCACTACTGTAGGTGCCGCCACAATAACACTTCACACATTCACAGTTTTGCCTGGATAATGATACAAAGTGTGGTAAATCATTTGCTTTAGGCCACATTATGACTGTCAAGTTCATTGAGGTTATTCAACATATCAACAAGGGTAGGCAATTTAGCTGCTCAAGCCTAACGTTGGGGAAACTGGCAAAATCCACATTAATCCCATCAGGTTGAAGTGTTCCAAGACAGAAGATGAAGCGTTCTTCCTCCAGGTGTCGGGTGGTTAGGGTGTGGTGATGGAGGAGGCCCAGGACCTGCATGTCCTTGGCGGAGTGGGAGGGGGAGTTAAAGTTACAGAGCGGTGTGGTTCGTTGGTTGGTACGGGTGTCCCAAAGATGTTCTCTGAAACAACCAAACTATCATTGATAGCCCACCTGATTCATTATATTTTTTTAAATTGACTCATAGGACGTAGGCGGCCAGCATTTTTATTATTGCCTGTCCCTCAAACTGAGTGGCTTGCTAGGTCATTTCAGAGGACAATTGGAAATAAACCACATTACTGTGGGTCTGGAGTCACATGTAGGCCAGACCAGGTGAGGATGGTAGATTTCTTTTCCTGAAAGACATTAGTGTGCCAGATTTCCTGGCAATTGGCAGTGGTTTCATGGTCATCAGTAGATTCTTAATTTGGATTTTTTAAAAACATCATTCAAATTCCACCATCTGTTGTGTCAGGGTTGGAACATTGGCTGAGTTTCTGGATTAATGGTCAAGTGATAACACCACTAGGCCATCACCTTCTCTAACACCCTTTAGGTAATTAAATATGAGAAAACAAATTAGTGGCAGGAGTAGGTCACTCAGCCCCTCCATTCTGCTCTGCTATTTAATAAGCTCGCGGCTGAACTGATTGTGGCCTCAACTCTGTTTTCCTGCTTACTCACCAACACCATTGTTACTCAAAAATTGATTAGTCTCTGCCTTAAAAATATTCAACAACCCAGTCTCCATTGCCCTCTGCACAACCCTCTGGGAGAGAATAAAAAACACTCTTCATCTCCATCTTAAATGGGAAACCTTTTCTTTTTAAACCGAGTCTCCCAGTTCTAGTCTCTCCTACAAGGGGAAATATCGTCTTAGCACCCACCTTGCTGAACCCCATCAGGACCATGTATCTCTATTCTGCTGTCCTTACTCAGTCTGGCATACATTCTGTTTAATGGTGACAAATACTGGCCTTGCCTGTATTCCTACATCCTGTGAAAGATTAAAGAGAAAGAAAGACAGTGGGTCGATTCCATCAAGACAATGATACTGTGCGAAGGATGGGATAATCTGGTATTTGCAGTGCTGGTTGAGGGGAAAAATGTTGGTTTGGACATTAGTAACAAACTTGCCTGCTTTTTGTGAAATTGTGCTGTAGCAGCCTGTATGTCCACCCGAGAGAGTCCAAAGATATCTTTGGATAAAGGTCTCCCCTACTGAAATGTCAACAAAAGTTGTGCTTAGGTCTTGGGAATAGGACTTTGAATCCCCAACCTTTTCACTTAGAGGCAAATGACCCATAAACTGGCCTAAAAGGTAGGACTTAAATTTATGAACTGTAGACTTCTCATTGTCTCCAACTTCCAGTGACAATAAAGACCAGGCTGATCAACTCTACATGAAGCATTAATTCTAATGAATCAGGACGCTAGAAGATTTGAAAATACAGAACCAGATGTAGCACTAATAAATAGGAAGGCTACCCTATTCCAAATGGCCTATGCAGGTGACAAATAAATAATGAATTAATGCCAGCTTGGCAGTGTGAAACTGCATTTCTACACTTCACCTTAATTGTTTGGAGAACAAGAAAATTGTTTGGCAGGTGGTCCAGATATATTCAGGAACAAATAATACTTCGTAACAAAAGAAATGGAACTGTATCAAGTGTAGAGGTGTTGGCAAGAATAGACAAGTTAAAGACATAAATATCTAACAGGTTAAAAATGATATCAAAGTAGCAAGTCAGGGTAATATTTTTAATTCATAGTCATACAGCACTGAAACAGACGTTTCGGTCCAACCAGTTCATGTTGACCATAATCCTAAACTAGTCCCACTTGCCTGTGCTTAGTACATATGCTTCCAAGCATTTCCTATTCATGTACTTATCTAAATGCCTTTCAAACATTGTAATTTTACCCGCATCCATCACCTCTTCTGGAAGGTCATTCCATACACGAACCTCCCTCTATGTAAATTCACTTTATAAAACTTGAAGCTTTCACTGATGCTGCAAATTTCAACAAAATTAAAACAGAAGCTGTTGCAGATGTGAATATAGGTAATGAGCTAGATTTTGAATTATTTGCTAATTTCTCTCGACGTAATTATATATCCTGCTGCTGGGAAAGTTTGTAATATTTTTAATTAATCTTGCCTTGCAGTATTTAAATGTTTTTCTGTAACAATTAAATATTTAAGTAAAAGTATTCAATATTCACAACTTACTCAAACACTGGGAAGCTGCACTTCAAATTTTACTTTTATGTTAATTTACTAATAAAGCTGAGTTTTTGTTGTTCCCTCTGTCTTGTAGAATATTACAATCCAGAATGGCAACTTTGTCCTTTAATTAGAGGAAAGGTATAAACATACTAATCGAGAACATGGTAGATTACATCAAAATGATTAGGAATCTGGTGTGTGAAAACATGACTATAATTAAACAAAGATAAATCAAGTTCCCTCACTTTCTAACCTGTACATTTTGCTTTGAACACAAACTCTGTAAGTATTACACTCACTTCACTTAATTATTTCACGGAAGCAATACAGATCTAAGCTATCAGATCTGGAGACTTTAATCTAAGCAATCATTGGAAATGGGATAAACTTTGAAAAGGAAAACTCTTTAGTTGAAACAAAATAATGAGCTATAATTACCAGTTAGGACAAATGGAATAAAGTAACTTGTTTAGAGCTAGGGGGCGAGATAGGGATTCAGTTAAGTGCAGATATTTACTTAAGGAATGTGCAATTATATCAAAACTAACATTTTCAGATTAACTACAAATGTTTTAATGTTTTTTCTGGATTTTTTAGTCAAATATAAGTACAACTTTAACCAAAAACATCTGCACAAGCCCAAGGTTTCTGCTATAATTTAAATGTATTGTAATAAAACAAATTACATTCCATGCCTAAATTTTTTTAAAATGTGAAGACAGTATCATTTTTGGAATCATTATAATGTCAACTGAAATGTGCTGAATATTCATTTTATGAGAGATGCTTGGAAAAAAATGAGAATACAGTAATTGTTCTGCCAAATTTGAAGACTAGTAAATATACAATTTTATCGAAGCCTTAAATCCATTTATTAGCAGTTTCTCCTATCAGGTATTCTACAAATGATAATGTCAATCTTGTACCTTGTTACAGAGTCATTTACACTTCCATTCCTCTATGAAGTAATGGATTGTTATACATTTCCCATTCAATCCAATTCTGTGTCTACACCAAGATGAGGAAAGTTTTCGACTCTGCCCCTTAGCGTTTAGCCACTGGAGAATCATTAGAATTTAATTATCTTACTATAGATTTAGTAGTACCAAATTGAATTGGCAAGCAGAATGGGACGGATGCAACTTCTAGTACTAAGTTTATTTAGCAGTTCGCATACAGCATATTTGTCTCAAGAACTTGAAGACACATGGATAAGGAGAAACAGATGAGAATATTATTGTTCTCTCTCTTTTGCACAGCAAATATTTAAAGCAGGCTTCCAGGGGAAAATATACTTTTTTAAAAAAATTCAATCACAGGATGTGGACATCAAAGGAAAGGTCAGCCTTTAGCATCCAATCGTAACTTTGCTTAAAAAGCTTGTGAAGGTCCAACATCCTGAGAATCAAATGGCTTGCTCTGCCATTTCAAAGACCACTCCCTTGTTTTCATGAAGTTCTTGAACAACGTGCCAGGGTAAGAAAGGTAGATGTTTCTGAAGTATCGATTGATGCCAGGGTTGGTTTGAATAAATATCTGGTGAAGAATACATGGGGGATTTAGTGACAAACATGGACAGAGATGCATAAAACAGAAGACTCAGTGTTGGCTTTGTAAACAGCAGCGTTAAATGTGTAACTCAGTACAGACCGTGGCAGTCAATCTGGGAATCCTGGTATTAATTGCTTCATGCTATATCAGGAGATATTGCTGTTCACCTGGCTATCAATGAACCTCTAGGAGTCACAGTTTGCCAGAAAATAAATTACAGAAGAATGCCAGGCATAGCATAATATTTTCTATGGCCTGTCAAGTTATTTTGACTTTGGGTGATAGTCAAAAATAGGAACATGTGGAATGTGCAGCCGAATTGATTAACGTCTTTTAGATTATCACCCTGACGTCAAAGTTATGATGCTGCTCAAGTTTTGAGAGTGATAAATGTTGTGCTAACTAGTTCACTTTGAAACATGAGCTGCATGCTGCAAGTAAACTGAATGCCACGGGTATTTGCTAGATATTTACAGAGTGACGAAGGTCACTTGTACAGGTCACTTTCATGCCAACTTCTCTCTGCCAGCTATCAGTTCAGAGATATTGCATATTGTCATCACAGTGAGAATGCAAATGTGCAAACCAGACTGATGCAATGCTGGCAAAATTCCCTATAAAGGGATAACAATATTGAGTCTTGAATGAGTCAGTTCCCATCAACTCAACAATGCTGGGGATAAAAAAACTTTCTTTGGCCCTGTAAGTACCCATGTCCCTTTGTTTCCAAACCATCAAAACCCCTGGTTACATGATTACATACAATCTTGATGGCTTGGTAGACCCGGAAATGAATTTCCTGGTCCATGCCACGTTCAGTATTCACCTTCCTGATTAACGTTGTCTATTTGCTGTGCTATCTCTGTGCTTCTTTGGGGCAGAAAGCATTAGTCATTCCTTGATTACTGTTGGAATGAATCTCCCTAATGTCTTGTCTCTATTTCCTCTACCTCGCACAAACCCATGTTAACCCAGATTAACATGGCTGAAGGCCTCTTTCACACAGAGCAATGAACAATCGTTATCCTGACTGTCAACCGAGTTTTGCCCTCCAGGCTAATGGTTTCGAGATTCTCATCATTGATTTTAATCACTACCACCAATCTTATTGATGTGATCTTCTCCACCTGAACATCCCAGCAGATCCCATGCACCCTTCAACTCGATACAATTGCTGATTGCCTGTCTCCATTCACTTGACTAGTGACAGATACTACTTTGCTAATTCTCATCCTCCTTATTAAATCCCTTTTCTTCTTTCAAAAGTCTCTAAACACGTGCTTTCAGTTGCTTCCATATTCATTTTTTCTGTAACCTCTTGATGCCCCGTCCTCCCATTGTAAAGTGCTCGGATGTTTATTTACATTTTGGCTGTTGTAGTTTTCCACAATAATCTCCATAAGAACTAGCTCCTTACTGAAGTTAGAAATGTGCTCTCTCTTTTCAGAAACAGTTCATGGCTTCTTGCACCTTGAAGTGATGGAGTACTTTGGAATAGAGACCCTGTTGCAGGAGTTAGATATTTATGTACTGCTAATCCTTCCAGTGTATTGTCATCTGAAAATAATGGGAAAATAAGAGGTTGTCAGGCAATGGAATTCTCTTTGTTGTCTCTTCTCAAGCAATCCCTTGTGATATAGACTGGAAGTGGTCATGACGTTTTTTCCTTTGGCAAGGGTTGGAGATGCAGGGTGATGCTAAGCTGCCTTATGTTTCTAATCATGCAGTAAGATTCCCATCATTTGGAAAATGTGACTTGCCTCAGGCACTTTGGCTGGTTAGCACTGAGATATCTTAGCTGTCCACTTCTGGGAAAACAGGTCAGAAATTTTCGACAAAGTCAACACCAAAGGGTTTAGGGAGGAAGTTGCTGAACTTAGATCATAATCATATTCCTTCTTATGGAAACATTCAGGATCTATCAATAGCTGGGACAATGCCAAAGTGAAAGTTGAATAAAACCAGATCATAACATGGACAGTACGGAGGCCCAGTGGTTAGCACTGCTGCCTCACCGCACCAGGGACCCGGTTTCGATTCCAACCTCGGGACAATGAGCGGAGTTTGCGCCTTCTCTTATTGTGTGAGTGGGTTTCCTCCTACAGTCCAAAGGTGCACAGGTTAGTTGGATTGGCCATGCTAAATTGCCCATAGTGTCTAGGAATGTGCAGTCCAGGTGGATTAGCCATGGGAAATACAGGGATGGGTGGATTTGGGTGGGATGCTCTTTGGAGAGTCAGTGTGGATCCGACGGACAAATGGCCTGCTTCCACACTGTAGAGATTTTATGATTTGATTGTACGCAGTAGAGAAGACTGTGTTGTTATCTGAGCTGCCACTTTCTGGCCCACTCTACTTCCGTTTCACAATTTATTCCCTGTTCTCACATTTTTCTTTCATTCTTTCCATGGCACTCTCCCTGATCTCTCTGGGTCAAATGTCTTGTAGCCAGTTATGGCTGGCAAAGGATCCAACAACTGAGAGGGGGAGATTATGGGGAAAAGTTGGCCCTCAGTAGCTCACCTGCCATCCCCTCCCACCAGTTACTGATACTTCCTTCACAAAACAATTACCATTTATATAGCATCTCTTACTTGGATGAACATCCTAAGCTTCACAGGAGTGGTATGAAACAACATTTGGTTCGAGGCATGTGTATTATTAAGTCAGATCACCAAACACTTGATCCAAGAGGTAGGTCTTTAGAAACATCTTTAAGCAGGACAGAGAGGTAGAAAGATGGGGAACTGTCCCCTCACTTTCTTTCACTGTTCCTCTATACCTTCCCCTCCTTTTCACACCCTCATTCCTATTTCTATGGTCTTCTCATTTCCTTTTTGATTCAATCAGCTTATTATTCCCTACCCTTTTCCCAATGCCATTCTCTCCAGAGTGCATTATGGACCTGTCTATCTTCCGGTTCCATCCACTGCTCTCAAGACTGTTTGCTTGCAACATTCATTTTATTATTTTTTTAATAAGTATTATCAATGAGAACTACTTGCCCACTCCAAACTGCCGGACTTCCAATTGGACTTGTCTGAATTGTAGCCCCTACATCCTCTTTGCAATGGTCACCTGAGGGTTGCTATATCTTTCAGATAATGTACTGCTGTTCCAGAATGACCAACCCAAATAATGTAACAAAGCTATGAACAAATTACTCAAAATGTTACTGATGAGCAGATGTCTCATGAATGTGGGCTTTCTAAACTGAGCAATGTTACCAGACCATGGTTGAACAGGATTTTGATAGGGATACCTGGTCTGACTACTCTATGAATGGGTACTGTAGTTTCTCAAACAATGCTGTCTGTCTCGCTCTATGTGATTGCACTGCTCTCATGAGTATACCTCTACCTACTGTGTAGATAGGAGTTTGTTTCTGTTTGTCCAAAAAAAAAATTTTTTGTACATGACAATAACTTCAACACTACTTCAAGTGCAGGGGTTTATCTAAAGACACTACAAGACGCTGGGAGCACTGTGGTGGTCCTGGTATCAAGAGACACTGTGATTGTAGTGTTGGGGCTGTTGGACATACCGGTCTTTATACAGAATCTATCACAGCCCCTGAGTATCGCAAAACATTCTACATCCAATGAACTACACTTGAAGGTTAGCCATTGTCTTTGAAATACTGTCGTGGGATCTTCCATATCCAAAAGATCCCACCTCCATCAGTGCAGAACTACATTGGAGTGGCAGTCCAGAGTTCAATGCTGAAATCTTTACTGTGAGCCCTGCATACACAATGTTCTGATTCAGAGGAAGGAATGCTAGCATTGGAGTGAGGTCTTGAGAACGGGTAGAGACTGCTTGAAAATGAGGTCCCCATCCAGCAGGCCTGATGAAGATCCTTGATGCGTCAGAAGGGAAGCTCTCTTGGTTTCAGGTTTTTGGCATCCAACAGTATTGTAGTGGGTGGAGCAGTCTTTAAAAAGTTTGAGAGAAATGGGATCTAACAGAATCAGAGCACAACTGTACTTTAGCCCCTTCAAGAAAGTCTGATTAAGGTCCAGTCCCTATAAACTCACATTCATCCGCCTCCACTCTTGATCCACCCATCGTCCTTTATATACCTTCAAGAATGTCTGCCCACCACTTTCCCATTGCTAGCCAGTTCTTGACCTTATGCTACTATGGCATTTTAGCATAACTTCTCTGTTTCTTAAAACTGATTGACAGCAAAACATGGTCTTGGGACACAGCATTTCCTATAATGCATTTCTAGCATCTGCCAGGAGGAAATTTACTCTTTAATGTTTTTAACAAGTCCTTCTGTACAGTGTCTTTACCAAATACAATGTTGCTCAAGCCTCAAAAAGCAAGATTTTTTGTAACATTTTCTACAATGCTAAGTATCAGTCCATTCTTGAGGAATAATTTATTTGTGTTCCTCTCTAAACAACAAGAGAAAACACGATAACAGGCTCATGATACAAATATACGAATGTTAGGACACTGGTATAAATACAATAATTTGCCTGATGATAAAGGAACATGGAGAATTCAGCCCACAGTACCTTTTAAACATTTCATTAGTACAGCCAGCTGAACAGTTTTGATACCTGCTGGGAAATTAGGGTCACTTTACAGCCACCACACTAAATGATTCAGATTTAGTTCACAGTATCTTAACTCTGAGCAACAGTATCAGGTCAAAGCCCAGGTTTTTACCAAAGGTTAATGCCTCCACTTATGAAAGAACATTTACTGAAGCCATTAAAGAAAATAAAGAAACTCCAATGATCTAAGCAATCACGTTATAGTTTTGTTCAAACCCTTATATTCGAGTTTAGAGAATTTCAGTTACTAGAAAACTAGTCAGAGCATAATGATAGTGGAATAAATCTCCACAACTCCAAACACAGACACACAAACTCTCAATAGAAGCTAAAACAAAGTACGCAACACCATTGAATTTTTTTGTAGTTCTTTTGCAGGACATTGCAGTTAGTTTTTGGAATAGCCCATTTTAAAATCAAAATGAACATTAACCTGTTTTGTCATTGCCATCTGAAGTAAACCAATTTGCTTCTTTCGTTGCAGTGTCTCAAGTCGGAATCGTTCTTCTTCCCAAAGTTATTGTCTACCATCAACCAATAATTTCCAGCTAAGTTCACTGCTATGCCTCTACCTTCAAGCTAGTTCTGTTCTTTGCAGTATCCCATCAGAAGCAGCAGCAACAGTTGAGTCCCTTGCATCTGCAATTGTTTACGCACGAACTACAAAGTCACACTAAAGTAAAAGCCAAAGATATAGATGCAAAGTGTAGTTGGACCAAATTTTTTTCTTAACTGCAATATATTTGAGTTTTAACAAAATACTCAGTTGGAAACTGGCAAACATTCAGCTTAATAAATGTACAAATAAAACTTTTAACAATTTTATGGAAGGGCACTGATACAGCCCAACCCAAGTATTATTCCTGCTCCAGCTAGCCAACTTCCTCTACTTTGTATATTACAACTCAAGTTACATTGTCAATTTAGCTCTTTGTTTTTATATATTAAGGCCACCCTTAGGCTGTTGGCTGTGTCAGGACTTGCTAGTTTTCTAGGCTAACGTATTCAGATTGGGTATATGAAAATGGAGTAATTATTGGAGCTGGGCTGGATTTGCATAAGTAATCTGTTCACTAGGGCCCACAGTAAATACAGTCTCTTTAAACAGAATCCTTATGAACAACAGCAAACAGAGTCTACTTACCTAGAAAGCAGAGTCTATTTAAGCAGACTGTCTACCACCTGAAGCAGTCAAGATTAAAAAAACAGAAGCCACGATTGAAACTACAGCGAGGCTTCTTGATAAAAGCACTCCAGTGAACTGCAGTGAATCGAGGTTGGTTCCATAACACAAATCATTGGATAAGATTAATCCAAACCTGTTACAATAATGCGGTCACCAGGCTTCATGAATGCGGGAATTGCGAATTGTTTCCATTTTGGCCAAGAATTGAATGTCGTTTTGCAGAGTTATGGAAAAGCCAATAGCATGGAAACCTAGGGTTGCAGAACCATATGCTAAATTACATTCTGATGGATGAAGATTCCTTGAGTGACTGAGGCTTATTTCTTGGGAACAGCATCTTAACACAATTTGCAGTCTGTACTCAAAGCTCCTTGCCGGAGAGAACTGTACTTCAAGATGCTTTGGACCCTACAGTAAAGAACGTGATGGAAAAGATTGAGAAGGTTCTGTCAACAGGTACCATTAGTAAACTTTCCCAGGGAAATGCCATCACCCCAGTAGCCATACTCAGTGAGTCTAAGGAGACATAAAGGTTTTTTATAATAGCTTTAACAATGCATTGCATTTCTTCAGCCTATTCCTTATAAAGTTAATTGCTCTGTGTATAAAAATACTATCAAAGTGTTTTTGAGATATTATGTGCTTGCTGACAATTTATTTCTTACATCAGACTCTCTTGTATGAATGTATTTGCTACATAACTCAGTTGCAATGTTCCATATAACCACATTTGGAAAAATGAGTGTCCATCTTGTAACATAACCACATCTGCAGAATTATCACACAGTAGAGTCACAGAGATGTACAGCATTGAACCCTTCAGTCCAACCTGTCAATGCCGACCAGATATCCCAACCCAATCTAGTCCCACCTGCCAACACCCGGCCCATATCCCTCCAAACCCTTCCTATTCGTATACCCATCCAAATGTCTCTTAAATGTTGCAATTGTACCAGCTCCACCACTTCCTCTGGCAGCTCATTCCATACACGTACCACCCTCTGTGTGAAAACGTTGCCCCTTAGGTCTCTTTTATATCTTTCGCCTCTCACCCTAAACCTATGCTCACTAGTTCTGGACTTCCCCACCCCAGGGAAAATACTTTGTCTATTTATCCTATCGATGTCCCTCATGATTTTGTAAACCTCTATAAGGCCACCCCTCAGACTCCGACGCTCCAGGGAAAACAGCCCCAGCCTGTTCAGCCTCTTCCTATTGCTCAAATCCTCCAACCCTGGCAACATCTTTGTAAATCTTTTCTGAACCCTTTCAAGATTCACAACATCTTTCCAATAGGAAGGAGACCAGAATTGCACGCAATATTCCAACAGTGGCCTAACCAATGTCCTGTACAGCCGCAA
>NC_057730.1:12173031-12224370 GCF_004010195.1 Chiloscyllium plagiosum
GGTAACCCTCTTCGCTGTCCACTACACCTCCAATTTTGGTGTCATCTGCAAACTTACTAACTATACCTCTTATGCTCACATCCAAATCATTTATGCAAATGACAAAAAGTAGAGGACCCAGCACCGATCCTTGTGGCACTCCACTGGTCACAGACTTTAACTCTGAAAAACAACCCTCTACCACCAGCCTCTGTCTTTTACCTTTGAGCCATGTTGTCCCTGTATTCTGTGAGATCTAACCTTGCTAATCAGTCTCCCATGGGGAACCTTGTCGAATGCCTTACTGAAGTCCATATAGATCACATCTACTGCTCTGTCCTCATCAATCCTCTTAGTTACTTCTTCAAAAAACTCAATCAAGTTTGTGAGACATGATTTCCCCCGCACAAAGCCATGTTGACTATCCCGAATCAGTCCTTGTCTTTCCAAATACATGTACATCCTGTCCCTCAGGATTCCCTCCAACAACTTTCCTATGACTGACGTCAGGCTCACTGGTCTATAGTTCCCTGGCTTGTCTTTACCGCCCATCTTAAACAGTGGCACCATGTTAGCCAACCTCTAGCCTTCTGGCACCTTACCATCGACGATACAAATATCTCAGCAAGAGGCCCAGCAATCACTTCTCTAGCTTCCCACAGAGTTCCAGGGTACACCTGATCAGGTCCTGGGGATTTATCCACCTTTATGCGTTCCAAGACATCTAGGACTTCCTCCTCTGTAATATGGACATTTCGCAAGGTACTCGAAAGGAAAAGATTGCAGGGAAGTGGGGAAAGAGAAAGAGATTGGGAAAGAATTGGATAATTTCTTCAAAATACTAGCACAAGCACCACAGGTTGAATGGCCTTGTGTTTTGCTGTACAATTCTATGATCATTGAGTAAGGGCTGGCTTATCAAATAAAATAATGCCACCAAATTGGGTGAAATCAATGTTTTGAAGCTCCCCAGTTGCTCACCAAGTTTACATAAAGCCAAGCTGAGTCATGCAAAATGATTCACACTGTTTGGCTTTGTACATTGGGTTGGAAACGGGAATGCCCACTCAAGTAGGCCCTTTTGTTTATTTTTGACCAACCCTACAGGAATTTCATGGATGGGCACTGTGAAGATATGATTGTGACACAATCAAGCCTTGTCCATGAAAATTGGCATCTTGGAAAAGAAGGGCTTATGCCCGAAACGTCGATTCTCCTGCTTCTTTGATGCTGCCTGACCTGCTGCGCTTTTCCAGCAACACATTTTTCATCTTGGAAAAAGGCCAGTCATCACCTCATGGAGTTGAGGGACAAATCATTCACAGTCTAACAGAACGGCAGGGCATGCTTTGTGCTCCGAATGGTCTGTTCTTATTGTTTTGTATCCCAACCAAAGAATCTATGGCTTTACGAAATTAGGGAGGAGAGGATTTTCTTTTTAAGAAGTAATTGGATTGACAAGTTACAATGTTCTGGTGGAGAATGCTTGAGATCTTGACTTTGTTTGACAGTCTTAAATGAATGAGATTTTACCTTGCTTTTGATTTCTATCTACATTGATTTCACTGTAAGCAAGAATAGGGAAATATGTAAAACAGGCTGGTCACTCCCTAACACCCATTTCACACTGTCTGACAAAACCAAGGCCTACCCCAATGTGTAGAAGAGATGAATGGCACTTTCTTAGAACAAAATCATGGGCTAAAAACAGATAATGCTGGAAAAACTCAGCAGGTCTGGCAGCATCTCTGGAGAGAGAAACACAGAATCAACGTTTTGAGTCTGGTATGAAGCCTCTTCAGAAAACCTATTTTATGGGATTATGGAAAACTGGGATTATCCATTAAAAAACCAGATTGCACCATCACAATTAAAAATGGCGACACAACTGAAATAATCTAATTCGAAAGGGATCTGTTGTCAAAATGCTGTTGATACTTTTCTGTCATTGTATATGCAGTTTATAATGCTGCTAGTTTCCAATAATAATGTAAAAAAGAATTAAGGAGTGGAATATTAGCAAATGCTTCCTTTGGTAATCATACTTGAGCTGTGGAACCTTTAATGTACTCTTTTCCTAGCTTTCAATTTTTTTGGAAGGATTTTTAATGCAGTGGCTTTAAGAAATACCTGTTGTATTTCTTAATACAAGAGAGAATATTTACATCATTTGTTGTCCATTCAAAATAGTTGAATTCAAGGCTTCCTTAAGACTCCAAGAGACTCCAAGAGACGTTATGAGCTTACAGTTTGGGGTTACTGGTTCTGAGGCAGCAATGGCTGCTCCCGCTCTCAAAGGTCTACATTGTCCACACACACTGGACTGCTTCACTTCCTTTTCCAAAGAAGGATTCTATCATGATTATGGTCAGTTTTCCCCAAAGCACTGCCCAGATTGATTCCACATCTGGGTTTCCTATGCCAATACCCTTTCTCACGACTGTGCTGATTTTAGTTTTCACCAGGAATATCATCCTTTTCTGTTTTATCTGTCTTTCCTAAGGATTGAATAAATTAGGATGTTCAGTTTCTTTCTCACCCCACAGCCATATCTCCATAATTGCAATCCTATTGCACACACTTATAACTATCAATGCTGTTAATTCATCTACCTTATCACTTACACTGTGTGAATTCAGATTTACATTTGTCTTTTTAACATTTTTACACTTCCTTTGTACACTGATCCTATTTGCTGCTAGCCCTGGTTTCCTCTGCTTTCCACCTTTGCTTTCATTTCCATCTTTGTTTCCTTCACTCTTCTCTCCCCTCTCAGGTTCCAATCTCCTCGCTATTTTAGTTTAAACCCTCACCCACTGTCCTAGCCTGATAGCCCTCTGAGGATATTGGTCCAGGTCCTTTAGGGTGTAACCCATCCATCCTGTGCAGGTCCCATCTTCCCAAGAACCAGCCCCAGTTCCTCAAGAATCTAAACCCTTCCCTCCAGCCACACATTCAACTGGTTTATTCTCCTATTCCTGATCTCAGTAGCATGAGGCACGAGAAATGATCTGAAGATCACTACCTTTGAGGTCCTGCTTTTTATTTCCCAGCTGCCTATATTCTGCTTACAGGATGCTGTCCCTCTTTTTACTTACATCGTTGGTAGCGAATGGACCACAACATCTGGATGTTCTCCCTCTCTCTTCAGAATATCTTGCAGCCACTCAGTGAGATCCTCAACCCTGGTGCTAGGGTGGCAACAGATCATCTTGGTATCATCTTTATGGCCACCGAAATGTCCATTCCCTGGTGCCACGGGCTTGGCTCTCATTGTATTTCTCTGAGAAACCATCTCCCCAGCAGTACCCAAAATGGATAATCTGTTATAGAGCGTGATGGCTGCTCGAGACTCCTGCACTACCTAACTGGTGCCTTTAATCTGTTTGGTGGTCAGCCATTCCTTATCTGCCTGCATATTCTTTGCCTTGTATATGATCAGCTCACTGTAAATACAAAGATCTCAACCTTGCAGACATTCCACAGTGAGTGCAGCTATCACTCCAGATCCAAAACGTGGATTTCAAAGCAGCTACAACCGGAGCCACTTCCATTTGGTCACCCTGGACCCTGGAAGTGCCTCTGACTTCCCACATTGAACAAGAGATGCATTCCACTGGTCCGAGCTGCCCTGCCATGACTTACCCTTAAATTATTTGCATTCTATTTACTTCTTCGGTCTTAAGGAATATTAAGTACATGTCAGGGACCTTGTATACTAAATAAGTTAATTCCTTATACCTTAAACTAAATGAAAGATCATTGTTTGTACTTGATGGATAGTCGAAATACTCACCTGCTCTTAATTATCAAGCTTGCCACTCATGCTGGGCTAGCTCCAGACCCACTTGATGAGCTTCTATTTTCTCTGCAATGTCACTTCTTAATAAGTTAAAAACTCACCCTCCTTGATCTCCTTGAGGTTGTCTCCCAGTGACTTTTGAATTTTTATGTCTCCCAAACCTGACCTCTTTGCCGCTCCCTCATGTTATTTTAAGCCTCCCTGATCTTCCGCTGCCAAAGCCTTCTTTCTCTGGACTGACTAATATAATTTTCTACCATCCACCTCAATCTTACAATGCAATGATCACTGTCTCCTAAATGGCCCCCCCATTGTCACTTTGATGTACTTGACCTAACTGATTCCCAAGAACGAGGTTTAGCAGAGTCTTCTGGCTCGTTGGATTGGACACACAGTAAGAAATTTCTCCTGAACACAGTGTAGGAACACTTTGTCCCTTACTGCTCCTTACATTGGCTGACATAGTGACAGTGTATGGGTAATTAAAGTACCTCCAGTGTATGGGTCATTAAAGTACCTCATTATAACTACTCTATGATGTTTACACTTCTCAGTAATTTCCCTGCTCCTGTTCCTCTATATCCTTCCCACAAGCTGGTGCTCTATATATTGCAGCAGCAATATAATTACACATTGTGGAAACAGGTCTTTCAGCTCACCATCCACACCAACCCTTCAAACAACATCCCATGCAAACTCACCCCTCCCCTATCCCTATAACCCTGCATTCCCCTAAAATTAACCCACCTAGCCTGCATATCCCTGGACACTATGAGCAACATAGCAATCCATCTAACCTGCACGTTTGGACTGTGGGAAGAAACTGGAGCACCAAGAGGAAACCCACGCACACATGGGGAGAAAATGCAAACTCCGCACAGACAATTGCCTGAGGCTGGAACCGAACCCAGGTCCCGTGAGGCAGCAATGCTAACTATTGAGCCACCATGCCATCTTCAGCTCTGGACAAAGTGATACTGTCTTTGAAACCACTTAGATATCCTTTTTCTTTAGGACTGCATTGGTCTTCCTAACCAAAAATGCCACCCATCTCATTTTTGTCCTTTCCATATTTCTTGTAACTAGGAAGAATGAAGCCTCAGGACAGGTGTCCATAATTGCCACAACATCATATGGCAATCTGTGCCGACTAACCCTGAATTAGACTTTGTTACTTGTTCCCTTACACCAATCCCACCAATGAACTTACTACCCTCTATTTTCCTCTCCCAGCTATCTCCCTCTCCCAGCAGTTTGTGTATCCTGCTATTACTTTCTAATATTCTCTGCTGGTTTCTACACCTGGGCTGAGTTAGCTTAAACCCTCTCCAACAGCAGTAGCAAAACTCCCCACAAGGAACTCAGTTCCTTAATTCATTGCCACAGAAGGCTGTGGAGTCCAGGTTATTGAGTATGTTTTAGACAGAGATAGAAATGTTCTTGATTGTCAAGGGGATCATGGGTTATGAGGAGAAAGCGGGAGAATGGGGTTAAGAAACCCTTATCAGCCCTGATTGAATGGTGGGAGCTGACTTGATGGGCTGAATGGCCTAATTTCTGGCTCTGTTTACATGCAATCAATCTGTCCAATTGTACAGGTTGCTATCTCCCCCAGAGCCAGTCCCAGTGCCAGAGGAATCTAAAGTTCTCCTTCCTGCACCGTCTTTCCAACAGTGCATTCGTCTGGTGTATCCTCGTAGTTCACTTGAACGTGGTACTGGAGTAATCTGGAGGTTTCCACTTTGGGAGGCCATGCTTGCTCATTTTCTCCCTCAGTGTTGGTTGCCGGACCAAATCCCCATTCTGACCTACATCATTAGTACCAATGTGTACCTCAGCCTCTGTCTGTTTGTTTTCCCCAGGAGAACGTGCTGCCCTCATTCTGTGACATCCCTAACCCTAGCACCAGAGAGGCAACAAAGCACCTTTCCGCTTTATTCAAATTATTCAATTTCCAAGATTTGGGCAGAGATCAGAGACTGATGGAGCTGCATTTAGAAACATGGGGTGTCAGGTTTTACTTTGCTCAGCTCTCTTTTTTTAAGGAAAATGCAAGTATCTATTAGCAGCAGGGCTTGAATTGGGATTTTGTTAAGTAGAAAACCTACTCCCGGGTTGTGCTAATATATTAGACATTTAATGACATGACTGAGATTTGCAAATTCTTCACAATAAAGAAAAATCAGTTTGATTGGATACGAATAGTGCATTATCTCTCGCTGTGCGTCATGTTACGTGAAGTCAACATCTATTGGAAATTAAGAAAATGAAAATTAATTGCGCTGACAATGCCATTAGAGCTGGAGTTTCTGACATGAGAATTTACTCCTGGTCAAAACAATGAGAAAATCAGGAGAGCCTTCACATCATCTCCTGAAAGTTCCTGAGGAAATAACCAAAGCTGATCTGTTCTTGCATCAGGGTGTGGTCAGATATTTACATTTCATTCATACGATGTTCCATTGGAGTATTGTAACAATGCTGACAACTTTGAAACATTTAACATTTACCACAAATCAATATCACTCTATAATGGGACTTGGTATATTTTCTCTGTTATTTTCACTTGTAAACTAATCTGTAAACAAAGGAAACATTTGATCATCTAATGGTTAATGTGACAGATTTGCTTTAGATAATTAAATGTGTAAAATGACTCATCCTTTCTGCTTAACTTGAACCAAACAGTCTCTGTGGGTTTTTGCTTTGCCTGTTCAGAGCCTGGGTATTGCGGTTCACATACATTCCTTTGGCTAAGACACAGCTATAGTAAGGAAATTACATTCCAATGGCATTGCAAATTACTCTGTAAATCCAACTAATTGAGGACATCTCTAAATCTACCGATTCATTTTACTTTGGCCCAAATATGCGAGCTCTTGAAGGGTAAGGAACTTGTGGTTCTGGGGGTGAGGAAAGGATCACGGGTGACAGTTGCAGAATAAGAGGTCTGTTAAGACATATTACAATGGTTTTCCCTCAAAGTGTCAATGGAAGGTGTGGGATTCTCTTCTCTAAAAGGTAGTGAATCTAAGCCTTTAATTTATTCAAGGTTGAGTTAGTTTTGATAAGCAAGGGAGTCAATGCTATGGCGGAGAGGCAGCAAATTGGACCTGAGAACTCAACCAAGTCAGCCTTTAGCATTGAATGGTGGAGCAGGCTGATGGGCCAAATGGCCTACTTCTATCCCTATATTCCTAGGCAGGCAGGGTTTGTGTTTCAAGGCAACTTCCGTCCAGGCAAATCATTTTGCAAGGAATCCGTAAAACACAGATTGAAAGCCTTGATATAAATACAATGAGCTGAAGCTAAAAAACAAGTGAAGCTGAAATCTTACTGGGGACTGACTTTTCTCTGCAAAATAAAGATTTGGACGACTCTGGTATTAGATGCTGATTGCACTACTAAGGATGAAATACTTCCTTTTAGAGAACACTCTCTGTGCATTATTCTTGAATTAAATATTTTTCGGACAATGATTACAAATAACAATGAGATAATAAGCTCTTTCAGTGATGTTGGTAGTGGGCTGACAATAGGGAGGACATAGGGAAGAAACCACCTCACTCTTCTTTTAAGTAATAAATTAACAAGGGCTCACAGATAATATGGTTCTGTCAATATTGCCTCAGACCTGAGGGCAAAACTTCAATCTGTGAAAGGCCCAGAGTCCTATCCTCATGCTCCCTGTTATCAGTAGGTTGGGTCAAAAACCATTGGCCCTGGTTACACAGGTTTTAATAATTCATATAGCTACACACAAGGCAAATAAAGATTGAGAAATGTACAATTGGTAGTGGGTCTAATATCTCCTTAAGTGAAAAATACCCGTAATGGTCAATAGGGGTTTTAGCCAAATGCACAATTTGGACCCAATTTTTCAAGGCATTTTAAATAAAAATCTATACAGGGGAACCTCGATTAACCAAACGTCAATTATCCGAATTTGGATTATCCTAACAAGGTTGCAAGGTCCCGATGCTTGGCTAAACTGTGTTATCCAAACATTTGGTCATTTGAACTTTTGATTATCTGAACATTCGATTATCCAAACAAAATACTCCCCGCCGATGTCGTTCAGATAATCGAGGTTCCTCTGTAGCTGGTCCCTGACAATCTTTCATCTCTTAAATATATTTGCAGGCAAAGCATTCTGCCAGTACTGGCGATGGGTTGTATCATGGTAAATGGTTATTGGGAAAGTGGTAAATGCTGTGTTAGGAATGTTCACCATTGATGACTCTTCTAGCCCTGCATCCTGGGCTTTCCGGATTCTGGTCTGCTTTGCATCTATCCACATCCTGCACAGTCTTCAACCAGCCTGCCTCTGCAGGTCAACTCCATGCTGTATTTACAGTAGCTATTCCAATTCAATTTGTTTGACATTGTCTTCAGATACCTCCCACTGTCACAGTGTCATATACACCCCATGAATTACCTCAGGCCATTTAGCGAAATTAAAAAGGTACCACTGTATGCAAATACAATTTAAATTTGTATTCACAGTTTATGTTTAAACTTTATCTGTACATCAACATGTTAAAGACAAGTCACTCCTCTGTCACACAAATTACAGGCAGAAAATATGCTTCAAAGCAAGGCATCAATGTCTTTTGAAGGAATTTGACAGAAGTTCACTTCTCAAAACACCCATATCTAAACTATCTGTAGATAATTATGCCATAAACTTTCAGGAACAATAGCATGCGTTGAACTTAGGAAATAGCACGGAAGAATGCTAGTAATATTCAAACAGGACACAATTCCATGGATTATATACAGCCCATTTCTCAGAATGACAAAGCTATGCTGTTTTGAATTAGCAACAGATTTAGTATTATGAGGAATTATGTCTTGAATACAGTATGCCATAAGAAAACTGATCCATACAACATACTGTACTCAACAGGAACGCTAAATCACTCTATACAAATCGAACTCAGGAAGTTAGTGATTTGCCTCTGCCAAGATATGTCATCTTCATTATTAAAATGTGAAACCCAATATTTATTACTGATGTTTTGCAGCTAATTCCTTTGATATTGCTGTAGGCATTTAACAGCCAAACAGTCTTTTATTGAGTGTTGATTGATTTATTGTTCTCACATAGAGACAGAGTCATACAGCATGGAACCAGACCAGTTCATGCTGAACAGAATCCCAAAGTAGTCCCACCTGCCTGGTCCTGGCCAATATCCCTCTAAATCTTTCCTATTTGTGCACTTATCTAAATGTCTTTTGTTGTTTTACATACTATACAGGCAGATGGTCCCATACAAAGTGCATCAGGATTGCAGAGCAGAGTGCAGAATAGGGCATTCAAGGTGCAGAGAGAAAGAGACCAGAATTAACATTTGAGAATCATAGAGTCATCGAGATGTACAGCACGGAAACAGCTCCTTCGGTCCAACTCGTCCATGTCAACCAGATATGCTAAATTAATCTAGTCCCATTTACCAGCATTTGGTCCTCTAAACCCTTCCCATTCATATATAAATCCAGATGCCTTTTAAGTGTTGTAATTGTACCAGCCCCCACTACTTCTAGCAGCTCATTCCATACACGCACTACCCTCTGTGTGAAAAGGTTGCCCTTTAGGTCCCTTTTATATCTTTCCTTTCTCGTCTTAAAACTATGCCCGCTACTGCTGGACTCCATTCAAAAATCTGATAACAGCAGGGAAGGAGCTGTTTTTGAATCCGTTGGTACATATGTTCAAACTTGTGTATCTTCTGCCTGAAGGGAGAGGGTGGAAGAGAGTATAATCGGGGTGGGAGGGGTGTTTAATTATGTTGGTTGCTTTCTAAAGGCAGCAGGAATTATAAAATGGAGTCAATGGATTGAAGGCTGGTTTGTGCGATGGACTGGGCTGTATTCACAACCGTCTGTAATTCATTGCAGTCTTGGGAAGAGCAGTTGCCAAACCACACTGCATCCAGAGAGGATGCTTTCTTTGGTGCATTTATAAAAATAGGTAAGAGTCCTTGTGGACATGCCAAATTTCCTAAGCCTCCTGAGGAAGTGGAGGCGATGTTGTACTTTCATGAAAGTTGAGTCAACATAGAATGGATCAAGACAGATTGTTGGTGATCATCATTCCTGGAAACGTGACACTTGTCAACTGTTGATGCAGACAGGGGCGTGCCCTCTACTCTGCTTCCTGAAGTCAGTGACCAGCTCCTTCATTTTACTGACATTGATAGAGAGATTGTTGTCTTTACAACATACCGCTAAGCATTCAGTCTCTTTATCTCGTTTGAGATCTGACCAACAACGGCGGTGTCATCAGCAAACTTGTAAATGTAGCTGGAACAGAATTTAACCACACAATCACGAGTGTATAAGGCGTATACTAGGGAATTGAGTACGCAGTCTTATGGGGCACCGGTGTTGAGGATTATGGTGGAGGAGGTATTGATGCCTATTCTTGCTGATTGCAGTCTATGGGTCAGGAAGTCAAGGATCTAGTTACAGTGCGGAGAGTTGAAATCTAGGTCTCAGAGTTTAGAGATGAGCTTGTTTGGAATTATTGTGTTGAAGGCAGAATGTGGCAAATGACTTCTTTATCACCCTATCTGTTTCAAAGAACTCTGCACTGTGCCCCCAGGGTCTCTTTGTTCATGAACATTCCCCAAGACCCCCACAATTAACTGTATAAGTCCTGCCCTGATTTGCCTTACCAAAATGTAACACGTCACAATTTAAAACCTCCTGTACTCTTCTTTTGTAATATGGGCACTTTTCAAGACATCACTAATTACTTCCCCAAGTTCATTAGCTTCTATGTCCTTCTCCACAGTAAATATTGACACAAAATATTCATTTCGTATCTCACCCTTCTCCTGAGCTCCCACAAACCTTGCTGATTTTGAAGGGCATCTGTCCCTATTGGGGGACTGGAGGTGAAGGTTAGTGATGTAGAATTTCACAGCATAGGCCAAAATGTCAGTTTTCAGTTCCATCCTGTCCTCAGGTATTTTCTACCCAGAACTGTCCCTTGAGCTGCTTGAAATTGGAAGCTTCCAAACCCTGGAGGTAGTGGATTAGGCAGTACACTGGAATGAAGATAGTCTCTGCAGGATGGTGGGAGGTTGGGGGTGGGGGGGTTGTATTGGTGTGGGCCAATGTGATAAACAGGCCTAAAAGCCCCCTTAGCCTGTTTGGTTTCAGTAGCATCTGTCAGCTAACCTTTAAAGGAAATCCCCCTCCTTGCAATACTGATTTGACTGCTAGAGCCTCCTTTGAGTCTACATTTGGAAAGAATATGCTGCATTATGCAATCTTATTGCTACTTTCCAACCCCTTTTAGAATCCTAAAGTGGTTATGGGCTAGATGTAATGTTCACAACATGGGTTCCACTCATTGGGTGGAGAACAGTTGGGAAACTGACCTCAGTCAGGAAAAATTAAATGCCTGAATGGCGAGCGTTGGGCTTAGATTCTAACCCTAGAAGTCCTACCAGCGAGCATTACCAACCAGAGACCAGCAACTTTCCTTTGCTGCCAGCACCACCAGAAATCTTGCTACGATTGGTATTATTCCAGGGACTGTAACAATGATGATCATCAAATCTCTGGACTCAATGAGTGAGATCAGGATGGGAGTCATGGGAGAGAGATGAGAGGGGGAGGGTGGGCTTTATTATGATTGGAGACAAGAGTAGTTGCACTCAGACAGAAAAGAAACACTTAATTCAGCTTCTCCATGAGTAGTTGCAGCCATTATCCATTTTCATTGCTTGTTTTCAATTCACATGAATATGGAAGGAAAAATATGATATATGCAATTTAATATGCAACTTCAAGTCCTTAGAATGTTCTTAAGGCATTAAGTTTTCACCTGAGATCACTGTTTGTTAGGGGTGACCCAGATCAACAGCAGCCATGAAAAGTGAGATATCTTTGAGTCCTCAGAGCTTGGAAGTATCTCTCCAGTTTGCATCATCACCTGGTGCTTTGTCTTTTGAGGGACTAAGAGAAAGAGAAATTTCTCCAGTTTGTTCTAGTCACAAATTCACCTCCTTTCCTTATGTCAATAGCATCTCCCTGCTATACAGCTGGTGCCTGTATCCCAATGTCTGAGTTCTTTGCTTTCAAGCTGAATAATTGCAGACAATGTTTTATACCTCTTAATGTGTAAATTTCTCAAAAAAGGTGTAACTCAAACACGTGATAGAGGTCTGATTAACTGGTTTCAATATCATTGGATATAAAGCTTAAATTCAGTTCAGACTGGTTCTTTTATTGATAGCTTGGCTGAATGAAACTTGGCTTAAACTATTACCACATAATTAATTAAGTGCTTTATCCCTTTTTCAAACTATTTCAGCTCATGGTATTAAAATCAATGATACATGTCAATAATTTATAATATAATCTTTACTTCGATTGTGATACTAATCACCATTTGGTTTTTCTAGTGCTGTCATTGTATCCCTAATATGTTTTGTTCTACTGCAGCCACACTAACTGACCTACAGTTCTGATTTATCTTTACCTTACCTTTGTAAATAGTAATATACAACCCATGGATACTGAAAGATCAAAAGCAATTTATACACTATCTCTATCCCTTACAGAAATTGGGTTCATTTTGAAATCATGTGATCTGTGATGGCATTGTTTTAGACGAGCAAACTTTATCTTGAATTTTAAACTTTTAAAGTGAGGGCACCAGCTTCCAGACATGGCAATGAGGGTACCAGTTTCCAGACATGCCTGGAATTTGCCAGGATCATGAGGATGAGTGCACAGTGGAGAGAGCATCTTAAGTGAAACTGACAGCTGAGAACACTTTATTAAGTGAAACTGAAGAGCTTCAGCCACAGCGAGGAATGAAGTTGCTGTTGAAAACACTCCTTCCTGCAGGTGTTAGTTGCTTGACACATGATTGCCAACTCTTGGAAAAGGTATTTCACCTACCTCGTGTTACACTCTGATTCAGCTGCACTCTCTACTGCCGGCATCACAGTGGCATGAGAATTATAGCAGCTTTCGTGGCTCCAATATGTACCACTGATGACTGGCAAGAGAAGAAATACTACTGACAATAATGGTCACCTTCCCAGCTTGATGATCCTCCACAGGGTAGAGGAGATTAACCTCAAGATCCAGTTGGAATATGGAACTCCAAACATAAAGTCCATGGGCAGAACATCAGCCCTTATGACACATATGACCAGAGTATCTCAGACTCAGCAGCAGTGACCTACCTATCTACAGCTCCTTGGATAAAACCTCTTACCCAATGGAAAAGGCAGGCATACACTGCCAATGGCTGTTTAGGTGCTTTAATTACAATCACTTCCTTTGACAAATGAGTGCATGATCCCAACCTCCCTGTTTGACTGAGGAACTTGGAAGTAGGAGACTAAATCTATGACTCAGTTAAAGAGTCTTGGTAAAGCCAACTCCAACTGTCAATAGGCTTTCACCACAAATACTTCTGTTGTTTGGCTAAGGACTAAGTTGGGAAAAGTTTGTCCAAATATTCATGAGTAATATCAAGAGCACAAATTAACCCAGCTCCTGAGAGTGGAAAACATTAGGAATCCATTTTAATCTCATTGGGACTCCAGTTGTAATATAAAAGAACATGAATATTTGCAGATCTGTGCCACTTACAAGATCTTTTCACAGCTCTCTAGCTTTAGAAATTTCAGGGAAGCATTGTGAAACAAAATAATGACAGCAAGTCTCATAAAGAGTTGTTAGGCAAACAGAGAATGCTGGAGAAGCTCAACAGGTCTGGCAACATATGAGGAGAAAAACAGTTAATATTTCTAATATGACTTCTGAAGAAGTGATGCAGGACATGAAATTTTAACTCTGTTTCTCTCTCCATGTATATTGCCAGACCTGAGTTTCTCTAGCATTCTCTGCTTGTTTCAGATTTCCAGGATTTTTCCTTTTTTTGAGATAATAGAGGAGATGGTTAAGAGCTTAAGTTTTAAGGATTGCCTTACAAGGAGGAAGGCAAGGTGGAAAGGCCAGGAGGTTTAGCAGAATTCCAGAGCTTAGGGCCTAGACAACTTAAGGGGTAGACACCGTGCCATGATTAAAATTGGGAATACTCAAATGGTTGTAATTAAGAGGAGCATAGATATTGCAAATAACTTTTCGACTGTTGGAGATCTCAGAAATGGGAAGTGGAAGGCCAAGAGGAGATTTGAAAACAAATATGAATATTTTTGAAACAAAAATACAAATTGCTGGTGAAACTGAACAGATTTGGCAGCATCTGTGGGAAGAAAGCAGAGTTAACGTTTCGAGTCTGGTGACTCTTCATCAGAGCTTTGTTTTATTCAAATATTTTTCAGGTCACTTTGGGAACCAATATAGGTCAGTCAGCACAAGTGTTATGTGTAAATGGAATTTGCTGCAAGGTAGAACCTGGACAGCAAACTCTTGGATGACCCCAAATTTCCAGTAGACAGGATGGGGGAAGCTAACCATGAGATAAATTAAGTTTGGAGGTAACAAAGTATTCAATGACAGTTTTGACAGAAGACCAGAGACATCCAGAGGTAAAAGTGAGGACTGCAGATGCTGGAAATCAGAGTCTAGATTACAGTGGTGCTGAAAAAGCACAACAGGTCAGACAGCATCCGAGGTGCAGGAAAATCGACGTTTTGGGCAAAAGCCCTTCATCAGGAATGAGGCAGGGAGACATTCAGAGGCAACCAAAGGGCAAGTGTGTTGTAGTAGAAATGTCACGAGTCTAGCAATCTAGAACGTTAACCCATTGTTCTGCAGACTTGGGTTTGAGTGTCACCAGGGCAGCTGGTGAAATTTGAATACAATTTAAAAAAAAGATAAAAAGCTAGCGTAATGCAGTCATGGAACTAGTGCTGATTGTTGTTAAATTAATCTTATTCACTATGTCCTCAGGGAAGGAAATCTGACATTCTTACCTGGTCCAGCCTACATATGACTGTAGACGAATAGCAATGTGGTTGACTCTTAACTGCCCTCTGGGCAATAAATGCTGGCCACACCAGCAATGCCCACGTCCAATGAATGAATAACAAAATAGTACAAAGGATGAAATAGGCAGTCTCAGCGATCGTGCAGATACACATCGAAAACACCTCATGATCAAATGTGATAATGAGATTGAAAACGATCTGATTTATGCTCATTTGACAAGGAGGGAGATGCAGCCAGTGGTAAAGGAGCAGAGTTTGTCCTGGTGCTGCTGTCATTCAGCTAGGTGAAATACTAGTGGTGACCAAAGACAATGACTTCAGTTTTCCCTACATTTAATATGAAGAATTGTCTCATTACTCAATTTTGGATGTCAGATAAAGTGTCTGATAAAATAGAGACAATGGCGAGTTCAAGACAAGTGGTGACAAGCTATACATAGGTGTTATTAACTTGAATGTGGGAAATTTATGGATGATTTAATAAACATTTAAAACTTTTTACAAAAGTTGATATGTAGAATAAGTGGACTTTGAAGTAAAACTGAGGTGGGAGAAAGACTGGAACATTTAACTGCTGAATGATGTGATAGGGAAAGAATGAATAGGTTTTTTTCCTAGTCGAATAAATTAAGAGTGGACAAGTAATCTTCATATCGAACACACTGCAATATTTAAGTTCACTGTAATTTTTGTTTAAAAAGCTGAAAATAAAACTCAACAAAACCTTTTGTATAATTATTGAATTTTAAGGTTTTTTAAATCCAATTGTTCAGGTTTTTAAAGGCAGAAAATATCAAAATGAGCAATTCAGAATAGCAGAGATGTTTAAAGTTTGAATTTTATTTCATGTAACAAAAACAAAATGTGACCTTGAGTTCAACATCTTCTCAATTACCAGCCATCAAATTCAGTCCATTCCTTACTCAATACCATCAATAATTAGAAATACTTCAATTCACAGTTAAAACAAAGATTTTGTACATTGCTCAGAACAAAACTGGTGCTAAGGAGGTAAAACTTTAGCAGCAACATTGAAAAAGGTAAAACAGCAATAATTTTTCTCTGATTAGTCACTTGTTAATAAATATATCAAAACAATTTAATTTGCAAAAGGAGGTTTATTTCAGAGAAACAAAACATAAAAAGGGACAGATCTCTTGTGTAGAAGCTTGGTGTTTTTCAAGATTGGAGCAAAGAGAGCAACTTTGAACAATTTGACCACCAGGGCATTACCACATTAAGGAGTGCTATTTTCATACCTCAATACAAAATCTGATTTCAACTCCCCTGCCGCCCCAGCCCTGCAAAAGTCAAAGGAGAACCTCTAACTCTTGCAGGTAAAGTTACAGAAGTAAAAGATGACAAAGGTACAAGTGTATTATAGCACAAGTTGGAGGGGTCGTGAAACTGCAAAGTAATTTAAGAAATAGCATATACATTTTTCAAATTGCAATAAAAGAATGAATAGTGATGTCTAGTATGGCAGCTTCCTAAATCAATAAAACTATTATTACAGTATCATTCCTATCATTATAGAAATTCAAGGGACACATTTAGAAAACTCTGTGATAACGTTTGGATGTGGCAACACATTTTTTAATCTTCACGTTTAATAAAATTCCTTGAATTTTACAGTCAATGCTCATATCCCTAGGTTAATTAGTGAGATTAATTGTGCAATGTTAGTGTTTTCTAATGCATAACTGAAAGATTAAAATAGCTTCCAGACAAGGCTAGCATCAAGGGCTTTCATTGGTAATTACTCACATCACATCATCCTAGCTGTCAGTGTCCGCTGCTGGAAATTAATCTATCAGCGCATTAGTGACTATTTGATAAATCCTTGTCTGAGCCAATGGACATTGCTTAGCTGAAGGACTTGATTTGGAGGTGCTGGTGTTGGACTGGGGTGTACAAAGTTAAAAATCACACAACACCAAGTTATAGTCCAATAGGTTTATTTGGAAGCACTAGCTTTCGGAGCACTGCTCCTTCTGTGGAATAGCGTGCCAAAAGTTCGCGTTTCCAAATAGATTTGTTGGATTATAATCTGGTATTGTGACTTTTAACTCTGAAGAAATTGGTTACTGAGGGTTAAGAAATGAATTTCACACTGTCAACACAACCTCTAATGTTTGGATCATTGATATTGAAAGATTTAATAACCCAAAATGGCAATCTATTTGTTGAAGCCTGAGTTCAAGTTTTCAATCATTTCTTCTCTTTACTCCAAAACTATTATAATTTAGAAATATAACCACCATCAGTTATAGCCCAAGCCATACTACTTATAAGAAAAAAAGCAAGTCTTGTGTTTCAAATACAAGGTGACAACATACAAGTCTTGCTCCATTCTTACAAGTTCACTACACATTAAATTCTACACTAATAATTATACAGAATAAGTTTCACAACACATCAACTGGGTAAATTTTACAATACACCAGTGGCAGTATGGCTGAGAACGTTTAGGGAACATCTGTTAATCTAAAAACAAATTGAAAAGACTGATTTCTATTAATTTTGTCTTTTCTTCTCATAAATGGGATACAATAAAGGAGTCACTGCTTTTTTGAAGCAGTTTGTGGTAATTTCTATCATTTTTATCTAAAGAGACAAAAAAGTGTGATGAGAATATATTTCTATAGGTTAAGAGGTGGTCCATTCTAAATAGCAAAATTCAACCACGAAAATAAATGCTTTATGACAATCCCCCATTAGTGTTCAGAGATAATAGTTTTCTAACTGCAGTCAGGGAAAAGGGAGAAGCAAAGGGGGTTAAAGGCCATTGTCACAGTCTAAATCACTTTACATTTTAAACATCTCTACAGCACCAGAGTAACATTATGGGCCAATGCATCAGGTCAGAGACAGATGATTTATTTGTTTTACTTTCTGTACACTCCTTTCATAAATAATATTTTCTTGTCATTTAAACTACCACTGGATCACTAGCACATGTATGGAATAAGTGAATGACTACATTCAAAAAGACTGCTACACCCATTGGGCTTAGAAGTATCACAGATGGTTGGCTGTGTGGAGTTTGCACATTCTCCCCATGTCTGCCTCTGGGTGCTCCAGTTTTCTCCCATGATCCAAAGATGTGCAGGTTAGGTGAATTGGCCATGCTAAATTGCCCATAGTATTCAGGGATGTGTAGGTTAGGTGCATTATTCAGGGATAAAATAGGTTAATAGGGTAGGGGAATGAGTCTGGGTGGGTTACTCTTCGGAGGGTCAGTGTGGACATGTTGGGCCGAAGGGATTCTATGATGGTCCAGCACTGGATCTCTAACCACTTCAGGATTGCTTATTTCATATCTAAGATTAAGATCACATCTATTCACTCATGGAAAGAAACATTATGTCTTGTGCTTCGTACTGAATAGAGGAAAAAGAAATGCAGGTTATTCACCTCAGGCCACACAATCCACATTCCTGGTGACAGGTCTGTACCAACCCATAGCCTTTATCTCAGAAAAGCATAGATTGCAGGGAGAACCAAAAATACAATAATGAACAAATCAGCTACTCAGTCTCTATGGCGTAACTTTTCAATGTAGTTATATTGTAATGTTTATGCTGACAGCACATTATTATGCAAATTATTCATAAGAAAAATAAACACCTCTGTTCTTCTGGCCCCTGCTCCAAATCTCTGGAGAAACATTTTAAATTTAATAGCCAGAGATCATTGTACATCACAAAAAAGGGAACAGAACATGAATGTGAAAGTACATCCCAGCATGCATTGCCAAATTTGGCCTTTTCTGCACAATTTCTACATAGCCTAATAACACACCCATACTATATCACAGATTTTTAAATATTAGTAGTGGCCTGAGTGCAGTGAAGATCCATTTCAAAGAAAGTACGGGAATTTAAGCAAAATGAAAACTTGAGTTCAACTAGAAAGGCATTTCTCTTATAATACAGGAATATCTGGTAGCCACAGCCAAATATCAAGACATTTCTCTCCTCTATTAGTTTTCTTTACCAGTAGTGACACTCATTTGGATTCATACAATGATTTTTGTGCAAATTGGATTTTAGCAAATAGACATAAATTCCCTGCAGCAACGAATCATCTTTCATTTTAGTCAACTGGTTTGATTTTCAATACAGGCAGGTACTGAGGTCTGGATATTTTCAAGGTCCTGACCCAGCAATGTATTTGTACCATCTGATCAACACAATCTTCAACTGTAGATGCCCTAATTGGGCCGGTGGTGAACTCAGCAAATAATGCCAGAAAGCGGGAGCTGCCTGCAGAGTACCTGTGTCATAGATATACTCAGCTATGTGGAATATTCTGCTTTCTTGAAAAAGAAAGGATGTAGAACATTTAGGGTGCATTACATGCTGAAGTGATCAAACAGCCAATCCAAAAGAAAACTCAGAGTGGTAAAACATTTTAATCATTTTAAGTATTATGTAAATATCTCAGAAATAAACCTAACAGTTATGAATTAAAGTGAAACAGGTTGCTCAGTTCTGGCTAGCATGGATAGAAGTTTGGCTGTCTGGCAGGAAGTAGAGCAGGGTTAAAAGGGTCCTTCTCAGGAAGGAAGCCAGTGATGACAAGTGACATGCCGCAAGGCTGAGTGTTGGGACTGCAACTTTTCACTTGACACGTTAACAATCTAGATGAAGGGACTGAGGGCATTCTAAGTTTGCAGTCGATACAAAAATAGGTAGAGGGATAGGTCATATTGAGCTTGGGAGGCTGCAGAAGGATTTGGACAGGTTAGGAGTGGGCAAAAAAGTGGCAGATAGAGTACAAAGTGTGAAGTCATGCACTTTGGTAGGAAGAATAGAAGCATGGACTATTTTCTAAATGGGGAGAAAATTCAGGAGTCTGAAGTGCAGAGATTTATGAGTTCTAGTCCAGGATTGTTTCAAGGTAAGCTTGCAAGTTGAGTTAGTAGTTAGGAAGGCAAGTGCAATGCTGGCATTTATTTTGAGAGAACTTGAATATAAAAGCACAAATGTACTTCTGATGCTCTATAAGGTTCTGGTCGGACCACATTTGGAGTAATGTGCATAGTTTTGGGCCCCACACCTCAAGAAGAATTTATTGGCCCTGGAATGTGTACAGAGGAAGTCCACAAGAATGGTCCCAGGAATGGAAAGCTTAACAAATGAGGAACGTTTGAGGACACCAGGTCTGTACGCGATGGAGTTTAGAAGGATGAAGGGGAGATCTAATTGAAACTTATAGAATACTGACTGGCCTGGACAGACTGTACGTTTGGAAAGACATTTCCATTGGTAGGAGAGACTAGGACCTGAGGGCACAGCCTTAGAGTAAAGGGAAGACTTTTAGAACAGAGATAAAGGAGATAAAGAGAAACTTCTTCAGCCATACAGTGGTGAATCTATGGAATTTACTGTCACAGAAGGCTATGGAGACCACGTCATTGAGTGTATTTAAGACTGAAGTAGATAGGTTCTTGATTGTCAAGGGGATCAAGGGTTACAGGGAGAATGGGGATGAGAAACTTGTCAGCCATGATTGAATGGCAGAGCAGACTCAATGGGCTGAATGATTTAATTTATGCTGCTGTGTCTTATGGTCTTACAGCATTTTGCTAATTGAAAATTAAACTTTGGTCCTCCCCAGCTCATTAACTCACTCAAGGTTAGTGGGCCATTAAATGGGTTCACAATTAACCTCCGTCCCAGCCTTTGCTTTGAAAGTTATAGCATTTCTCAGAGGTATCAGGCTGCTGCATCTCCTACACTTCTAAAGAGCTTTACTACCTACTTAGTTCATTAGGAGGCCTGAGGTTGCACAATATGCAAATTAAAAACAAATTATTTTATGTTTAATTGGCATTGCTCCATTACATGGAATGAAATACCAAACTTCCCCAGTTAAAAATATTTTGTTTTATTTATGAGCTTCAGAAAGGTACTGTTTGTTTACGATTGAGTTCATCATACCTAAATTCAGGAGAAAAAGTGAAATCTAAACATCAACCTATTTGCAATTAAGCTCTTCACACAACCCAATTCCCCAATAAAATAAGGACGATGCAGTCTTGTACAAAGTGTTTTCCAAAACCAAAATAAATTAAACTCTAGTTTGCATGAAATCCGTACATTTCTTTGTTCCAGAGTAGTAACACTGTATTTTCTACATAAAATCTATATTAATAAGGCTTTGCTTCTATGTGGTTATGTAGCAGTTAATTTCACCAAATAGTTACAAGTCATTGGTTCCTTCTCGACACCCAACTACCAATATTTCACCTGATGTCCAATCATTTCATTTATTTGAAATGTCCAAAACAGGTTTCTCCTTCATTGGAAATCCAAGTACAAAACAGAAAGTTGTACTTAACTGACTGTTAATTTGAAATACTGTGCCCCAAATTTTATGTTTACTCACTTAGGAGCTTTGGATATTAGTGTTTTAACTTTAAAATGCTATAACGTCAAATGTTCAAATTTTCCATCACTGCTGTGGCCTCTGTAAATGAACTGCTATTTATGGAAACCACTTATTAGTCAAATGGAAAATCATTATATGGAGAATCTTGGATGCACCTTTCTGCTTCAGAATTACAATCTGAATTTATAACATAAATGCTTAATGCAACAAATATATTTTATCATGAGATTAAAACTATTTCAAGAATACAATTCTTGAATATTGTCATTCTTGAAAATACCTTCATTCAACACTTATAACAGAAATGTTGTTATGGGTTTCCAAACTCATTTTATATTGTCTTTGGCTTAGTAATTTTTTGGGTGGGAAGAGGAAAAAGAAAATTAAATCATATTATACTACAGGGTTTAAAGGTGTATTTGTACTGTGTTGGGATATACCATAACCTCCTAATTTTATGCAATGTGGATCAGTAAAACCTCTTCCAAACAGGCATGAGTCCACCCATAAAAATATGGCAATTTTTGTGTTTTGAAATGTAAAAAACTGTAGTGTTGTTAGTTAGTAAAGTTGTAGTACAAATGTCCCAATTTTGTAAACACAGCATGTAGTTCCATTTGTATATAATACATGGTAACATTATAGTTACCAATGAACTTTAGGAAGAAAGCCCAATTTTCTGATCATTCAAGGCCACAGCTCAGTATCTGAAGAAGCATTGCCTCTCTTAGCAACAACATTTTCAACTGGATAAATGTGTAGTAAATGTAACAGATTATTCTTTACAGTACAACTTTTGGAACAGGTTATGTCAATTCATATCAATTGTTAACATACATTTTCAGAAGATGGAGTCCACATTTAAATAAGTGATAATATCCCGAAAATCGGTATCAATTTAAATGTGTCTCCAAATAATGCTCTATTCATAGCTCAGACAAAAGTGTTAGTTTAAATCACACAATCACACTTACTTACTCTGTTTTGAAGCTTCATACAAATGAAAAATGAAAAATGAAACAGACATTTGATGATACAATATGCCAAATTTTAAAAACCTGTATCGTAGGATGCACTAAAACTAAAACATATTGAGTAATTAATCTGGACAGCTAAGTGGTCATTGCTATGAACAGGTGCCTGTTTACAGAATTAAAATGTTAAAAGTATGACATATAATCTGTTTAAAAAGAACAAAGGATTCAAATTCACATCCTGTATTTCTAGTATTACTTCTCTTAAGAAACTGCCTTATTGCGATCGCTCTAGATTAGTCCTTTTCAAGCATTTTTTCCCATTGACACCCCATTTTGAGGCTTGAAAATTGTCCTGCTCCAGAACTGCATTTGGGAGTTGAAATGAGAGAGTTGGGGGGGTGCGGGCCTCTGAGACATCAGAGAAAGAGTTTGGGCAGGGGAGAAGTGCTTTGAGAACAGTGTCAGTGGTGCCTGAGTGCAGGGGAGGTATACACCGAGCTGAGAGAGCTGGGAGGAAGGAGACCTTTGAGAGGTTGTTCAAACTGCAGGGATTTGAAGTGAAATACACTTACCTTCTTACTAGGTTTTTCCAAACAGGAATCAGACCTCAAAGATCAGCCACTTTGGCCACAACTGCTATGGAAAAAGAAGCGAGGGTTTAAAGGGGACTTGCAGCTGTTAGCACTTGGTCAGAGGTTGCGGACAGCTATTGCTGCCAAGGAACTTAAGGCCTCAAAATATTGGCCCGTAATCTCACTGGAGGACACTGCTCATACTTTGGAGAGCCATGCCTTAGATCACTTCTGTTGATTGGCTTTAGATTACAATAGAAAGCCCAATGTAGGTTTTTCAAAAGCTGTATTAGAACATCACAGTATTCCAATTTCCAAAACAACACTGAAAACTCTGTCCATACTCAATACCATTTTGAAAATACACTTTGTATGTATTTGAACTAAAATATGAAGGGTAAAACAGAGAAGTACCTTCTGAAATCTGACAAGTATTCAAAATTAGATGGCACTCAAACTTTGCGCTTGAGCATGAGCTGTTGTGAAAGTGCAACTGTTTTGTAATTTCTGTGGAATGAAACCCCCTTTGAATAATTATTAAATACACAGAAAACCCTATACACAAAGTTATCACAATTTTATTACCTGAGACTATGAGATTTCAGGTATCTTCAATAATGCAAAAGTCGAGCCGTTGTTTCCGTCAAGGAAATTAATTTCATGCCTTCTGGATTTTAAGGGATTAAACATGGTCTGTACCTTCATTGTGTAACATCAACCAGTGTAATAAGACTTTTCTGAACTTACACAACATCCATTCAACACATTATCATCTTTCTGAATTTAAAGCCATTATTCTGGTGAATGTGGATATCCTGTTCACTCCTGAATTATAAAAAACATACTACAAAAATCTCTTCTTTAAAATACATTTTGGAAAACATCTTTACAGCAAGTATCTATCATTTTTATAATGATCAAAAGACATAAAGGAAAAGTATTAATGAGACAACATGATTTTTCTCAAAATGAGAATGGAATAGTGTTGGGTTTAAAACAGACACAATATTTGTCATATTCCTAAAAGTTACCAAACATATGAAAAGCTATTAGCTTCCACAGCAATTTATCCCATAGATCTCATCAAGTTGGTCTAGTTTGGGGTCACGCAGTTTTTGTCTGAAATATAAGGTACACAACTTAGCAAATTCAAAAACAATGGTCCCCACAAACTCAGGAATCATTTCTGTTTAAAGCTGCAGTACTCTCTTTAAATTAGTCAACATTGTAAATACAATTTCAATAAACTTCCTCTTCACTTATTCAGATTTTCAAAAAATTGTTAATTAATTTAAAATGTCTTGAATTAATTTTTCAAGTAAAAACTTAACAGAAAACCAAACTGGCAGAATTTGTAGAAGATGCAGAAAGTTGTTAAGATAGAGATACAACTGTAAACATACAAAGACTTCCTAACTTAAGTGTGATTTTTGTTTATAAGAATGGAGCATTTTGTCAAAGATTACCATTGCAGATTCCCATCTTAGCAGGGAACATAAAGGTGAAAAAAAAGAGCAGATTTAAAGATAAGTCACATTTATAAAATAAAGGGACTTGGTAAAGCACCATTCACTACAAACAGTGCGTGTTATTTCTTCACCTTTCCCTGCCACCCCCCACCAACTCTCTCCAAGCTAAACTCCTGTGGAAACAACATTTGTGGATTAATCTTTCAAGTACTGAAAGATACTTTCAGGCTTCAACCTACGTAGACGTTTTTTTTTAAATTAAATTCTGTAAAACTGATACTCTATTTTATGTACATTATAAAATGGAATTCCAGGAATGCACAGATCCACAGGATTTCTTAGTTCAATGTTCTCAGAACAAGCGTTTTCATGTGACAAGTTTGAATTTTAGAGCCAAAAAGTGATTTCAGTACTCAAAAATTCACTTTTATTAGAGCTAAGCTTTTTTGTGTTCATATATATTTGTAAATATTCTTAAAAAGTTACTCAGCATATTGTGGAGGAATATAATTTTTTAACAAAATATAGGTTAAAAATAATCTGATTTAATTAAAATACACTAAGTATAGCTACTACCTGCACTGAAAGAACTGATTTTAAAAAAAAGAATACTGTAGCTATAAACAGAGCTATTTCTCAATTAACATCCAGTATTTCGAAATGCCAGTTTCAGGTTCTGAAAGAATGAAAATTCTCCATGAGACAACTGCTTTGAAGTGGGGTTAAATAAAAAGGACAGTAATTAAGGGAAGTGAAATGTGCAAGGATCTGTCATCTTTCACTGTGCAAAGTCTTTTGAAATAAAGTTTCAAGCACACAACTTAAAATGTATAATACAATTGAAACAGGTCCATTTTCTGTCTTACAGATACAATATCTTCTTCACTTATGAACTTCCAAGTTTGCTTTTTAGAAATCCTACCACTTTTCCATTTCTGAGTTGATCAGCATTATGTTACTTGTAAGTTATAGTAACCATGTGAGTAAATTGTTAGTTCTCCCGGGCATATCGTGCTCTGCTCAACAAGAGCTAACAGAACTTCACTTCTGTAGTGTTCCCAATTGCTACAAGGCAAGTATTCATGTACTTCACTCCACTGCAAAGCCACAAGTTTCCTCAACTGCTGTCAACAATTTCTCATAAAGCTTCTTGTAGGACTCATAAGGAGGAATGTCTATACGGTTAAAACTGAAGAGAAAGGCAACAGTCAGTGAACATACATGGAAACAATATTTGTCACAGGTGATTACATTTATTTGTGATCTATGTAATAAACTAGCTAATCCATCTAGATAAAAGAAAAACTAAATGTGGCACAGCCTTTTTGAGAGAGGGTAGTCCTATGGCTAGCTTGTCATAGAGTTCAGTTAAAGACATAATTATTCACTGGATCAGAAAAGAAATCTGCTAAATAGATTGTTCTACTTAATCAATATTTAACAGTTGCTTGTTTAGAGCAACATTACAGAATAAAATGGAATCACATAATTGAACAATCCTGCTATGGCTCGAAGAAGGCCATCCAAAACCATTGCTTTAAGCAAGCAATTCATTAAAAATATTGCTGCACAATTAGTATCTTCATAAAGATGTTGCCATTAATTACAAATTATAAACAAAGGAATTGTCAAAAGCTATAAATATTCATTCTCAGTACACTGGCCTTTTGAGTATTCTGAAAAATCAGAATAGATGTTCCAAACAATAATCAATTGTGGTTGAATGATATAATTTGAAAGTTATTGGCTAGAGGGTTTACAATATATGATTACTGTGTGAAAACTTGTTAATTGGTAATAGAGAAACTCACCATGTATGTGCTTTGGGAAGGTTTTCTGTGTTGGCATCAACTAGATGGATGGTGAAAAGTCTTGGGCCTGCAGCACCTGTAGAACCTTACAAATAGAAAATCTAGTTAAACCATACAGCAAGTAACAAAACAGTTTTAACCCATAAAAAGAAACCAAAGAACTGCAGATGCTGGAAATCCAATTTTAGTATGCTCCATTGTCATTTTTAAATATGTTGTAACAGCAAGTGTGATATTTTATATAAGCATCATAAAGGGCTTGAAAGACAATTTGTAAGCTACAATTTGAGGATTACAGTCACATGACAATGGATAATAGACACCTTAATATTAGTGCAAGATATCCAGTGCAGGAATTCAGCCCCTTTTGGTTGGAAATGGCACTGGAGAATTAACCAATTAGTTGCAGGAGAAAGATCATGTACAATGTAATTTGTAATGATGATGGAGTCCTGCTTGCAAGTGAAATGCCAAAGCCAGTTGTTGGCAACCATCTTTATTCAATATAGTTCACCACAATAAGCAAGAAAAGGCTGAATGCACTTGATCAAGCAAATGTTACGGGCCTGATAAAGTCTCATCTGCAGTACTGAAGACTTGTGCTCCACAAATAGCCACATCGCCAGCCAAGTTGCTCAAGTACAGCTACAATATTAGCCAACAAGTGGAAGATTCCCAGGTATGCTGTAACCAGAAAAATGCATGAAACTTTAATCTAGCCAATTCACACTAACAAACCTACTCGTAATCAGGAGTAAAGTGATGGACAGACTTTTTGTCAGTGCCATCAAAGGGCACACACTATTAGATGCTTACTGATGTTCAAGTTGAGTTCTGCCAGGACCACTATTTTTCATTCACAAATTGCCTCTTGGTTACACTGTCCAAAGGAACAATGTTCATTTTATGTATACTCTTGATAATATGATCTGACCACTTCTCTCAAACCCTCTACTGTTGCTAAATTATCAAAGTTAAAAATCACACAACACCAGGTTATAGTCCATTTGGAAGTACAAGCTTTCAGAGTGCTGCTCCTTCATCAACTAGTACAGGTAGACAACCCCGCACCCGAAATCCAAAGGTTTTTTGTAAATTTTTTTCTCATTAACAAGGTTGTTTGGTATGTAAACAGTTAACCCAAGTTGACACCCATTCAATGTGTGTCACTCAGATGTGACGTGGAGGGGAGTGGGGGGCACGGGGTGGCATGGCCCAGCACGGGCAGACCTCAATTCTGTTTCAGGGCCCGTTTTATTCAGTGAGTCTGCTGTTAGGTAAGGTTGTTTAAACTTTCACCAAACTATCACTTATTCTGAAATTCAACAACTTCTGAATTCCGAAAACCAGCTGGTCCTGAGCATTTCGGATGAACCCGTTTGACTATAACCTGGTGTTGTGTGATATTTAACTTTGTCCACCCCAGTCCAACACCGGCACCTCCACATCACGGATAAATTATCAGATCAACTAACCAACACCGAAAAAATTCTTCAATATTAGAAAGAATAAAACCTGTCCTAAGTATTTTCACTGCTTCCATTCCTTAGCTAATAACTCCATCTTTCTCTCTGGCAATAGTCTGAGGTGAAGCCAATCTGTTTGAAATCTTGGTGTCAGATCTGATCCTAAGATGAGCTTCTGGCTTTACATTTATGCATCCATTGGACTGCTTATTTCCAGCTTCAGAATACCGCAACCTGGTTCATCTGCTGCTGAATCCCTCACTCATGCTATCTTTATCTGCAGGCTCATCTATATCAGGGTACTCATAGTAGACGGAGGAGAAAGTGAGGTCTGCAGATGCTGGAGATCAGAGCTGAAAATGTGTTGCTGGAACAGCGCAGCAGGTCAGCAGCAACACATTTTCAGCTACTCATAGTAGACACCCACATTCTGCCCTCCTAAAACTTGAGGTCACTTACAATGCTGCTGCTCATGTCTTAGATCACAGCAAGTCCTGATCCCCTATTATATCATCTTTGAATTCTTTTCTGTTCCTTCTACCTCTGTAATCTCCTCCAATTCTGGTCCTTCATCTCGATTGCTTTCCCTAATTCTGGCATCTGGTGCATTCCAATTTTAGTTCTTTCACCACTGATGGCCATGTCCTCAGTTACATTTTTTTTCCAATTTGTGCTTAGGATGTGAGTTTGCTGAATAACCCAGCATTTATTCCCCATTCGTAGACATCAAGCATTGGTTATCCTCTTGCACCTCTCTACCTTGCTTTCCTCCATTAAGACACTCCTTAAGATCTGTGGCTATATCTTTAGACCTAACTTCTGACATTCTGACTCAGATCTTCTAATGTAACTTAATGGCACACATATTTGACTGTACTCCTGTGAACTTGACTGAGCTGTTTGCGCATGCACTCATTATGTACATATAAAAACTAAAGTTAGAAATCGTAAATTTTGTAAAGGCATCCTGGATTAGAGTCTATACAGTGTATTGATCTGGCATTCAAAATTGCATAATGATTAATAAAAGTCAATTGAAATGCTGAAATTTATTAGGATATTCCTTTTTAAACATATACACACAAGACCTCTATCCATTACTTCTTTTGTTTCTTTGAGGACTCCAGGTATATCCAATCTGGCCTATGTTGAAAACAATGCATTCTGCATTGTTTGTTATCCATAGTAATTACTTTATCGGTCCCGGATATATTAATGGATCTATCTCCTCTGGCATTAATGCTTTCCATTCCATTATCCTATCCATTAGAATATCTGCTCATTATGGAGTTCAACAAATCTGAATGCAATCAATGTATTTTCAACACTGATATTTTCTCCCCTCGTCCCACACACCACCAGTATGCCCAAAAAGTCTATTCTTGACTATACTCATCAGCTTCCCCATCTCATCTCATTGTTATTCCCAAACAACATTCTTCATATAAAAGACATGTTTGACATCTATGCTGATGACATGCAGTTCTATTCCTTCATTTCTCAATAAGATTTCTCAGAGTCACTGTTCTGACAGATTACTTGCCCAACATATAGGCTTGAAAGATTACAAAAAATTTGTTATCAAAACACAATGATCTTCAAACCCACCAAAATCTGCACAGATTCACCCACCTCCCCAGACATTCTGTTAGGCTAAACATTCACAACCTCAACGATCTGTTCAACTCTAGGTTGTAGCAATTTATTTATACAAAGGCACACATGCAACACTGAGTCAAATGTTAATTTAATTCTTTTATGGGGGGGGGGGGGGGGGGTTGACTAGGATTTAATGTTGGTCAAGACAGCCAAATATTTCCCTCTTCTTTCTTGCATTATTTAGGAAAAGACTGGTGGGATGACAGATTAAAATCATTGGACAAAACTGTGTTGTGGACCAGACCAATCCCCCCTCAAAATATATTAAGATGATAGTCTGGACCCTAACTTTATTGTACTTTAAAGGCAAATGTAATGTGTTGCATTCTAGATGCAATTCAATTGGTCAAACTACTCGACTTCAATCGAAACACACTTCATTTTTACATGACCGTTAAAATACCGACAAAATAAAAATAAAAGAATTGGCTTAACTGTAACTCTATCGAAATGCTTAACAAAATAATATACATACACACATACACATAGTAACTACTACTAATTAACCATTCCAATATAGTAACTTCCTATAAACACACCCTTGGCAAAGGCAAATTCAATAGATTGTCTTACATGCAATTCTAGCAGGAAGAGAACCCTAGCTTTTAGCTGTAACAGAGAAAGGTATAACAGCTTTCACATCCAGCTTCAAGAGCCCAGAAACTCCGGAAGCTAAAGCTAAAAATTCTGATTCTGTGGGAGCTGGATCCCACCCAGTCAGGCTGATTCTATTGGTCCAACTTTAAAAATAAGCCAAGGCCTCAGAAGCTGTTTACTTTATCGGCTTTTAGCAGACCTGTCTGAACGTGTCTTCGTATAGAAAAAAAAAAGGACAAAATACACCTTTTAAAACTACAATTGTGAAGAGCTTGTATTAGTTATATCCAATTTAGTAAAAAAGAATTTTTGCAGAATGAATAAGGAAAGGCAAAATGAAGGATCAATTCTAAAAGGGGTTTAACAGCAGAGGAACCTGGGGTCTATGAACAAAAACTGCTCAATGTTGGAAGGCCAATTTGAGAAAGTGGTTAATAAAGCATATGGAATCCTAGCCTTCACAAATAGAGGTATAGCATATAAAAGCAAGGATGTTTTGGTCAACTTTTATAAAACACTAGCTTGGTCCAAACTGGAGTAGTGCATCCAATTCTGGGCAACACACTTTAAGACACTGGAGAAGGCGCTGAAAATATTGATGAGAATGATCCCCGAGATGTGGAATTTAAGGTACATGGATACTTTGGACAACTGGCCTTTTTAAAGAAGGAGATTTGAACGAGTTGTTCAAAATTATGCGGGATCTGGAAAGAGAGAAATTGTTCTTGCTGATGGACGTGTCAAAAAACCAAATGGCAGCAATTTAGAGTGAATGGTAGAAGTAACGAAGGCAACGTAAAAAAAAATTAATATACAAATGTGACACATATGACAATATATAAAACTGTGTGATTCAATCTTGGTTTTCAAAACTGAATTCAATCATTGCCTGAACAGAAACAATTTACAGGGTAATAGGTATAGGATGGAAGAATAGGAAGAGCGGAGTTATTTTTCAAAGATCTAGTGTGAACCCAAATGGCCAAAAGCATTTTTTATGTGCTGTAACCAATCTATGATTCCACAGTCATTACATTTGACTGAAAGAAAATGGCACAAATCAACAATACTCCTTAACTAATGCACTGAAGTTTCAATCTGCATGCATGCTGAAGTCCTAGAATGGGGTGTCAATCATTTCACATATAGATAAGATGTCACCAGTGGACCAAACTAACATACTTGCAAGCAATATTTATTGGAACTTAATATAAACACTATAAAATACTTAGCTATTTCCAGTTTTGCTCTTTATCTAATCAGCAGTAAGTCTGATGATTAAATACAAACATAGTTTTCTGTCCCACTATGTTGCATGTGAATTTCAAAGCACCACCATTTTTAAGTATGGCTTTATTTACAAAGAATCCACAACACTCGTTCACACCTGTATGGCAAAATAAAACCAAACAGATCAACTTGCTTATATTGTTTTATGTTATACAGTTTTATGTTATCCACCTTGTAGTGCCTTGAATCCCTGAAGAGGTACCCGGGAAGATCCGGTCACAAACTGAAGAAGTCGTGCTCTCCTTTCCTCATCGAACATCTCTACTGTTTGCCAGAACCACTTTACTATATTACTGTCAGATGTACAGTGCTTCAGACGTGTATTAGCCTTCCAGTCCTTAATGTCAATCTTGCCCAATCCACCAATAATCAACTGCAGGAAAAAAAATCAAATGCACATACTTGTTTCAGTACACATTCCAGTATCCCACATCATGTTTAAATGATTGGCATTTGTTGCACTTAAGTATACAATACATATTAAAAGTACCCAGATCAATGGTGAACAAACCTGCTGACAAAACTGCCTAAACTTAAATAATTTATCAGCCAAAAGTGTTTCATGGCTATTATTAACCAGGAAATTCACCCATGAAGTTATAAAACTAAACACAAGTGCTTTGTACATCTCATCAATGCATAAATGAAGCACTTCTGAAACACATCATGGCAAACTGTACTCTACTGAATTAGCATTGAAAAACATCAATAAAAGGAAGACACAAATGGCTAACACCATCGTAACAAATAAACCAAAGAACTGCACATGCCGGAAATTAGGCACAAAAATACATTGCTGGAAAAACTCAACAGGTCTGGCAACATCTGGGAGAGAAAACAGAATTATGTTGCAGGTCCAATGACGCTTCTTCAGAAATTCTTATTCCAAAGAAGGGCCACTGGATCCGAAATGTTAACTCTGCTTTCTTTCCACAGAAGGTATTGACCTGCTGAGTTTTTCCAGCAATTTCTGTTTTTGTAACCATCATAACAAATCTCTGCCAGATAGGTTCAAAGTCTGTCAGTATGCAAATGACGACTGACTAACCAGATGAATTTACAAGTAGATGGACACTGGGAAGACTACCAATATGCTGGTAAGCTGAATGGTTTTAGCCAGATAAACATTAGCAATGCCCATACATGTGAGGTCTCATTGCCATGGCAACTTACACCCAAATACTCTAATCTTAGATTAGGCTATGATCTTTGGGTGTGCTTTTCAGGAAATAATGCATACACCTTAATCAGGCAGATCAAAACTCAAAATATTAAGGTTCCTCAGCAGGTGGGCTTGATTTTGAGACTGTCAGTCATGATATTACATTCCCAAATGCCGTACCAGGCTGATGAGAAAGGAAAGAAGGGAAATAGGACCTATTAAATATTTTTGTGTTCAGCTATTTAAAGCTACATTTTAACCAAATATGAACAAGACCGTTACCTCAATTTCCTTCTGATCAAAAGGTTTAAGTAGATGTTGTGGAATAAGCTCATTAAATCCCTTCTGCAAAGCCAAGAATTGTGCCTCAATTCCTCTCATAAACCGCCAGTTCACGTAAAGCCTGAACACAAGGTAAGATAAATTAATGGAGTCAAGTTAGAAATGTAATAAATGCAAAGACATTTTGATTTGTAAAACTATATACCAATTTAAACAGACTTATATGAAAAGTTAAATTACATGTAAAAGATGTCGGGTCAATATTAATATTGAAAGAAGTTGTATTTCTACAAATAGTAACATGATAGAAGCAGCACAATGAAGTAATCTGGAATGCAGCCAAGCAATGCCAGAATGGATTTTGTGTGCAATTTTCAAAGAACTAATTGTAATATTAGGCTACAAAAATAATGCTTTATTTTAGGGTTGTAGGACGATAGTTGAGATGGTGAATAATTTAAATAATCATCGTATTTGGGTTGCCAATATGCTCAATTTTCTCCCTCTGGAATCAAAACACAAAATAAACATTAGCTATTTTAATTCTTATGCATAATGCACTTTGAAACAACAAACAATCTACAAAATTTATTTAATTGATGACTTTTCATTGACACCTGTTGTTCCATTTTATAATTGCCTTGGTTGTAAATAATTATTCAGCAAGTTATTATTTTTAACTCCTGAATTAGTGAAAAAATGTCACTGAGTTTGGTATCGCAGACACAACTCAGACAAAGATTTCAGCTTGTCAAGAAATCACTGTGTGGGTGCAGAATCCTTTCAGGATGCACATCAGACTTGAAGTCAGGAAGTCTGAAGTGAAAAATCAGAGTCCTGATCTTTCAAGACAGGAGAAAATACTTTTTCTGACATAACACTCCTTATTCATCAAGATGAATTATTTCAAAAATCCAAAGAGAAAAATGTCATGAGACACTCCTGAGCTCAGAATATTTACTTCAAAACTGTGCATGAAAGAGTAGCAAAGCTCCCACTCCACTACCAATAACAGAAAAATAAACCACTGACCTCACATATTCTCGTTTATTCTCCTCTGTAACAGGTACATTTCTGCCATTTGGTTTCAGCTCTTGTTGAATAATCCGACCAAAACAATTGTGCTCAACACAAAATGTATGATCAAGTACAGGTGTGATGTCATTTTCACTATAACAGTAAAGAAAAAAAATTGGCTATATAATTTAATAAAATATCAAATGCAAATGTCTATGCTCAGTTACAGCAAAGACATAATTCTTTTTCAGACTTCAAATAATACCATCCAAGTTACACAAGTGCTTAGTGTTGATAAGTAGGCAAATCAAAGTTTTGAATAACCCTTGATTATTTATCATCCATTGCCATGGGGTGCTTAAAGTGCACATAAACTGAGAATTTCACAGAATCCTGATTTTCTCTAAACACACACAAAATCTCAAAAATATCAGAACAGGAGAAGGCCATTCAGTCCATTGAGCCTGTTGTGGTATTTGATCTGATCATGGCTGACCAAACACTTCAATATCTTTTGCTCGCACCATCCCCATAATCCTTTATGCCATTGGTAATTAGAAGTCTATCAACCTCTCCTCAAAACATTCTCAAAGACTAAGTCTTTCTACATAACCCAATGTAAAAAGATTACTTCTCGTGGCAGTCCTAAATGGAATCCTCCACTCCTTATTTTTAAGTAGTGCCCTTTGGTTCTAGATTCGTCAACGAAGAAAAAAATATTTTAGCTGCATTTACTCTGACTGTCCCTTTAAGAATTTCAAAGGTACAAATTGAGAGAGGACAAAGCTAACAACGGTATAATCCTTTATTACTTGTGGTTTATGGAATAATGACACAAATCCTACAGTTTCTGAACTGAAAGATGAAGAGTTACCTTTAAAAATCAACTCCTTCCAGTTTAAATAAATTAAAATTATGTTCTTTACAATAATTTGTAGAAAATTTATTTCTAAGAAATGTTATTGCACCTTTTCTTAAAGTAACATTGTCAAACCCTTACTTAGCCACTTTCGGCCTCGAGATGCAACAATGAATATCAGTCAGGAAGGAAAAATTGAAGAATTAATTTTACAGTGAAGCAATTCTATTAGCTGAACTCACAGGATCCAAACCAGGCTCTTGTGCAATTCTGGGTCCACAGTTTCCAAGTCTGATAACTGGATAGGTTTACCCAAGAGCTGCTTATAGAATGGTAATGTGAAGCCCCCATTAATGTAGTGTCCATGGAATACAGCCAGTCCCATTATCCGACCCACAAAATGAAAATACGACAAATGCTCCTGTGAAAACAGACATTGTTTGATTAGAAATGAAAGACTGCCATCCTGTGGTTGACTAGTAATAACACCAGCAGCATTCATAAAATTAACCCTCCCTAATAGCTCACTGAATTGTTAACATCAATGCAAAAAACGATACAGGGATTAAGTTCACACAATCAGTCAAATTGAATATATTCTCAGCAGTACAAAGTATTTCAGTTCAGGCCCAGGTAGAAATTAATTTAGAAGGGTTAGGATATGCAAATTATGCAAATTACCAACCCACAATAAATGAAAATGATTTATACCATATCCTCCATTTATCTCAGAGCATTGCTGAAGATGACCATGATTTCACTAGCATGGCAATGTTAATGAGTCTGCACTTTTGCCTTCAGATGGGAAAAAATTGTGGCTGCTAGAGGTGTTGGAGGTGATTTCCTTGAATTCCGGGAGCAGCAATTACTGTTGTATAAGCTGTTGCATTGTTTTGGATCTTTGAACATAAAACATCAGAACAACAGCATTTGTAAAAGGAGGAAGACAGACAAAGGCAGCTACCACATGGTCAGTGAGGGAACAAGAGAATGAAACCTACACTGCTAACTGACACAGCAAAGAATCTGCACAGTTACTGCCTTTGTTGGTGGAGTTCATCTATCTCTCAACAGCGGAGTGTGTCTAGGAAAAATTAACAAACAGCAAAATTCACAGCTGACGTTGGAGGAACCTGTGTGGGAGAGTTCACAGCACAGGAACAGATAAGTGTGTAGTTTTTACATGTAACCTTGCTGTAAGTCTACAGTACTGAGTGGGTTCTTCCTTGATTATGTGTTTTTTTGAGATCTGTCTCCTGTTTAAATTTTAAAAATATAAACCATAAGTACTAAGTTAGCCTGGAGCACTGTTTCTTTATAGCAATTTAGAAGCTATTTTGTGGGTCTGTAGATTGTGAAGGAGCAAAAATGACCTTTAGTGGAATGATGTGTTCTTCCTGTCCGATGTGGGAGTTTAGGGAGAGTTTTCACGTTACTGATGGTTATGTCTGCAGGAAGTGTCTTTGGTTGACAATCCTATCATATCGTATGGATCGGTTGGAGCGGCAGTTAGAAGCAATGAGAAATTTACAAGGACAAGGAGGTGTGATGTATGGCAGTCATGGGAAGGGAAAAAAAAATGCAGACATAATCAGGTAGCTGGGTTAACTCCAGGAAAGGTAGGAGGGATAGGCAGGAAATGTAGGAGTCTCCTGTGGCTATCCCCAGCTCAAACAAGTATGCTGTTTTGGAAAATGTAAGGGGTGATGGACTCTCGGACTCTCGGGGAAAGTAGCATGAACAGCCAAGTATCTGGTACGGAGACAGGGTCTAATGTAATGAGTGGTACATTGGGTTCCAAGCAAGTGACTGTGATAGGGGACTCTCTACTCAGACGCACAGACAGATGTTTCTGCGGCCAGCAATGAAACATCAGAATGGTGTGTTGCCTCCCTAGTGCCAGGATCAAGGATATCTCAAAAGAACGTGTAGAATGTTCTCAAAAGGGGAGAGGGACCAGCAGGAGGTCATTGTACGCATTGGAACAAACGGCATAGGAAAACGAAAAGAATGAGGTTCTGAAGGGAGAACATAGAAAGTTAGGCAATAATTTAAAAAGGCAGTCCTCGAGGGAAGTAATATCTGGATTACTCCCGGTGCTACGAGCTAGTGAGGGTAGGGATAGGAGGGTGGAGCAGATGAACGAGAGGCTGAGGAGCTGTGCAAGGGAGAAAGGTTCACATTTTTTGGATCATTCGAATCTCTTCTGGGGTAGAAGAGACCTGTACAATAAGAATGGATTGTACCTGAATTGGAAAGGGTCTAATATACTGGCAGGGATATTTGCTAGAGCGGTTTGGTAGGATTTAAACTCGTAAGATTGGGGGGTGGGACACAGGGAGGAAAGAGATCAATCTGAGTGAGGGAGGAAATCTGACTAGTGAGGAAACAGATCAATCTTAGACTGGTACAGTTGGGAAAAGGAACAAGTCAAACAGTCAGGGCAGGCGGAAACAAAGCAGAGAACAAGGTAGGACTGATAATTTAAACTGCATTTACCTCAATGCAAGAGGCCTAACAGGGAAGGCAGAGGAACTCAGGGCATGGTTAGGAACATGGGACTGGGATATCATAGCAATCCCAGAGACATGGCTCAGGGATGGACAGGACTGGCAGCTCATGTTCCAGGATACAAATGCTATAGGAAGGATAGAAAGAGGGGGCGAGAGAGGAGGGGGAATGGCATTTTTGATAAGGGATAGCATTACTGCTGTACTTAGGGAAGATATTCCTGGGAATACTCCAGAGAAGTTATTTGGGTTGAACTGAAAAATAAGAAAGGGATGATCACCTTACTGAGAATGTATTACAGACCCCCCCTAAAAGTCAGCAGGAAATTGAGAAACAAATTTGTAAGGAGATTTCAGTTATCTGTAGGAATAATAGGGTGGTTATGGTAGGTGATTATAATTTTCCAAACAGTGACTGGAACTGCCATAGTGTTAAGGGTTTAGATGGAGAGGAATTTGTTAAGTGTACACAAGAAAAGTTTCTGAATCAGGATGCTGATGTACCTACCAGAGAAGATGCAAAACTTGACCTACTCTTGGGAAATAAGGCAGGGCAAGTGACTCAAGTGTCAGTAAGGGAGCACTTTGGGGACCAGCAACCACAATTCTATTAGCTTTAAAATAGTGGTGAAAAAGGATAGGCTGGATCTAAAAGTTGAAGTTCTAAATTGGAGGAAGGCTAATTTTGACGGTATTAGGCAAGAACGTACAAAAGCTGATTGGGGGCAGATGTTTGCAGGGAAAGGGTCGGCTGTAAAATGGGAAGCCTTCAAAAAGTTGAGAGTCCACTGACAGTATATTCCTGTTAGGGTGAAAGGAAAGGCTGGTAGGTATAGGGAATTCTGGATGACTAGAGAAAATGAGGTTGTGGTTGAGAAAAAGAAGGAAGTATATGTCAGGGTAGAGACAGCAGAGATCGAGTGAATCCTTAGAAGAGTATAAAGGCAGTAGGAGTATATGTAAGAAGGAAATCAGGAGGGCAAGAAGGGGACATGAGATGTCTTTGGTAAATAGGGTTAAGCAGAATCCAAAGGGATTTTATCAATACATTAAGGACAAAAGGATAACTAGGGAGAGAATAAGGCCTCTCAAAGATCAGCAAGGGAGCCTATGTGCGGAATTGAGGAAATGGGAGAGATATTAAACTAGTATTTTGCATGTGTTCACTGTGGAGAAGTACATGGAAGATATAGAATGTGAAGAAGTAGATGGTGACATCTTGAAAAATCTCCATATTATAGAGGAGATAATGCTGGATGTCTTGAATGCATAAAAGTGGATAAATCCCCAGGACCTGATCAGGTGTACCTGAGAACTCTGTGGGAAGCTAGGGAAGTGATTGCTGGATCCCTTGCTGAGATAATTGTATCATCGATTGTCACAGGTGAGGTGCTGGAAGATTGGAAGTTGGCTAACATGATGCCACTATTTAAGAAAGGAGGTAAGGAAAAGCCAGGGGACTATAGACCAGTGAGCCTGACATCAGTGGTGGGCAAGTTGTTGGAAGGAATCCTGAAGGACAGGATTTACATGTATTTGGAAAGGCAAGGACTGATTAGGGTTAGTCAGCATGGCTTTGTGTGTGGGAAATCATGTCTCACGTACTTGATTGAGTTATTTGAAGAAGTAACAAAGAGGATTGATGAGTGGATGTGACCTATTTGGACTTCATTAAGGCTTTCAACAAGGTTCCTCATGGTAGACTGGTTAGCAAGATTAGATCTCATGGAATACAGGGAAAACTAGCCATTTGGATACAAAACTGGCTCAAAGTAGAAGACAGAGCTTGGAGGATAACTTTTCAGATTGGAGGCCTGTGACCAGTGGTGTGCCATAAGGATCGGTGCAGGGTCCACTGCTTTTTGTCATTTATGTAAAAGATTTGGATGTGAACATAGGAGTTATAGTTAATAAGTATGCAGATGATACCAAAATTGGAGGTGTAGTGGACAGCGAAAAAGATTACCTCAGAGTACAATAGGATCTTGATCAGATGGGCCAATGGGCTGAGGAGTGGCAGATGGAGTTTAATTTAGATAAATGTGAGGTGTTGCATTTTGGAAAGGCAAATCAGGACCCATACAATTAATGGGAAGGTCTTGGCAAACGTAGCTGAACTAAGAGACCTTTGAGTGCAGGTTCATAGTTCCTTGAAAGTGGTGTCGCAAGTAGATAGGAAGGCATTTGGCATGCTTTCCTTTATTGGTCAGAGCATTGAGTGTACGAATTGGGAGGTCATATTGCAGCAGTATAGGACAATGATTAGGCCACTTTTGGATTATTGTGTGCAATTCTGGTCTCTCTCCTATTAGAAGGATGCTGTAAAACTTGAAAGGGTTCAGAAAAGATTTACAAGGCCATTGCCAGGGATGGAGGATTTGAGCTATAGGGAAAGGCTGAATAGGCTGGGGCTGCTTTCCCTGGAGCGTCGGAGGCTGAGGGGCGACCTGATAGAGGTTTATAAAATCATGAGGGGCATGGATAGGAAAAATAGACAAGGTCTATTCCTTGGGGTGGGGTAGTCCAGAACTAGATGGCATCGGTTTTGGGTGAGGGGGGAAAAATTGAAAGGGATGTAAGGGGCAACTTTTTCACACAGAGGGTGATGCATGTATGGAATGAGCTGCCAGAGGAAGTGGTGGAAGCTGGTACAATTACAATATTTAAAAGGGATCTGGATGGGTATATGAATAGGAATGGTTTAGTCCCAAGTGCTGGCAAATGGGACTAGATTAGGTTGGGATATCTGGTCGGCATGGACGAGTTGGACCAATGGGTCTGTGCTGTGCTGTGCATCTCTATGACTCTTGACATCACAAATGACCTAAAGAGCAGTTTTCACTAGTACTTGCAGAGGAAGGAACATATCACCAGCAACACAACATAAATGCTGTCGGAAGGGGAAGCTGTAACCATTCCTAGCCATGGCTGAGCTGATTATTTATTTCACAAGTAAAGGCCCACATGTGGCTACTTACCTGCTGACTAATAAGTACCTTACTTGGACATAGCAGAGTCAACCTGAACAAAGTCATGAATTTCAACTTTCAAATATATTTCTGTACGTGCATTAACTTTGCCATTTGTTCAGGGATGTGAAATCCACTTCTAAAACCAAGCAGGTATATTCCATAGAAATAAGAGTATAAGTATTAAATAGTTACAGTTGATCAGTAATTGGTTCATGTTCTCACATGACTCTTCCATTAATCATTCCTTCTTGTGAAAACAAGAACTTTCCAGAGGAAAAATATAATCACTACTGAAATCAAATGGTGATAAAAATAAGCTAACTACAGAGTAGACTGCTGGACCTAGGTAGTCTGACTCTTGCACCTAATTAGGTTCCTTTGTGGAATGAGGGATAGGGTCATTCAAAAATTATACATGAAGTTATTTTTGGCAACTGAACTTTGTTGCATATACTTGCTTTACAGAGGAAACCTATAAAGATGAAAGATCAATGTTCTGAATCATATCGAACCCTTACAGAACAGTTTGCTTTTATTCAAATTTCAGTGATGTTAGATACTCACAGGGTTAACTGCAGAATCTGGGTTGATCTGTAGCGTGTAGATGTTATCAGTTGAATACTGAAATAGTCCATAGTATGGATTCAGCATTTCATGACAGAGCAAATACAACCATTCCCTATAAAACACAAAAATGATATTGAAAAGTAATCAGGACTGTAACACTAGAACCAGACTAGGGCACTTAGGTTATCAGAACAGTTTATTTTACTCTTATTAGAAATGGCAGCTCTATCTTTATAATCTGAATTCTTAATCTTTCTGTGTGCCCTTACTACTCAGTCCTCATTTCACAAGTAAGGAGCCATCATACTTTTGAACACCTCAATTAACTTCACATCTATGGTTTTCTGGGCCAGTGCTATTCGTGTTCTATCCACATGAAGAACTTCTTCCTGGATTTACTTTCAATAACATCGTCCCAGTTCCATGTGCATACTCCCAAAGTCTCCAAATATTTTTTTTTTTTTAGATTACGTACAGTGTGGAAACAGGCCCACACCCACCCGCCGAAGCGCAACCCACCCATTTACCCCTTTAACCTAACACTACGGGCAATTTAGCATGGCCAATTCACCTGACCCGCACATCTTTGTGATGTGGGAGGAAACCGGAGCACCCGGAGGAAACCCACGCAGACGCGGGGAGAATGTGCAAACTCCACACAGTCAGTCGCCTGAGTCGGGAATTGAACCCGGGTCTCTGGCGCTGTGAGGCAGCAGTGCTAACCACTGTGCCACCGTGCCGCCCACGGTGGCACAGTGCCTCTCAACTCATCAGAATATTCTTCTACTGTTTTCGCCCATCAATACTCAACCACTTCATGCAGCACACAGAACATAGCAGTTACAGCGCAGTACAGGCCCTACGGCCCTTGGTGATGCACCAAACTGTGAAACCAATCTGAAGGCCATCTAACCTACATTACTCCATTATCATCCATACGTTTATCCAAAGACCATCCAATGATCTTAAAGTTGGCGAGTCCATTACTATTGCAGACAGGGTGTTCCACGCCCTTCTTATTCTCTGAGTAAAGAACCCACCTCTGACATCTGTCCTATATCTATCACCCCTCAATTTAAAGCTATGTCCCCTTGTGCTAGCCATCACCATCCAAGGAAAAAGGTTCTCACTGTCCTCCCTACCTCATCCTCTGATCATCTTGTATATCTCCATTAGGTCACCTCTCAACCTTCTTCTCTCTAATGAAAACAGCCTTAAATCCCTCAGCCTCTCCTCATAATGCCTTCCCTCCAGACCAGGCAACATCTTGGTAAATCTCCTTTGCACCCTTTCCAATACGTCCATATCCTTTCTATAATGCGGTGACCAGAACTGTATGCAATACTTCAAGTGTGGCCGCACCACAGTTTTGTACAGCTGCAACATGACGTCATGGCTCTGAAACTCAATTCTTCTACCAAAAAACGCTAGCAACACTGCGCCTTTTTAACAACCCTATCAACCTGGGTGGCAACTTTCAGGTATCTATTGACATTGACACCGAGATCTCTTTGCTCATCCACATTACCAAGAATCTTTCCATTAGCCCAGTACTCTGTCTTCCTGTTACTTCTTCCAACGTGAATCACCTCACACTTTTCTGCATTAAACTCCAATTGCCCAGCCATGCAGCTTATTTATATCCCTCTGTAACCTGCAACATCCTTCAGTAATGCCCATAACTTAGAGTCATCCGCAAATTTTTTTTTTAAGATTAGATTACTTTACAGTGTGGAAACAGGCCCTTCGGCCCAACAAGTCCACACCGACCCGCCGAAGCGTAACCCACCCATACCCCTACATTTACCCCTTACCTAACACTACGGGCAATTTAGCATGGCCAATTCACCTGACCCTGCACATCTTTGGACTGTGGGAGGAAACCGGAGCACCCGGAGGAAACCCACGCAGACACGGGGAGAACATGCAAACTCCACATAGTCAGTCGCCTGAGGCGGGAATTGAACCCGGGTCTTTGGCGCTGCGAGGCAGCAGTGCTAACCACTGTGCCACCGTGCCGCCCACTAATGGGTGGCATAGTGGTTAGCACTGCTGCCTCACAGCGCCTGAGACCCGGGTTTAATTCCCGCCTCAGGCGACTGACTGTGTGGAGTTTGCACGTTCTCCCCGTGTCTGCGTGGGTTTCCTCCGGGTGCTCCGGTTTCCTCCCACAGTCCAAAGATGTGCAGGGTCAGGTGAATTGGCCATGCTAAATTGCCCGTAGTGTTAGGTAAGGGGTAAATGTAGGGGTATGGGTGGGTTTCGCTTCGGCGGGTCGGTGTGGACTTGTTGGGCCGAAGGGCCTGTTTCCACACTGTAATGTAATCTAATGTAATATAATCTAAAATTTACTAACCAATCCTTCTACAGCTCATCCAGGTCATTTATAAAAATGACAAACAGCAGTGGCTCCAAAACAGATCCTTGTGGTATACCACTGGTAACTGAACTCCAGGATGAACATTTCCCATCAACCACCACACTGTCTTCTTTCAGCTAGCCAATTCCCGATCCAAACCACTAAATCACTCTCAATCCCATGCCTCCATGTTTTCTGCAAGAGCCTACGATGGGGAACCTTTTCAAATGCTTTACTGAAATCCATATACACCACATCAACCACTTTACCCTCATCCACCTGTTTGGTCACCTTCTCAAAGAACTCAAAAAAGGTTTCTGAGGCACAAACTACCCTTTACAAAATCAGTGTTGACTATCCCTAATCAAATAATTACTTCCTAGATGGTTATAAATCCTCTCTCTTATAATCCTTCTCAATACTTTACCCACAACCAAAGTAAGGCTCACTGGTTTATAATTACCAGGCTTGTCTCTCCTCCCCTTCTTGAACAATGGGACAACATTTGCTATCCTCCAGTCTTCTGGCACTATTCCTGTAGACAATGACAACATAAAGATCAAAGCTAAAGGTTTTTCAATCTGCTTCCTAGCTTCCCAGAGAATCCTAGGATAAATCCCATCCAGCCCAGGGGACTTGTCTATTTTCACACTTTGCAGAATTGCTAACACCTCCTCTTTATCAGCCTCAATCTTATCTAGTATAGTAGCCTGCATCTCAGTACTCTCCTCGACAACATTGTCTTTTGAGGTGTGAATACTGATGAAAAACATTCATTTAGCGCTTCTCCCATTTCCTCGGACTCCACACACAACTTCCCACTACTATCCTTGACTAGCACGAATCTTCCTCTAGTCATTCTTTCATTCCTGGCATACCCTATAGAAAGCTTTAGAGTTTTTCCTAATCCTACCTGCCAAAGACTTCTCATGTCCCCTCCTGGCTCTTCTTAGCTGTCTCTTTAGGCCCTTCCTGGCTAACTTGTAACTCTCAAGCGTCTGAACTGAGCCTTCATGTCTCATCTTTATATAAGCATTCTTCTTCCTCTTGACAAGAGATTCAACTTCTTTAGTATGCCCGCTCGACCACTTCCTCCCTCCCTGTCAGGTATATATTTATCAAGGACAGCAGTAGCTGTTCCTTGAACAAGCTCCACATTTCAATTGTGCCCATCTCCTGCAGTTTCCTTCCCTATCCTATGCATCCTAACTCTTGCCTAATTGCACCATAATTGTCTTTCCCCCAGCTATAACTCTTGCCCCGAGGTAAATACCTATCCCTTTGCAACACTAAAGTTTTGGCACCAAGTTTCATATTTCCACCACAATTTAGGTAAAGATGTTACTCTTGATTTCTTTATTGGATTCTTGCAATAATTTTTTTTTGTCCTGGGTTTTGGACTCCTACACAAGCAGTAATATCTGCTATCTTGCTAAACTCCACCATAATGCTAAAGACATATTGTTCTTTTATCGAGAGTGAACAGCCCCCGCTTATTAGACTTTTCTGCTAGCTTTGCTTCTCAGTTCTGGTAGTGTTTAAGCTTATAAATTATTTTTGCAATTTCTCCTTTGCTTCTATCTTCTCTTTCAAATATGAATGCCAGAACTGTGCATAAAATAAGTTTAGGTTAAACAAGTTTCTATGTATGTTTCAGAATTTTCTTGATTTAAATTCTATTTTTCCAGGAAATTATCAAATGTGTTACGTGTAAGACATGTCAGCTCCCCTATGAGTGCACATACATAAGGGGCACCTGTAGCTGAAGGCTGTCCCACTGCTCCACCACATATGCACTGTACAGTTGCATACGCATTAGTTATGATCACATGTGTACAAAGCTTTGTCGGGAGGTGGTTCTGGGGAAATTGGCCAGGGAATTAGAAATGGGGAATTGGAAAATGCAAAGACCACGGTAAGGGAGATGGTCACATGTTTAGTCACAGGGAAACAGACGGTCAGTAACTCAATGGTTAGCAACAGACCGACAACATTGGAGTGAGCAGAGTTTGTTGGGGTGGAGATACCATGATCCAAATAAAATGATACAAAGACACAATGACTTCCTTCTGCATTGTAGCCATTCAGTCCATTGTGTATGCACTGGTTCTCGGAAAGAAATTCATTTTGTGCCATTTCCCAATTTTCTTCCAGTGGTCCTGCGCATTCTTCCTTTTCAGACAACAAATGAATTCCCTCTGAAATGCATCCAGTGAAACTGCCTCCAGCACACACTCAGGCAGTGCATTACTGATCCTAGCCACTGGCTGCATTAAAAATGTCTCCCATATGTTTTCTTTGTTTGTTTTTGCCAAATACTTTAAACCTATGCCAATTATCTCAAGTCTATTTTTGATCCTTCCACCAACGGGAACACAAATTTTCCCTATTTACTCTGTTTAGGCCTCTCCTGACTTTATATATCTCAAACAAATCTTTTTTTAGCATTCTGTTCTCTAAAGAAAGCAGCTGCACTCTTCTAATCAACCAGAACCATTCTCCTCAATCTTTTCTGCATCCCCTCTACTGCCAATACATCTTTCCTAAAGTGTGATGTCCAGAACTGAACATAATACTTCAGTTGAGGCTGAACTAGAGCTCTGAATAAGTTTAATATAACCTCCTTACTTCTATACCCAATGCCAATAGTAATAAAGTCTAGAATGCTATGTGCTTTACTAATTGTGCTCTCAATGTGTCCTACCACCTTCAACAACCTACACATATGCACTCAGGTCCCTCAGCTTCTGTCCCATTATAGAATTTTTCTTTTAAAAACTCATTCACAGTATGTGAGCACCTCTGGCTAGGCCAGCCTTTATGTCCCATCCCTAATTGTCCAGAGGGTAGCTAAGCATGAACCACATTGCTGTGGTTCTGGAGTCACATGTAGGCCAGACCAATTAAGGATAACAGATTTCCTTCCTCAAATGACATCAGTGTACCAGAGGTGCTTTCTGACAATCGACAATGGTTTCATAGTCATCATTAGACTCTTAACTCTTAACTCCAGACTCTTCATTGAATTCAAATTCCACCATCTGCTATGGCAGGATTTCAACAGAGGTCCCCAGAATATTAGCTAAGTTTCTAGAGTAATAGTCTAGTGATAATGCCACGAGGCCACTGCCTCCCCACAGCATACTTTATCTTATATTGTGCCTCCACGCTCTTTCTACCAAAACAGATCATTGCATACTTCTTTGTTGGATTTTATCTGCTGCTTTCTGCTTATTCCACCAACCTAGATATATCCTTTTGAAGTTCTATAGCTCATAATACTTCCAAGTTTGAATGACTAAGGAAGACAGTTTGTCCCATTTGCAAGAAGCAGATCATGCTCACTCAACACCTTTATCCCTGGACCATATTTTCTTCCTCCTTCCAACTAGATAGAAATCTAGATAGGCATTGAGATAGAAATTGCCCCATTGGATAGACGTAGCATGGGTTCATGAAGGGCAGATCATGCTTAACTAATCTTTTGTAATTCTATGAAGGCATTACAAATATGGTGGACAACAGGGACCCAACAGATGTGGTGTATCTCAATTTCCATAAGGCATTCAACAAGATGCCACACAAGAGGCTGCTGCATAAGATAAGGATGCATGGCGTTACGCACAATGTATTAGCATGGATAGTGGATTGGTTAACCAACAGAAAGCAAAGAGTAGGAATAAATGAGTACTTTTCTGGTTGGCAATCAGTGACTACTGGTGTACCTCAGTGTTGGGACCACAATTACTCATAATTTACATAGATCGTCTGGAGTTGGGGACGATTTGTAGTGTGTCAAAGTTTGCGGATGACACTAAGATGAGTGGTAGAACAAAGTTGGACTGTGCAACTTTACAAAGAGACATAGATAGTTTAAGTGAGTGGGCAAAGATCTGGCAGATGGAGTACAATGTTAATAAATGTCAAGCCATCCATTTCAGTAGAAATGAACAGTAAAAAGGACTATTACTTGAATGGTAAGAAATTGCAGCACACTGCTATGCAGAAGGACCTGGGTGTGCTTGTGCATGAATCACAGAAGGTGCAACAGGAAATTAAGAAGGCAAATGGAATTTTGTCCTTCATTGCTAAAGGGATTGAGTTTAAAAGCAGAAAGGTTATGTTGCAACTATACAGGATGCTGGTGAGGCCACACCTGGAGTACTGCTTGCGGTTTTGGTCTCCATACTTGAGAAAAGATGGACTGGCACTAGAAAGGGTGCAGAGGAGGTTCGCTAGGTTGATTCTGGAGTTGAGGGAGTTGGCTTATGAGGAGAGACTGGGATTATATTCATGGAAATTTAGAAGAATGAGGGGGGATCTTATGGAAACATAAACTTATGAAGAGAACAGATAAGATAGAAGTAGAGGGGATGTTTCCACTGGCAGGTTAAACTAGGACAAGACGATATAGCCTCAAAATTAGGAGGAGCAGATTTAGGACTGAATGGAGAAGGAACTTCTTCACCCAGAGGTTTGCGAAACTATGGAATCTTTGCCCAGTAAAGTGATTGGGGCTTCCTCAGTAAATGTTTTTAAAGCTAAGATAGATTTTTTTTTAAAGAGTAAAGGAATTAAGGGTTATGGTGAGAGGGCAGTTAAATGGAGCTATAGCCATGAAAATACCAGCGATGATCTTACTGAATGGCGGAGCAGTCTCAAAGGGCCAGATGGCCTACTCCTGCTCCTAGTTCTTATGTTCTAACTCCCTCACACCAGATATAGGCTAAACTCTGGGTCACAAACAGCAGTGAGGTGATTTCTTCGAAGGTCCAGCACATGTCTGGCAAGCAATATCATTGCATCAGACAGAATTCAGAAGCCATTTAAATTTGCTTTGTAAACAAAAAAGATGACAACCATCTATCATCCTTCCTGCAAATAAATTTGTTAATAACGCATGACCTCTTTGACAATACTCCAACGGTCATCAGATACTAGTTTGATGGAGTGATTAGTGGACGCGTACATACTTACAATTTTAGGTTGAACCATCTGGCTGCCTTGCCATGAAGTTGGTTACTTGATGATGTCACTCCCAATGCAGGTTAAAACATCTACTGCTTCAATAGTGATGCCACTTCCAATGACATCACTCTCTTCTGTCCTCTTTGAATTAAATGTACTTCACTGAACCAACTTTGCATTTCAAGTTTTGCAAAGTCACAAAATGTTACAGATTTGCAAAATTCAGTCTCAGAGAATCCCTAAACTCAGGAGTGTGAGCACGCTGCTCATTTTTTGAACTCAGAAGTGTTAGTATTGTGCTTTCACTGAAATCAGTACTGAGAGCTCTGTGAGGGTTCCTAATCTGAAGCAAATCTTATCTGTTTGCTAAAACAATATTCGAACTGCAAATGATCTATTTTACTGCTATCAAATGAGCACTGAAATATAATTGGTGCCACTACTGTAGAGCTGCAGACAATTCATTGTGACAAACCCACCTATACTTGTTTTTCAATAACATGAATGTGCACTCAGTGTAAATAAATCTCACCTGGCGACTCCACCATAATCCAACCCTTCTTCACTTCTAAATTTGACCATTAAACGCTTCTTCAAGTCTTTTGGTCTCATTTTCATCACTTGTCGATATGATTCCTAAACAGAACAAAATACAGCTAAATATGTTTTGTAAATTAAACCCTGAATGATTTTCTTAAAAATCATAAAATGCATCTTTCAAAGTTTCCTGGGATAAACAAACAGCTATCATCTGCAAAACTATACAATCTTTAATACTCCTACAAGTCAATTTTACCTCAAAAATTTCATCTCTGGAGACTTCAATTCGGCAATGCCCGGCTTGTGGTTGCTGCAAAGCAAGCTCATGCCTCAGGACTTTCAACTTCTGCACTAGATCTCGTTCGCATCGTGGGATTGCCCACTCTCCTTCCCCTTCTTCTACGGGTGCCTCTGTCTGCACTGGCAATGGCTGATTTGATTCCTTCAACTGAGATGGATTACTATAAAGAAGCATCAAAAAACACTATTATTGATGAATCAACTAATGCACCAGACAGTCAAGTAATCAAATTTGTTGATGATACAAAGACTAGAGGCATTGTCAGTAGTTGGCAGTAAAACAATGCTGTGGATAGACTGAACGCATGTTCAAAATGGTGTAAGATAGATTACAGTACAAATAATTGTGAGGCCATTCATTTTGATCACAAAAGGTATATCTGAATATTTGTGAAGTAGTGAAAAATTAAGAACAGTGGTGGTCCAAAGAGATTTTAAAGAAACACAAAATGTTCTATTCAAATTTTGCTTCTTATGACACTGTACCTCTAAAGCACATTAAATTCAAGTAAGAACTTAATGAAAAGTCATCGCTGCAACATAGCCAATTTGTGCACAGCAAGCTCCCAACTGCAGTTTCCACAAACAACAATGTGATAATGACCAAACAAGCTGTTTTCTGTAACAGTGCTTGAAGGATAGATATTGGCCACGATACTAAGGATAACCTCCCTTCCCTTCGCTGAATTGGAACTTTTCTATCCACCTAAAAAATGAACAGGGCCTCTTTTTACCATCTCTCCTGAAAGACGGTACTTTGAACTTTGAATAATGCAGCCCTTCCTCCAGTGCCTCAGACTTAATTTTTGCCCTCAAGTCCTGGAATGGGAGTTGAGCCCAAAACCTTGTGACTCAGAGGGAAGGGTACTGGCACAGATTGTCTACTGTCCATATTTACAGATAACTACAATTATTAACAAGGGTAAGTTCAAAAATGTTAGTCTTTATATATAGAGGGCTAGTACATAAAAGGGAGCAGGTTTTGCTACAGATGAACAAGCGCCTATAAAACCATGTTTGAAGCAATGTATTTGATTATGAGCAAAAACCTTGGAAAGGGATGTATTGACCTTGATTGGATTGCAGTGTAGATTCAATCTCTCTGACAAAAAGCAATGTATGCTAACACAATTAAGATTGATAAGATTTTTATTAGTCTCAGATATTAAGAGGAATGGGACCAAAGTGGATGGATAGATTTAATAACATATCAGTCATATTCTGACTGAATGGCAGAACAGGTTTGAAGCACTAAATGGCTGGTGCCTGTTCTGAAATATGATTTAGTAACACTGAAGCAATACGTAGCTATGCTGACATCTCTATAATGACAGCTTTTTAACAAGTTAAATCTCCAGTCATTCTCTTCATTAATATTGTACTGGGCATAAGGCATCAATGTAAAATTATCCTCCAACATAGTCAAGTAAAGCTCATCAACAAACAAAGCAAGTATAGAAAGAAAAAGATCAAGGAATGTTTGGAGGCACTGGATAGTGCAAAAACGAGGGCCCTGATAACATTCCAGCAATAGTATTGAAGACTTGTGCTCCAAAACTTGCCACTCCCCTAGCCAAAAAGTTCCAGTACAGATAAAACATTAGTATCTACCCAACAATGTGGAAAATTGCCCAGGTATATTCTATATTCAAAAACCAGGACAAATCCAACCCGGTCAATTACCATCCCATCAGTCTACTCTCAATCATCAGTAAAGTGATGGAAGATGTCATCAATAGTGCTATCAAGCAGTACTTGCTCAACAATAACCTGCTCAATGATGCCCAGTTTGGGTTCTGCCAGGGCCACTCAATTCCAGACATCATTCCAAGCTTAATTCAAACATGGACAAAAGAGCTGAATTCCAGAGGTGAGGCATGATAGCCCTTATCATCAAGGTCACATTCAACCAAGTATGGCATCAAGGAGCCCTAGCATAACTGGAAACAATGGGTGTCAGGGGGCAAAATTTCCACAGGCTAGAGTCATGCCTGGCACAGAGGAAGATGGCTGGGGTTGTTGGAGGTCAATCATCTCTGCGGGAGTTTCTCAGGGTAGTGTCACAGGCCCACTTTCAGCTGCTTCATCAATAACTTTCCCTCCATCATAAGGTCAGAACTGGGATGCTTGTGAAGATGATCACACAATGTTCATTCCCATTTACAACTCCCCAGATACTGAAGCAGTCCATATTCAAATCAATAAAATTTGGGCAATATCCAGGCTTAGGCTCATAAATGGCAGTCATGCCACACAAATGCCAGACAATGACCATCTAATCACTATCCCTTGGTGTTCAATGATGTAAACATCACTGATTCCGGCACTATCAACATCCTAGAGATCACCATTGACCACAAACTCACAAACACTGGCTTCAAGAACAGGTCAATTGTTAGGAATACTTTGGTGAGTAACTCACCTCCTGACTCCCAAAAGCCTGTCCATCATCTAAAAGGTACAAGTCAGCAGTGTGATGGAATAGTCCCCAGTTGTGTGGATAGGTGCTGCTCCAACAACATTCAAGATGCTTGATACCATCCAGCATAAAGCAACCCAATTGATTGGCTTCCACAAGCAACACTCAGTAGAGCAATACATATTAGGAGAAAGTGAGGACTGCAGATGCTGGAGATCAGAGCTGAAAAATGTGTTGCTGGAAAAGCGCAGGAGGTCAGGCAGCATCCAAGGAGCAGGAGAATTGACGTTTCGGGAATAAGCCCTTCTTCAGGAATGAGGAAGTGTGCCAAGCAGGCTAAAATAAAAGGTAGGGAGGAGGGACTTGGGGGAGGGGCGTTGGGAACGCGATAGGTGGAAGGAGGTTAAGGTGAGGGTGATAGGCCGGAGAGGGGGT
>NC_057730.1:12224421-12274251 GCF_004010195.1 Chiloscyllium plagiosum
GAACAACCCAGATGGCCTCCTTCTTCAAAGACCGCAATTTCCCCTCAGACGTGGTTGACGATGCTCTCCACCGTATCTCCTCCACTTCCCGCTCCTCCGCCCTGGAACCCCACCCCTCCAATCGCCACCAGGACAGAACCCCACTGGTCCTCACCTACCACCCCACCAACCTCCAGATACATCGTATCATCCTTCGTCATTTCCGCCACCTCCAAACACACCCCACCACCAAGGATATATTTCCCTCCCTACCCCTGTCAGCGTTCCGGAAAGACCACTCCCTCCGCGACTCCCTCGTCAGTCCACACCCCCCACCAACCCAACCTCCACTCCCGGCACCTTTCCCTGCAACCACAAGAAATGCAAAACTTGCGCCCACACCTCCCTCCTCACTTCCCTCTTCCCAAAGGCAACTAGGGATGGACAATAAATGCTGGCCAGCCACTGACACCAACATCCCACAAATGAATTTTAAAGAGTTAAGAAAAGCTAGAAAAAAAGGTTCAACTAAACAATATTCATCCAAGAATTAGGTATCATAAACACAACACTGGCAAGTCTGTTAGTTCCCAGGTGTTGTGGTATCAGAGGGTTATACAAGACAAGAGGCAACTGCATGACGCCATGAAAATACCTGCACGAACTAAAGGTACTAAAATTTGAAGAGGTCTGGATGGGCAGGTATAGTTAAAATTAATACCTATTTTTACAACACAATAATAAGAACAAACTGTGCTTCAAATTGCTTACTTCATTATATGGTGCAGTCTGGGATCTGTAAACTGTGTAGTTCTGTTGTTGTGATCCACAAAATATATTCTGCCTGACACAGTACTTCTGACTTCCCAACCAGAAGGTAAAGGACCAAGATCATCATAGTTAAAATTTGTAAGGTCCCTGCACAAATAAATTACAAATTAAATTAGAACAAGTGAAATTATCTACGCAGCAAAAACTGTTTTGCAAATGCAATTAATTTTGTTAATTAACCTTGGAATTCGAGGGTCGTGCCAAGTGCTGACTCCAGTCTGTGTATGCAGGAAATAGATCTGTCCCTGTACAGTTGTTCTCTGTTCTGAAAACAAACAATCATTCAGAAATAACTATTTCTCTTACTGTACAATCTGCATTGTAAGCATTCAACACATTCTGCTTCAACATAAGTTTCATGTTTTGTGTAACTGGAGGCTGAGTATAAGTTCTGTAAATTACATCTTTTGTTTATTTGTAATCAAGGTGCGATGTCAGGTTTGTGCTTCGACTGAGGGAAACTGCAGTCGATGTGATGGTTAAATCATCAGTGGTGGCGCCTTATTTTCCTTTTTATAAAGTTATAAATAGGAAGCCATGTTATGCAATTTTGAAATTAAAATTCGCATAGTCAAAAAAAAAAGCAATTTGGTCAAAAGACTGCAGAATGAAATGTTCATTCTTAAATCAGATGACCTGCTCAAATTAGACTTACAAGGACTGTAATGTAAAATGATAGAATTTATTATGTATATGCACAGATATTCAGGAATGACTAAACCAGTTAGCATTTTGTTGGTATCAGAGAAAGGTGAATGCTGCAGAGGTGATGAAGAAAAAGGAACATGAGCTAAATTGTACCATTGTCACACTACTTTCCAGCTACTTTGTGTTACCAAAAGGTGAATGAAGCGGTCTTTGGCCACTGCTTCTCTATATCTAGTTGACAGGAAGTGCTTAAGGTAATACTTCCTACGCTTTACTTGCTTGATTAAGCATATCTTTTTATTTACAAATTGGAAAGGAAATATACAGATCTGAAAGCTAAAGGCATTTCAGGATCAACAAACTAGAATAAAAATTAAGGGAGCTTCAAATTGTTTTTTATTGTTCTCCACAATTCTTCATAATATGAATGGAGATAATTTTAAACCTTGACATTATATCTAAAGTTAAGTATTAGAGTGAGTAAATACAAGGAGGTTACGAAGTTTCAGTTACCCAATAAGAATGCTGCCACTCAATTATTTGAGCTCCGAATAGTGGTAAGGAAGTGATAAATAGGCAGAAAGATCTGTATGGCTATATGAGAAGTTCTAGGGGATAGCTCTTGCAATATTTATTCACTTTATTAGTGCTCAGAATCATAACAGAGTTACCTCATCCAACAGTTTCTAGTCCAAAATAATAAGCCAACAAGTTTGCTAAAATCTCTACCAAATGTATGTCATCTAACTATATATGGAAAGAAATTCTGCTTCATCAGTTTTAAATGTGATAATATAAATCTTGTATACTGTTTTATGAATAAAATTTCATATATGAAGCATATTTCTAAATATCATTGATTTATAGCAATCACAAAATAGGTGTTTGATTTTAGCACTCCCCTCTGATTACTTGTTTAGGAAATACTATCGAGTCCAAGCTTTACCGTATCCCTCTGGCAATACAGGTGATTGATGACCATGAGGCCGGCTCTGTGGTATATGCGTTTGAACTCGAACCCCAAAATTTCGGATTCGCTGTGTCTGCAGTCTCTGTTCCTGGTTTGGAGACTCTATCAATTGGCAGTTCCCTCCGCCAGCAGCACCGGTCATGTCTGCATAAGGTACGTTGTCTTCCATAATACAGCTTAGTGGCCTTCCAGGTCCAGCATCCTCAAAAAGTGGCCTGTTGCAACATTATGTACAAACAATATTCAAAGAGCATTCCTTAGCTATTATATTGCCACTAACATAATAAATATGGTACAAATGCAACCTAACAAAAAAGTAATAAACATTATGTGATTATATCTGATAACATGGTTGAAAATGTTAAATTAGAAATAACTACCAGGAAGTATGCACAAAATAAACATTTATTTCTCTGTTTCACTGGAGACAAGGTAAATAATGCATTTGGGAAATAGATAAGGGCACCTCTTTACAAATACTTCCACCAACCATCCATACAATAGGCAAATATGCTGGTTTAAAGCATCTGTCAAGCATTGCAGATAAAAATAGTTATGAAAAATGCTAGAAATGTGAATATCTAAACTGTTCAGATGCAAATACCCTACATTCCTCTAATTTCCCCAGCTGCTGCAGAGAACACTGAGGTCTGTGCTCGACAGTAGCTGAAAAAGCTGAAGAAACTGGAGAATGTGACAGTACAGCAACCAGTGCATGCAATCCTTTGCATTGTTGGCTCCATAGCTTAAACGGAATTTGCAAGCCAGTTGTCAGAAATTATGCTCAGTGATGTTAAATTATATGAGTTCAAGAAATATAACAATTTTATAATTTGTTGAGACAGGAGCTAAATGCTTGAAACCAAAGAACGTAGTAAACAGGTATGGTCAAGGACAGCACAGTGGCACTGCTGCTTCACAGCGCCAGGGACCTGGGTTCAATTGCAGCAGTATTGTCATTCAGAAATGGCATAAGCAGTGAAACAATTTCAAATACATTTTCTATTTACTAAATAGTTACCAGTTGCCAATTATTCTGAAGAAAGGTACTCAAAAATGTTAATTCAAATGTTATTCCTCATGCCACCATCTCAGTTAATGTCCAGGAATTTTAATGCAGTTTAAAACAAAAGGAACCAAGATGCACAGCTGTCAACTATGCTGTAACTGAAGCCATGATCTGCCAATTGTTTTCAATATGACCATTATAATTAAAAGTTCTGCCTTGCATAAGTTGCATTATTACTTTCTCAAATTCCTATGAAATTACTTTACCTGCTATTTTAACAGAGGAATACAATTTAAAATAATGTATACATTTATTTTTATTTGATATAATTGAATTTTAGCACCAAATTTCTTCCCTCCTAAAAATGGTAACACTTTTCTTTGTACAAAGAAAATGGATTCTTACTAGATACCGCATGGTTTAAATGTCTAAGAAAATGGTTTGCAGGCCTTTGACCACTATTTAAGAGTTCAGTTCCTCGGTGTCCAACCATTCTTATCTCTAGAAAATAAATGCTCTGTTGCTTAATATTTTACAGTAAGTTGTCTGCAGCTAGATATCAATTTGATTTCCCTTCCTACATGATTTACAAAGCTTACACATATTATATTAGACATCTAAATTGTTCACTGCATTCCAGGTGGGATTACAAACATTTCATGTGACGTTCCCAGAACAACTCATCATTCAGCAGATATCTGCTGAAAGCCTGACATCCCTTGCGTCCATGCCATTTTAAGGTGATCCTCTGCCCAAGGACAAATGCTAGCAAATGAGTACTGCTCCCTCACCTATGGCACATATCCAGGATGGCAGACAATCCCTCACATGTCCAACTGCATCATCTCACCTTAGTCACTACTTAACCACCACACATTGTATCTGTCCTAAGATACAGCCTGTCTAAACATCCTCTGAGTTCCTGTTTTCCAAATGTCTAGTGGTTACCTACATCTTAATATTGAACAATAGAGGTCATTACATTCAGGAAAGCAATCAGACAAGTCCAAACATGAACATTAATTGACAAGTAAAGAGAACACAAAGAAAACAATAAAGGCTGCAGTTCATACCCACAATACAACTAAATATTGGCATCTTGACCTTGACAATCATTAAATGTCTTCTGCCACCCAGGGGCACCTCTTGGAGGTTTCAATCAATACCTGTCATTACTTGAAGGCCCAATACAAGGAAGTTCTGTCAACCATAATCACAGTTTCTTCCAGCTCAATATTCTCATCCTTCTCTGTGGACAACCACTCCCATTCTGCTGGTTCCTCACAATCTATCACATTGCCTGCTCCAATTATGCAGAACACTGCATGCCAGGATGGTGAGGCATGCTCTGTCCAGACCATACAGCTGGACACTCCATGATCATTCCAAGCTGTGGGACTGCACCTTCAATAGCCCTACTGTCTGTTCCATCACAGACCACCAACTTGGGAAAGGTGCTATACTCGCTGAGTAAATAGTACATCGCATTCAAACAGAAGTGTCTGCTGCATTCCAAACCCTTTTTCATCCCTGAAACACCTCAACATTTCCACGTTCCATTGCATACATCAGACTCCGTCATCATAATATGATGCGGTGATATTTCCCTTGTTCCACTGTACGCTTGGAAGTTTTAAAAATGATGGGGTGCTTTTTTCCAGCATTCGCCCCACTTTTAAGTTAATGCTGCGACATTCTAAATCACTGAGATGACAAGGTTAGTTTAGCTAGCACCAATGGCACAATGCAATCTGTCTTTGACCAGTATTTGAGCAGTATCCCAGTCACTGCCCATTTCAATTCCCCCAACCACTCCCTTTCTGACATGACCATCCTTGGCCTCCTCCATTGCCAAAACAAACCACAGCTCCTAATGGATGAACAACACATTAACTTCCACCTGGGCAGCCTACAGCTCAAAGGACTCCAACACTGAGTTCTCCGATTTCAAATAACCTTCCTCCCCATCTCCCAACTCCCTTCTCAGCTCTCCCCCTCCCTTCCACTGCTCCCAGCCACCAACCTAATTCATTCCTCACATTGACCAATGTAGTCGTACCCTCTACCTGTCTTCACCTATCCCCACTTCAACTCCCTGCCCCCGTCACCCCCTTTATATGCAGCTCCCTCCACACCCATCCCCAGTCCAGAAGAAGGGTTACACCCGGAACGTCGACTTCTGCACCTCTTGATGTTGTCTGGCATGCTGTGTTCTTCCAACATCCTGCCTGTCTACTTTGGATTCCAACATCTGCAGTCTTTTTGTCTTTGATCAATATTTGACGCATAAACCTATTCATTCAGTATACATTTCACGTGCCTAAAGAAATTAAGCTGGAGTTTGCTCTTGTCCAGATCCCACACTTTCAAAGTGACATGGACTCTACTCAACCTGGGTGTTGCCGCCACTACTTATCAGTTGCATTGTGCATCTAGAGAATGGCAAATGATGGCAGGGAACGCAGCTCAGATGGACATTCTAAGAACCAGGCTCCATGTGGTATTGCTCTGCCTACAGCCTTAATGTCCCCTTTTATTTTGTACTATTCCAACAACCCATTTCCACTCCTCACTGCCCAAGTGGGAACACAAAACATTAAACTTCACCTTCATGTGTCATCTCTGCTCTGAAGCCTAACATTAAACCTCAATGATGCCTATCCTCCTCCTCTACACTCCCCTGTGGAGGCCACTGTGCTGGTCACTGTTAATAACTCTCCCTCCTGAGCCCTCAGATGTTGTTGTCACTGTCACCGTCATTATTTCCACCTCTACATATGCCTCTTTTTTTCTCGCCCATCCTCAGGCTGAATATTCCCCATCCCTTTTAGCAATGATCCTACAGTTCCTACAGGCCTTCCTTAAAAACTGACAGAAGCAATTTTACCCTGCAGTGGAAATCTGTGTTCCCGACTAGGCTACAAGTGCATCGGAGAGGTGCCAAGATAGTCATGAGGATTTAGAAAACGTTAGATGCCAATGTCCATGGATGAAGGGTGCATATAGCTGGTGCCTGTGGATTATGCAGTTGTTTGGTCCCAAGCAATTTGGAGGTCCTTTGGACCAAATGGTGAAATGAAGTCAGAAGGTTGCTCTGCTTCCACGTCAAGATTTCCTAACATCTAGCTTGTTCAGCACCTTTGCTAAGATTGGTAGCTGAATATTATTGAGTCCAATTTAGCCATTAATAAGGCATTGAAAAAGCACCAATTTTCTATACTCGGCAACTTACCATGCCACTTGTCAAAAACATAAAAGATGGAGTGAGGTGCTCCTGATGTTGTGGAAGGTCTCACCAGATATTTCATCCGATTCAGCCATAAATCACTTCTAAGCTCATGTCACTTAGACCCCAATAATTCTGACCATGATCTGGAAGCACTCTTTGTTTTATAAGTATCTACTTCATATCTCAGTCATACAGCATTGACCAAACATCCCAATCCGACCTAGTCTCAATTGCTAGAATTTGGCTCATATCCCTCTAAACTCTTCTTATTCATATACCCATTATGATGCCTTTTAAATTTTGCAATTGTACCCATCTTCACCACTTCATCTGGCAGCTTGTTCCGTACACGCAACACTCTCTGCGTGAGAAAGCTACTACTCAGGTCCTTTTTAAATCTTTCCCCTCGCATCTTTAACCTATACCCTCTAGTTTTGGACTCCTCCAGCCCAGGGAAAAGACTTTGTCTATTTACCCTATCCATGCCCCTCATGATTTTTTAAACCTCTATAAGGTAACCCCTCAGCCTCCGATGTTCCAGGGGAAAGAGCCCCAGCCCATTCAGCCTTTCCCTATATCTCAAACCCTCCAATTCATGTAAATCTTGTCCGCACTCTCTCAAGTTTAACAACATCTTTCCCATAGAAAGGTGACCAAAATTGTATGCAGTATTCTAGAAGTGGCTTCACCAATGTCCTCTACAGCCACAATATGACATTCCAACTCCTATACTGAATGTTCTGACCAATGAAGCAAGTGTGCCAAATGACTTCTCTACCACCTTGTCTAGCTGCAACTCAGTTACAAGGTTTTTAAAAAAACCCAGTGAAAACCTTTCTAACACCTTTCTCTGGTTTATTGTTGAACATGATACAGTCAGAGTCTGAAATTTAACTTGCATTTACAAATTTTCACTCATTTTTCAGATCAATAATTTTTGTTGAATATTATGTGAATATTAATTTTCAGTTAGTATGATCATATGTCAGACATAGAAGATAAGAGGACAGCTATGAGAAGTGCGACAGTCAACACAGGACTGAGGGCATTGTACTTAAATGTGTGCATTATATGAATCAAGGCAAAATGAGTTCATAGCAGATTAAAATTAGCTAGTATAATGTTGAGGGCATCACAGAAACGTGGTTGCAAGGGATTCAGGCCTGCAAATTAAATATCCAAAGTTACGTTTTTTATCAAAAAGACATGCAGATATGCAAAGGGGGCAGGGTTGCCTTCCTGATAAGTTAAATTAAACCAATAGTAGGAAGTGAAGTAGGGTCGGAAGGCATAGAATCTGGGTAAAGTTGAAGATGTGCAAAAGAAAACAATACCCAGATTAGAATTATGAACAAGCCCCCACCCAGCAGAAGTCAGCATATGGGGCAGGAATTAAAACGGAGATAGAAAAAGCATGTAAGAAAGGTACTATCACAACAATCATGGGGGTCTTTAATAAGCAAGTGAATAGGGAAAATCTGGTTGGTAGCAGATCCCAAGAAAAATAATTTGTGGAATGTCTACAAGATAGTTTTTGGAGCAGCTTGAGGTAGAGCCGATTGGGGAATAGGCAATTCTGGATTTGGTGAAGTGTAATGAGGCAGACTTGGTTAGTGAACTTAAGATGAAGGACTGCTAGGAAGTAGTGACCACAATATGATAGAATTCACCCTACAGCTTGAGAGCGAGAGCTGGAATAGGGTGTAATGGCATTACCATTTAGCAAAGTTATCTAAAAATGAATGAGGGAGGAGCTGACCAGAATTGATTGAATGGGGAGCCTAACTGGGAAGACAGTGGAACAGCAACGTCAAAGTTTTTGGGGGTAATTCAAGAGGCACAACAAAAATTCATCCTAATGAAGAAGAAACATATTAAAGGTGAGGATCAGGCAACCATAGCTGACAAATGCATACAATATGGTGAAGATTAGTGGGAAGCTTTTAAAAATCAGCAGAATGTAAACAAAAAAAATCAATAAGGGGAGATGATGAAATACGAGGCTAACACAGCTAGTAAGATAAAAGAAGATTTCAAGAGTTTTTTTTAAGATTACATATAAAGAGAAAGACAAGAGTGGAATTTGGATAGTTAGAAAAGGAGGCTGGAGAAGTAGTAATCGGGAACAAAGAAATGGTGGAGGAAATGAATAGGCACTTTGCATCAGTCTTCACAGTGGAAGACAGCAGTAGCACATCAGAACTTGAAGTGTGTCAGGAGACAGAGCTGAGTGTATTGGCCATCACTAACGAGAATGTGCTGGTGAAGTAGTTAATTTTTTCAAAGATTCAGGTCTAAACATCTCCAAGTCTCTGTATTCTTGCATCATTTACCATTGTTGCTGAATAAGTGCAACAAGTTTAATTATTGCCACACAGAAATGATTTTAATGTCGTTAAGTTGCGATGGAGCTAGTACTTTTTTGAACATGTTAAATATCTTGATATATCTAGAATGTATCTAAACTATCCATTGAGAGAATCCAAATTTTCAAAGAAATTATGATTTTTGTAAAATTGTGCCCATGATAAAATCACCTCCAAGACATCCAAATAAAGGAAGTTATTACTCACCCCTCAGGTAGATCATTATCCAATAGTCCTCTGCAATCGACAACAGGACCACCAGTTCCTATTCGATCTCGTGTTTGTAAGCTTACTGCAAGACAAAAAAAAATTGCAAACTTTAGTTTCATAAATTTTATATAGATTATGCAATTCAAGTATTTGAGGTTACTTTTCCGTAACCTGGAGACAGCAAAACAATTGTAGTTCCAAAACTGATATACTGTTGTTATTGTTCCGGAATGTGAAATGCCGAACATAATAGTGGCTTTTTGATATCTCAGCCGAGAAGCTACCTTTAGGATTTTAAAGGCAGCAAAGGTGATCCCTATCCTTCTGTCACATCAGGTGTGCTTCCAACAAAGGTTACTGAATAGTGTCATGTGTGGGAATACTAGGTGACTTACTCCCCATGCCTTAACTGCTTAGTCCTTTGTACTGAAGCTTATTCGAAGCACCCAACATCAAAATAATAAATGAAACACATCATACAAATGAATCAGTTCTAACCACAGACAATCAAAACATGAATTATCAACTTATAAGTCTCTAACTTAAACCTCTAACCCTAGAACTCAAAAATGTGAACAGAAAAAATTTAAGGGGACACAGTTGACAGCACCAGTTTTAAGGGTTCAACGAAGCATCCATTTGTTTTTTTTTTATGCCCTTCTGATCTCTGAACATCCTTTCAGTTCTTCACTGAAGGCATAGGGCAGTTGGCATATTAATCATTCAGTCCCTCATGCATTATTTAGAGCTGCATTTATACGCAAACTGTGAATGAAAACAGCTCTCTTCCAATTCTTTCTTAGGTCTCTGTCTTTTTAAGAGTCTTGGGGAATATCTCCCATGCATTATTTATACACAGGTTGTCCACTTGCCAGGGGCTAATGGAAACTTGTTGTCATGCTGGACACCCTTGACCAACATAGCTGGTCCTGATTGATTCCGATTCAACAGACTGTCTCAAGTCAAATGCCCTGAACACACACCCACAGTGCTAATGAGCACAGCAAATCTCCCCTCCTGTTTGAGCAAGGCAACCATGAAAATAAAGCTTACACTAAGTTCCTGTAACTTTCTTTACAATTGCAACATTTCCTTCCATAGTCTGCTTGGTTTCATTTTCGGTCCAGAATCCAAAACTAAAGAAAATTAAAACGTACTGGTCATTTTGAGATCTTACCTACTATTTGCCCTCGTATTGTATCACTGTCTGTGGGACTGAGCTTGCATAGATCTAACCGCTGATCTGGCAAGAAAGAGAGTGCAACATTATTGGAATTGTGTGAATGTAATAATTTTTATTAGCATGCTGAAATTCTTAATACAGTATGAAACTTGTTTTTATACTGTTTCAGTGATATTCTCACAGGTTCAGATCTGAGGAAAACATATTACTCTTCATCTAGGCAGATGAGTGGGTTTCAAGAGCCTCTGGACCCAAGACTGGCTCCTAGACCAGTCAACACTCACTCACTTCCACCTTGCTTACCCAATTGATTGCCTAATAGGGGTATTTCAGGATGTCCAGGCACCTTTTCACTGGTGAGGTAACAAAACAATAAGCATGGCAGAAATACCTGACTTGATTGCTCACTTGACAGATACTAAGTGACAATCCATATTAACTTGTCATTACTAGAGTTTTAGATCATGAAATCTTTAATTATGTAAAGTTTCAAATAAAACCTGAGAAATAGGCAACTTTTTTTCTCTATCCAAGTCTCATGAAGCATTTAACAACAATGAGGGGGCAAAGAATAGTCAGGTGACCCTAGAATAAAGGCTGGTGTGAAAGAGAAACATACTTGCCCCTAATTGGCTAATGAATGAGAAGTTTTAAAAGGGTCTTTACATGTTGTATTCACCAGCTGAAACAATTCATCAAGAGGTTGAATAAAGGGGGAATGAGGAATAGAGAAAGTACTAGACATATTCAGTCTGACAGATAACATCTGTGGAGATAGAAACAGGAGTTAATGTTTCAGGTTGATAGTCTTTCATCTCCACTGGAAAAAGTTAGTGATCAAATAGATTTTAAGTAAGCATGAGGGCAGAAAAAATTCATCTTGGCAGTGGTGGGATCAAGGCAGAACAAAATCAAGAAGAAAGCAGCAGAGATTAAATCTCAGAAGACAGGATAGTAGAAGGAAAAAAATGTAAAGTAGCAGGCAAAGAAATAAAAGATGTGGTGAGTGAAGGTCTTGATGGGCGGAGCTGGTGTTGGACTGGGGTGGACAAAGTTAAAAATCACACAACACCAGGTTATAGTCCAACTGGTTTACCTGGGAGCACTAGCTTTGGAGTGCTGCATCTTCATCAGGTGGTTGTGGAGAATAAGACCAGAAGACACAGAATTTATAGCAAAATGTTACAGTGTCATCTAACTGAAATGATATATTGAACAAACCTGGATTGTTGTAAGTCTTTCATCTTTTGGAATGGGTTGCAGGTTTTGGTTCATTAATATGTAAATCCCAGAGCTTCCTTTAAATCACCTTCTTGAGATAACTTATGGTTTTATAACAACAGGTGACATTTCAGCTCAGACAATGCATTAAAGGTATGAGATTTGAGTCTGTCTGCATTCCATTCTTGAGTCAGACTGATTCTATTTCTAAAGTGGAATTTACAAGGTATTACGTGTATTGACCGCCTACATTGACTGCTTGTAAACTGAGCAATTTTTGAGCAAAATAAAATGTATCTGCAAATACAAATTCACCCCATAGACTTGTATGTGTGCGTGCATGCATGCGAGAGAGTGTGTGCGCATGTGAGAGAGTGTGTTTGTATATGTGAAATCTTGGTAATTGTGTGTGTGTGTGTGTGTGTGTGTGTGTGCGCGTATTTGGAGGTGATGGAGTATAAGCCTGTGAGAGGGTGTGTGCATAGGTGAGAGTGTGGGGGTGTATGTGCATGTGTGTGAGAGAGGGGCTGCATGAGTGTGAGAGTGTAAGAGTGTGTTTTGTATGTGTGCTTGTGTGAGAGAGTGTATAATGTAGTGCGGTCACCTGTAGCAGACTCTCTCTCATACACATACAACTCCGCCCAAACTCGCACCCATGCATACACCCTCTCACACACACAGTTTAGCAAGCTTTCACACACACACTCTCATGTGAACTCATACTCACACGCACACACTCACTCTCTCTCATGAATGTGTATGAGAGAGAGTCTGCGTGAGTGTGTGAGTATGTAAGAGTGCGTGTGTGTGTGTATGCGTGCGTGTGTGTGTTGGCTAGTTCGGTACCCATGAGGAGGCCTCAACCAGGACCTTGGGTTCATGTGTTGGACTATAACCTGGTGTTGTATGATTTTTAACTTTGAGTGAAGGTGTAAAAGGAACAGCTGCCATGAAAGAAAATGGGAACAGAGATCATGATCTGAAACTGAAGAAACACATACTAAGTGAAGTGGCTTTGGAGGGCATAATCAAAGTAAGAGATTCTGTTGTTCAAACCTAAGAGGATAGAGAAATCAGAATGAAAGTGGAGGATTGAAACAATCTGTTAACAAGGCATTTTACAAGTTTTCAGACTCAACCATGACATCATAATACCTATCCCTAACTTTATTCATAGATGGTAGTTTTCGGAGATGACTCTTATTTGCATTTACAGACCATCTACTGTTAATTTTACTATTCTCTACTGTTTTGCACCATCATCCTTTGTCATTTAGTCTTTACTGCTTCCCAACCCATCACAAAACCTCCTCGCATTAGCAATATGCTAAAACTGTTACATCTCTGAATTATTCAAGATGAGCTTCGACATGTCCAGCATTTAAAAAAAAAACATTCAGATAGCCAGCATCTAACGTTTGCTTTTTTTAAAATGTGAATACTCTTTGGTATTATAGTTTTCAACTAATGCCTGGATTTTTAAAAAAATTCTCGTTTAAAGGAGTGGTTGCTTTTCAACATGAAGGTAGCAGTCAACAAAGAGTAGCATCAAGAGTCCTAGTGTAATTGAAGTCAATTGGAAAGTAAATCAGTGGAGTGAAGTTATATCTATTGCAAGGCTAACTTTATTGGAGGTCAGTTATCAAAACCCCAAGAAGATTCATGTCCAAACTGCATAAAAAACTGTCTTGGTCCAACCATCTACAATTGTCACACGAATGAATCTTCTTGTCATAAAGCACCAGAAGTTACCTTGTGTACACCTTCCTCAAAACGTCTCAAATAATTAAACAGTTCATGACAAGCTACAGGACAGCACAGATACCATCAGCTTCAGGCTGATAAGTAACAGGCAACATTTTGCATTACGCAAGTGCCAGAAATTAAACATCTCAAACATAAGAGATTGCAGCCTTCTCCCTCTGATTTTTAGAGGAGCCTATATTACCAAGTCCTTTCCATAGATTGCCACTTTTGTGTGGTAGGGATTATTTGAGTGTTCCACTGATCCCAGGAATGATGCCATCAGGGCCACCCATGATGGTAAGGTTGGAGGAGAGGAACTGAATAAAGCACAATCCAGAACAAGTCCTCATTAGCAAGCTAGGCTGAAGTTATTTATGAGATATCAATTGCAGGAGCAACAGAGAGATCCCCGGTTGTTGAGGTTTCCTTGCCATTGGAATTTGATCTACCTTTTCTCAGAGACCTTACATCTAAAGTGCAACAGTTGCCCCACTTTGTGTCCTGCACAAGGCACCTAACTAGAAGAATTCAACTGCCACACAAACGACCACAAGCAAGAGGTGATGGATACAGGATTGAGACATCTGGAAGTCCTTGGCTTTGGGCTGACACATAGGTGGCAGAATAGGAAGAGGAGAGCGTTTCTTCAGCTTTCTTCATGGCTGATCAGCCTTATTCAGGATCACTCTACTCATCTCGCAAGAGGAAGGACTAAAAAAGATGCCCCTAAAAGTAGTTTGTCTATTACCAACCTGGTTGGAAAACCACCTCTAATGGGTTCATCTACTGTGGTCTGAAAGCCCAAATTCAAACTCAGTCTTGGAACTTGGAATATACAAACCCTCATGGATAATGAGGAAAACAAATCATCCAAAAAGACATCATTCTCACAGTGCTATGCTAAAATATCAGCATGCATGATGTGTTCAAGTTCTGGAATGTGGTTTGAACTCGATGGGCGGCACATGGCTCAGTGGTTAGTACGGTTCTCAGAGTGCCAGGGACCTAGGTTTGATTCTGCCCTCGGGCAACTGTCTGTGTGAAGTTTGCACATTCTCAGTGTTTCTCCAATTTCCTGCCACAGTCCAAAGACGTGCAGATTAAAGATGTGCAGATTATGTGGAATGGCCATTCTAATTTGCCTGTAGTGTCCAGGGATGTGCAGGCTAGGTGGATTAGCCATGGGAAATGCTAATAGAGGAGGAGGGTGGGCCTGCTTTGGATGCTCTTTGGAGGGTTGGTGTGGAAGCACATGGCCTGCTTCCACACTGTAGGGATTCTATAATTTCTATGACAATGCATAACTGTCCCTGTATTCCATGAACTCAGGCATGTCAACACTGATATCACTGCCCTGCAGAGAACGCAAAGAGCAGGCAAAGGGCAGCTGAGGCTGCTGGTGGTTCCAATTCCTTCAGGAGAGAAAAATCTGAGCATCAGCTGTGATTTGCCATCAAAAATGAACGTATCAACCCATTCTTGGAGCCCCTGTTGACATCAATGATCACCTTATAACTCTCCTTCTACAACTTGTCAAGCAGTAGCAGGTAATGGCCCTGAAGCCAATGCTCCAAACTCAAGATCATATATGAATCCAAAGAAAGCTGGACACCACTCTCCGCTCAAGAAGGATAAAATTATCATTGTTGAAGACTTCTACATCAAGGGTGCCCAATCTAAAAAGAAACTAATCAGCAAAGGAGGAGTCAGGAATTGCAACTACAACCAGATTCTCGATAAGTTCAAGACTTGGAAACATCCATGAAGCACTGCCACATGATCAACATGATTCAATCACAAGACCAAAAGGATGTCATTACCAAAGTGATGGACAACTGCTGGACAGACAGGGTTCATCATCTCCTCAATGTCCATCAAAAGCTACAAGAAACAGTTGAAGATGAAGAAACAATTCAGAAAAATACTCAACATTGAGCAGTTTCAACAGCCATGCAGCCTAGTGAACATCCAACAATATTTTCACCAAAATCTCCAAAGAATTCATTTTAACGGAGTGGAGGCTATCTGCAAAGAGCTGACGATAACCATCATCTTATGCTGTTAAGAAACCACTGGCTACAAAACGAGGAAACACCAACGCTGGTTCAATGAGAATGATTATACCATCCAAGACCTCATCAAAAAGAAGAGGAAAGCTCTCCCAACCTGGCAAAACAATATCATCAATGAGGCAAAGAGGAAAACTCATCAAACATCAAAGCTGGAGTTACAAAGAGAATCGAGAGAAATCAAGAACGGATGGTGGACTGAGAAAGCTAAGAAGCTGCAACTCCTTGCTGACAAACATGACATATTCCGTGCTACCCAGGAAATACATAGACCCAAAACCCTTGGCCACAATCAGTGTAGAGGAGAGATGGAATCCATTTGGCAGACAGAGAAAACATTATCCTCCAATGCAGAAAACATCAAATAATTCATAAATTGTGATACAATCGTTGACGAGGATGTGTTTGAGGAAATCCCCCAACTCCCTATCAAAGATAATCTTGGACTCTCACTTAGTGTGGTAGACGAGGAAGTGTCCATAAGACACAAGAAGAATGGAAAAGCTGCAGGGAGTAGATGAGATTCATGGGGAGATTTTCAAAATTTAGAGGAGCAGAGTTGACCTGTCATCATGAATAACTGTCCCTGAAAATCTGGGACAAAGATGAAATTTTTGCCAATCTCATGGATGCTGATATCGCTATTGTCTTCAAGAAAGGAGGCAAAGTCAACTGTGCAACCTACCGAGAAATCTTCCTCCTTTCTATCACTGGGAAGATCATCAACCAAATCCATGCAAGGAGCTTTTCCCAATCTCTGAGGAAATCAATCAAGAAATTCTATGGAAGACCCTGCAAGTTGTCCAGTGAAATTCATCAACGTCCTCCATCTCCTTGTTGGTGAGATGCCGTCGATGTTCCTCACTAATGGTTATATGACAGGATCCTTTGAGGCAGGGATCAAGCACTGATGTGTCATCTCCCACACCCTTTTCTCCAATTTCATCACCATCATTATTCATGTTGTCAAGAACAGACTTCCCAACTGTGTGGACACTGCTTACAGGATGATGGAGAGCCTTTCAACCTCAACCGTTGAAATCCAAGAAAAAAAACACTGACCTCATTTAAGTATGCAAATGAAAATGTGATCTCTGCTCTCTTGGATGAACATCTTTAAGCCTTATTTAATGTCATCATGGAAGCATATCGAAGAATTGATCTCAGCTTCAACTTCAAGATGACCCAAACCCTTTACCAACCCAGGTCAAGTTCTGGTCCATCACCCTATTAAGATCAATGGAGAGATCTTCCCAAACGTGAAATGGTTCCCCAACCTCGGAAGCTAGCTATCATTTAAAACCGACATTGATGCAGAGATTCAACGTTGCATACAACCTGTGAGCACCACCTTTGGATGTCTATGAAAATCTTCAATGACCATGATATTAGTGCTGATATCAAGATCCTTGCATATGAGACAGTCATCCTTCCATTCGCTGCATCAGTTGGGAAGACAGGTGTATTGACATCAGCATCGTTGAAGCTGTTAATAGCACCTGCATCAAGTCCACGATTATCCAAAACCAACTCTGATTGGCCAGTGACGTGCTTAGGATGCCCAAATTCTGACTACCAAAGCAGATCTTCTCTGCCTAGTTCAAGGAAGGCACTCGAAGAGAAGAGGATAAACAAAGCTCTTCAAAGAACACTGGGAAGGTCTCCCTCAAGAAATGCAAGGTCGATGCCAATGCAAGGTTGAGACCCTCGTTCAGAAGAAACCAACTCAGAGGAAACTCCTTAACAAAGGGACACAATTCTTTGAGAACACTAATTGGCAAGAGGAAGTATGGAAATGGAGCAGTAGAAATACCAATGTGTTTAAAGGCAAGGTGCTCTTCCACCTACCAGAAACACTTGCCAAACACATGGGTAGAGATGTGACTCTAGAATTGGGCTCATCAGCCACACAAAGACCTACAGAACCCATGACCAGTGACACATAACTTCCTTGGTAAACAATCATATTCATTAGTGAGTAATCACCAACGACAATATTACCAAGTCTCCCACTACCCCCACTACCAATACCTTAGGGCTGACCATTGCTCAGAAGCACAGTTCTGGAATCCACTTTTTTGGAAGGATGTGATAGCACTGGAGAAGGTGCAGAGGAGATTTACCAAGATGTTGCCAGGTATGGAAGGTTTGAGTTATAAAGAAAGGCTGAATGAGTTGAGACCCCTTTCACTGGAGCATAGGAGGTTGAGAGTTGACCTTATAGAAGTTTATAAAGTAATTGAGGGGTATATAGTCTTTTCCTCAGGATGGGAGATTTCACATTTTTAGGTGAGAGGAGAGGGACGTAAAAATGACACAAAGGGTGGTTTGCGTATGGAATGAACTTTGAGGATGTGGGCACAATTACAATGCTTAAAAGACATTTGGATAAGTACATAAATAGGAAAGGTTTGGAGGGATATGGGCCAGGAGCGGGCAAGTGGGATTAGTTTAGTTTGGGATTACATTCAGCATAGACTGGTTGGACTGAAGGGTCTGTTTCCGTGCTGTATGACTCTATGACATGATTAAGATGTGTAAAATTATGAGGGGTATAGATAAGCTAGATAGGAAGGAACTTCCCTCTTGGTGAGATCAATAAGCAGAGGGCAAGATTTAAAGGATGTGGGGAAAATTTCTTTCATGCACAGGCTGAGAAAATCTAGAACTCACTGTCTGTAAGGATACTGGAGACAGAAACCTTGTAACATTTAACAAGTGCTTAGATGTGCACTTGCGATGCCGAAGCATAGAAGGCTATGAGCCAGGTGCTGGAAAATGGGAAAGTAGTTAGGTGGTTGGTTTTGACCAGCTTGGATACAACAGGCCAAAAGATCATTTCCTATGCTGTAGATTTCTATGATTCAATGAGAATTGGATTGGACTAGTCATATCACAGTATGGCTCCATGACCATAACAGTGGCTGAGGACTCTGCAATGAATAGTTCATCTCCTGACTCTCTCAAAACTTCTCCTCCAAATACAAATTTCAAGCCAGGACTGTGAAGGATCGCCAACCACTCATCCTGGATTGCTGTAGACATAACACTCAAGAGGTTCATCACCAACCAAGACAAAGCAGTTCACTTGATCAGTGGCACCACTGCTGGATGAACATCCATTATTGGCAAATTATGGCTGTGGTTTGTACAATCTTCAGGACACACTGCAGTAACTCACTCAGATTACTTAAAACAGCTTCTCTCCATCCGTGCAGTCTCTACCATTAAGAAACAGTATATCATTGCTCTTGAAATGATAGCTCAGTAGTTTAGGTTTAGGTTTAAGTGGCATAGAGGGAGTGTGAACGAAACTAGGGCTTTCAGAGGTGTATTTTGGGGGTGTATGTTGGGATTAAAATCTCTAATTCTCGGTTGGATTTAGGATAATTGGACATGAAGGCAGTGAGTGGCTTGTAATGGTAATTTTTATTTTGGGCGTTTCATTTGGTTGGTTTAAACAGGAAGTGCCTTATGTAATAATGGCTCTTTCGATCACTAACAGTTTCCTGGGGGTGGAAGAAGTGACTTTGGGAGTTTTACTGAAAGTGAGGAAGACAAGGCTTTTGGAATTGGCAAACAAGCTGGAATTGGGGTTGCCTGTGTCTGAGAGAAAAAGGGGAGACAATTGTGGCAATTATAAATGCTGCACAATTGCTAAGAATGCCAAAATTCAGTTGAAAATGAAGCAGCTTGTACATAAAAAGGAAATCAAACAGTTTGAATTACGATTAAAAGAAGAAAGAGGTTGGAACTGAGAACTCAAAGTCAATTTAAAATGGCAGCGATAGACATGAATGCTAAGAGTAGTGATGAGGACAATGCTGTAGAGCAATCCCATCATAGCCAAAGGCTTGGTGAGGATCTGTTTAAATATATTCAGAGTTTGCCCAAGTTTGATGAGAAGGTTATAGAAGACATTTTCATTTCATTTGAGAAAATGGCTAAACAAATGAAATGGCTGGTGACCATATGAGTATTGTTAATCCAAACAAAGTTGGTAGGTAGAGCTAGTGTGATATTCACATTACTATCAGAGGAGGTATCTGAGGAGTATGATGAGGTGAAAAAAGCCATCTTAAGTGCATATGAGCCAGTACCAGAAGCCTACTGACAAAGTTTTAAGAATCTAAGGAGTGAACCTGGTCAAACATACTTGGAGCTTGAAAGGATCAAATAAAGTCATTTTGATAGGTAGATAAGGGCATTGAAAATAGATCATATATACGACACTCTTAGAGAGACGATTGTTTGGGAGTACAAAATTCACTTCCTGGAGAAGAACAAAGAGTTAAAACTACGAGGTTAGAGTGGAAATGGCAGATAATTATGAATTGGTTCATAAATCAACATTTGGCTTCCGACATCAATTGCAATCTGAGGGGGATAGAAATTAGGGAAAAGAGAAATCCTCAGGTGATAAGGGAAAACAAGATCTCATTAAAGATAGTAATGATAGTTTACACAGGCTAAAAAGGAAGCCCATGACAGGGAAAGAGAAGTAAAAAAGCTCAGGTATTTTCACATTACTATCAATTAAATTCAGTTCACTTCGATCAGTTTTTGGGCATGAGGTGAGAGGACCACTGAAATTAATTAAGAACAAATTGGTGAGTCAGAGTTCAGAGACCACACATTTGGATTCTGTGACAAATTTTAGATTAGATTACTTACAGTGTGGAAACAGGCCCTTCGGCCCAACAAGTCCACACCGACCCGCCGAAGCGCAACACACCCATACCCCTACATTTACCCCTTTAACCTAACACTACGGGCAATTTAGCATGGCCAATTCACCTGACCCGCACATTTTTGGATTGTGGGAGGAAACCGGAGCACCCGGAGGAAACCCACGCAGACACGGGGAGAACGTGCAAACTCCACACAGTCAGTCGCCTGAGTCGGGAATTGAACCCGGGTCTCTGGCGCTGTGAGGCAGCAGTGCTAACCACTGTGCCACCGTGCCGCCCTTCCTTTAGGGAAGGATTAAATAGAGTGGATGAGTTGGCAAGACAATATCTGAAAGTAGCACAGCATGTGAGGAAGCAGGAAGCAGACAACAGACAAGAAATCAAACTTTGTAATTTTGCTGGAGGAGGTAAAGTATTAGTGTTACTTTTTCAGTAGTAGGTGAACCTTTAAAGGCAAGGTTCAGTGAGCTTTATCAAATTTAAAGGAAATTGAGTGAGGGGAACTGTTTAAGAAGAACGCCAGATAGCAAGGAATCTCACAGAGTGCTTCATATGAATACGTTCAAAAGGTTCAGGTTGTAAGCTTGCTTGCTTAGCTGGAAGGCTTGTTTTCAGACGTTTCATCACCATACTAGGTAACGTCATCAGTGAGCTTCCGGTGAAGCGCTGGTGTTACGCCCCGCATTCTATTTAAGTGTCTTGGTCTCTTAAGGTGGGTGGGATAAATCCGGTTCTTTTTTCTCAAGAGGATGGTAGATGAGGTCTAAATCAATGTGTTTATTGATGGAGTTTTGATTAGAATGCCAGGCTCTGGTAATTCCTGTGTGTGTCTCTGTTTAGCTTGTCCTAGGATGCATGTGTCGGCTCAGTTGTAGTGATAACCTTCTTTGTCTGTATGTAAGGATACTAGCCATGTCTTTTTGTGGCTAGTTGGTGGCTAGCTGGTGGTTACTTTTCTGCCTGTCTGTCCGATGTAGTGTTTGTTACAGACCTTGCATAGTATTTTGTAAATGACATTCATTTTTGCTGGTTGTTTATATAGGGTCCTTTAGGTTCATCAGCTGCTGTTTAAGTGTTTAGGTAGGTTTGTGGGCTACCATGAGGCCATGGGGTCTGAGTGGTCTGGAAGTCATTTCAGAGATGTCTTTGATGTATGGTAATGTGGCTAAGGCAAGTTGTGTCTGCTTGTTTGAGTTTGTTGTTGATTGGGTACCCATTCTTCTTGAATATGCTGTACAGGTATTTTTCTTCTGCTGCTCATAGTTCCTGGGTGCTGCAATGTATTGTGATCTGTTGAAATAATGTCCTGATGCAGCTTCGTTTGTGGATGTTGGGATGATTGCTTCTGTAGTTAAGCATTTGGTCTGTGTGTGTCATTTAGGCTCACTGATGATGTTAGCTAGTATGGTGATGAAAAGTCTGAAAACAAACCTTCCAGCTCAGTGAGCAAACTTACTGATGAGGTACCAGAAGGTTGATGAGGGTAATGAGGTCACTGTGGGGCAAATGAACTACCAAAAGGTGTTTGATAAAGTGTTTCAAAATAGGTTCAACAGCAAAGTTAAAACTCACAAAATAAAAGGAATAATGGGTCTACAAATATGAAAGCTTGAGCAGTTGTGAACAGCTGAATTTTGAACTGGAGAAATAATAGTCTAAGGTTCAGACCCAAGACCACTGCTCTTTCCATTCAAAAAGAATGGCCTAGATTAGGATCTGGAATACATGGCCAGATGGTATGGTAGAAGCTAATTCAATCATAGCTCTTTTAAAAAAGAATTGGGACACTATCTTAAGAAAATAAATGTTGTAAAGGTTTGGAGTGGGATAGGTGACTCATACTCAGCAGAAACGTGACAGGCCAAATTAACACCTTCTGTGCTACAATCATTCACTGAGGCAGGCAGATATCACGATACCGGGTAAGGAAACAACTGACATGGGGTGACATGGTGGCTCAATAGTTAGCACTGCTGCCTCACAGCACCAGGGACTCAGCCTTAGGGTGTATAGAATTTGCACATTCTTCCTAAGTCTGTGTGGATTTCCTCCCACAGTGCAAAGATGTAGATTGACCCTGCTAAATTGCCCCATAGTATCCAGGGATGTGCAGGCTAGAGGGATTAGCCATGAGAAATGCAAGGTTAGAGAGGTAAAGGGGTTGGTCTGGGCGGAATGCTCTTCAGAGCGTCTTTATAAATACTTTGCATCAGTCCTCACAAAAGAGGAAAACCCATGTAGAAATTGTAGTTGAGGAAAAGGGAGTTTGAAATATTGTGTGATAGAAACATCATGAAAGAAAATATTAGGTGTTTAGCATCTTTGAACATGGATAGATTACCAAGTGCAGATGAAATGTTTCACAGACTGCTAAGAGAAGCGAGAGATGAAATAGTATAGGCTCCGATCATCATTTTCCATTTCAGTCTGGCTACAGGAATAATACTGGAGGACTGCAACATTGAACCGTTATTTAAAAAGGGACAGGTTGTCTAATTACAGGTCAACCAGTCTATGCAGTCAATCAGCGTACAAAACAATCGAAAAATTCTTAAGGACAGTATAAATCCTCATTTGGAAAGAAAAATTAATCAAGGACAGTAGCTTGGACTTGTTAAAGTAAGTTTTTTTAAAATTAATTTCACTGTTTTTTTTAAGGAGATAGCAAGGACAGTTGTCAAATAAAGCTCATTTGTTGTAGTCTACATGGATCTTAGCACAGTTTTCAACAAGACTCCACAGGATAGACCAGTTAGGAAATTAAAAACTCTTCAGATCTAAACATAAGTGGCAGGTTGGGTTCAAAACTGGTTCAATGGCAGAAAGTGAAAGGTTTGAGTTAATGATGCACTTATGACTGGAAGGCTATGGAGGGGTCAGTACTAAGCCCTTGGTTTTTGCGATTGATATCAACAATTTAGACTTAAATTTAGGGAATATGATTGTGCGCTAATGTATGGAGAGAGCATAAATTTTGTGTCTCCATACAGAAGAGGAGCAGTGTTGGAAAAAGGCCAGTCCCAAATGCCCGTTGAAGTCATACTGCATCCTGACTTCAACATTCAGCATTGGTGGGCAATTTTGAAGAATTTCTTACTTTTCAGATTACAATGGTTCAAAGAACTTGCCATCACTCTCTCAATACAACTTGGATATAAGTAATAAATACAGCCGTGCTAGTGTCACCCAAAATCTGAGACTCTTATAAGATGTTGTTCCAATCTGTACAGAAGTGTGAGCAGGTATCAGCCTTGGTTGAGTCATAGAGTTGTTGAGTCGTAGAGTCCTAAATAACGGAAACAGACCCTTTGGTCCACCCAGTTCCATCCCAAACATAACCCCAAACTGAACTAGTCCCATCTGCCTGCTCCAGGCTCATAACCCTCCAAACCTTTCCTATTCAAGTAATTACCCAAATCATTTGAAATCCCAAAGGAATTCACTCTTTTTAAACCTTTATTTCCAAAAACAATTAGGAGTCTGACTGCCCATCCTCTCACTCTAAACCTATGCCCTCTCATTCTGGACTTCCACAAGTGGAAGCTAGTAGTTGGGGTTTCTCTCTGCTGCTGAGTTACTGAATATGCCATTTTTCCCCAATGGGTGTGTTTATGGGATGTTACTATCTTGGAACAGTTCATTAGTAATAGTTACTGCATCTACTATTCTGTTAAGTTTTCCAAGTGAGTTAAGTTATTCTAAATTCCTCTTTCTTTGGTTGTATTTTAACTATTGAGTCTGAATAAATTGTGCTTTGCTTAACGTCAAGTAGGTTAACCTGTTGCATGTTTTATAAAGTGAAGGCTGACCCCCTCTGTGAATTAAACACGCAAAGAGAAGCATCTCATCCTACAATCTGTAAAAAGAGTGTGAAAAGTGGTGTAAGCTTCTTTCAGCAACTCTTAGTGGTTAAATATAATAAATCCCTGACACTCACTTTAAAATCAACAAGTGATAATTTAGTTATCTAACTCAAACAATAAACAAATTAAATAAACTATGAACAAACTGAATAAATCCCTCCTAACTACTAGCTATTCCCAAATAAAATAAAGTTTTCTTGGATTCACAGAGATGCATAGCAGAGACCCTTCAGTCCAACTCGTCCATGCTGATCAGATATCCTAAATCAAAATAGCTCCTTTTGCCAGCACTTGGCCCATGTCTCTCTAAACCCTTCCTATTCATATACCCATTCAGATGCCTTTTGTGTAAAAAAGTAATCAATGCAGTCCCACTCCAAAATCTTTAACATTTAACCTAGGCAGACACTCCAGCGCAATGTTAGAAGTGTACTGCCCAGTTAAAGGTGCTCTTGTCCTTCTTGTCTTGGCACTTTGAGGAACAAAGGGTTCACCTAGATTCCTACCCATTATTTAGGCCTCAATCATTATCAACAAACAACAGGTTATTTAGTTACTTAACTTATTGCTGTTTACAGGATCTTCTGTCCATAAACTGACTGCCACTTTTATCCATTTTGCAAGTAACCAGAGACTAAAAGACATTTCATTGGCTGTGAAGGGTTTTGGAAATTCTAATGTTATTGATGGTACTACATTAATGCATGTCTGTAATTGATTTTAAACAGAACCAACTTTCTCTTCCAAAGAAAGTCCAACACAAAGTGGGTTATCTTCAGAAAACAAAGGAGAAAAGTCCAATGCCACTTTCCAATACCTGACAGACTTCTAATAAGGAGATGCAAACACCCTTTCTCTATTCTCCCCTCCACAATATGATCCCAATCCATCATATTCATCCAGAATCAAGAGACATTTATTCCATCAGTACCAGGCTATTCAGAGTTCCAGAAAAAACTTGGAAATTATAACTCAAACAGTTCATTATTTAATCCTTGGTTATACATTAGTTCTACTGCCAAAGAAATGATCAAGAGACAGACTACATACAGCCAGTGTCCTTTAGCCTACTGATGGCATTTGATAGCAGCCGAACACAGCCCAGGAAGCCAGCTCCCTGTTTCTTATGTATTTTCTTGTGATTCCATATGCTTATAGTAATTGAATCTGCTTTTCCAATGTACCTGTAAAGGAAGAAGTTATGAGTATGAAAACAAAAGCATCGCCACAAACAATTTAAGATGCTGAAAATTCCTGAAGACCACTATTAATGTGTTTCCCATTTCTCAGATTTATTTTCGTTTACATATTAACTAGTGCTTTGGGGAATAATTGAAACTAATTAGCATCGGAAGGAAAACCAGGGTAAAGTAGAACTGACAGAAACAGACAGCAGTTGAAAAAAACGTTGCATCAGAAAGAGAATGGACCCATTTGGGGAAATGCAAGTTATACTGGAATAAATTTGGTGTGCATACATGTAAACGCATGGGAGCAAGGTAAGTAAGTTTTGGGGAGCTGAAAAAAATAAGTAGCTACAGAAGAGCTATGATATCATAACAACAACGGAGACATGGTTTAAAAAAAAGGAGAAATGGACACAATATTTCTGGGTACAATGTTTTCATAAAATATATATAAAAAGGGAAAAAGGTGATAGGATTGATCAAAGATACTGGTCAAGGAGTAAACTAGGATCATGCACTGAAGAAATCAGAAAAAAAAAAATCGCAGCTATTTAGAATTAAGAAACTGTATAAGTGTTATAATGTTGACTGCATGCTATGGGCCACCAGCACTGGGAAGCATAGAAAGCATAAATTCACAAGCAAACTGTAGTAAAATGGAAGAACTAGAAAGAAGTTTATTTTCTGTTCGTTCACTGAATGTGAGCATCATATCAAGGTCAGCATTTATTGGCCATCCATAACTGGTCTTGAGGTGTTGTTGTAGAATCACCTCTTTGAATCACTGCAGTCCATCTGATGTAGGTACATCCATTGTGCTGCTTCAAAGGGAATTTCAGAATTTTGATTCAATAATGGTGAACCAACAGCAATATAGTTTTAAGTCAGAATGCTGTGTGATCTAGTGGGAGCCTGGAGGCGGTAGTGTTCCCATATGTCTGCTGCACTTGCACTTCTCTGTAGTAAAGGTTGCAGGTTTTGAAGCTGCTGTTAAAAGGTTCCTTAAAAGGTTACTGAAGTGAATTCTGTAGATTGTATACACTACTGTCTGAGCTTTAATGGTGCAGGGAGTTAAATGTTTAGATTGGCATTACTTTCATTATTACAATGGGTCATGACTTCCTGAATGATTTAGGGATTATGGAGTCAAGTTGGAGCAGTGTTCTTCCAGGCAAGTAGAATTTCAACACATTTGTAACTTGTGCCTTGGCAGGCTTTAGGAAGTCAGGTGAGTTATTGCAAAATTTAAAGCCTTTGACCTCATGTAACACTGTATTGATGTGGTTGATCCATATTCTGATTCTGATAACTCCTAAGTTGTTAACAATAGGGAATTTACTGACTGTAATGCCATTAAACATCTAAGGGAGGTGGTTAAATTTTCTCTTTGGAAATAGTCTTGCATTTTTGTGATGGGAACATTATTTGCCACCAAGCATCCCAAATCTGAATGATGCCCAGGTCTTGCTGCCTGTGTGCACAGACTGTTTCAAAATGAGAAACTGCAAGCATGAAATGCCATGCAATCATTAGTGAATATCCCAAATACTAACCTTATAACAGGAAAGATCATTGACCAAGCAGCTGAAAATATTTGGGCCAAGGACACTACCAGAGGAACTTTACAACAATGTCTTGTCGCTGAGATGACTGACCCAACAACCACATGCATCTTCCTTTATGCTAGATGTGACTTTAATCAGTGGAAAAATTTATTTAATTTCCACTGTCCTCAATGTTATAAGGGTTGCTGGATACCTTGAGGTCACTCTTACTTAGCCAGATTGGACTGTCATGAATTTTGCGAACAGGACATACTTGGACAAGTTTCTAGTATTGGAGCTATACTGGAGTAACTAGGCCAAAGTTAGTTCTGGTCTCAGTCATAGAAGGAGATATCATCAAGGCTCCTTTGCTGTATACAGTACACAGAGCTGATTTTTAATATCACACAGACAGAGAATCAAGATTAGCATTTCTAATTCATGGGATTAAGTGGGGGGCTTGGAAAATAAAACTGTCGAAGTGATAAGAAGCAGAGAGCAGTTGTGAATACAGGTAGTTGCTTTTCAGACCTGAGGATTGCGTGCACAGATAACTCCCAGTGGTCGATGAGAATACAAATGATCTTTTTGACATATATTGAAACCTGGATAAATGTACAATTGTTTCAAAGTATGTAGATGACAAATTTGGAAACAGTGAGAATAGTAACAGACTCATGAAATGTACAGCCATATGGTAAATTAATTTTAAATGTGAATTAGGCAATGTAGACTAAATGGCACATTGTTAGAGGGGATATATGTGCAAAAACAAGTGTTCAGCTAGTAGATCAAGTTCAAAGAGGCTGTTAAAATATCAAGATCTTTGGCTTTATAAATGGAGGGATATTGTACAAAAGCAAGAAGGTTGTAGTGACTTTATAAAACATTAGTTAGGCCTCATTAAGAGTACTGTAGTTATTTCTGAGAACCACACTTTATGAAGGATGTTAAATCTTTGAGAAAGAGCACAGGAAATAGACTAGAATGGTACCAGAGGTCAAGGATTTGAGCTGTGTAGAGAGACTAGAGAAATTGAGGTTGTTTTATTGAAGTGTAGAAGGTCAAGAGGAAAGCTGATAGTGCTATTCAAAATCATGAAAGACTCTGATAGTTTCATTTACTTTATTCTGTATCCAGTGGCAGATGGGTAAGTAAAGAATACAACTTTAAGGTAATGGGTAAAAGAGCCAGAGGTGATATGAAGAAAAGAAAATCATACAGTGAGTTATAATGATTTTAAATATAGTGACTTGAAAGATCAATGGTAGCAGAGTCAATGATAATTTTTAAAAGGGAATACTTAAAGGAAAAATTTTTTCAGGATTATGGGGAAAGAACAGGGAGCAAAATCAATTTAACAATTCTTCAGGGAGATGGCACAGACACAAAAGGCCAAATTGCCACCTCTGTGCTATATCAATGATTCTATGACACCAAGACAGTCTAGTTGCATATAAATATAACCAATTTAAAATAAAAGTCCATTTTCCCACAGATAGTGACTATTTTTATGTGAAATTTATGTATACATCTAGTTGCACCATCACCAGACATTTTAATGCATGTGACTAGTAATGACAAAAATCAAGCCATACAAAATCATTCCCTTCTTCTGACAGCAAGCTTCAGAAATGGTATTTTTAAATATCAACTTTATTGAATGCATTACGACACACTTCCATTATTATCAAATCCTGAGGTGGGATGTGAACCTGGACCTTCTGACCCAGAGGTAGGAACACTACCATTGCATCCCAAGACTCCGTTTCTTTTTTAAACAAATGAGAACAGTTTATTGTTCTCTCACACTCAGATGCTAACACTTTAATGATGTTGCTGGCTGGTTCAGAGTTGGGCCATGGCAACAATTGGAATGAATCAATGATTAAAAATGAACTAGCTGATCATTGAAGACGGAATGTGAATTTATTATGATCTTTAGAATAGTAAATTAATGATCACTGCATTAGTTAAAAATATTTTTAAGCAAAAATGTAGATCAGACATTGATTCACAGCTAATTGTTCTACACTAAGCATGTTAATCATCTTCAATGACGCAAGACCTTAAGCAATCCACTTTCTTTCTGCCAAGTTTCAATTTGCGATTGTAACATCCAAAGTATCATATACATTTATCTATTATTAGCATGCAAAAATCTGAAGTTAAGTCAATACGTCTTAATGATAGATCTCATTAAGCCTCAACATTTTTGCAAATTGTCAGAATTATTTACCCAGCACATGTTTAAGGCATCTAATTTAGATTTAGTACACATTTAGTTTGTTAGTTCTCTCAATTCGATTACTGTATAACAAAGATTTTGTTAACTAGTCTATAGAACACAAAAGTCAGGCAATAAGATAAGCTTGTGAAATTCACCGTCTCATGATTTCACAAAGGTGTCAGCATTATTCAGCTTTTTAAACCTTTCCTCACCCTTTATATCTTGCTTTCCTGCTTTTGGGCAATCCTTAAAAATCAATCTCTTTGACAAAGCTTTTGGTCATCTACACTAATCTCCTTGGATTTTATGTCCCAAGGGATATTTCATTGTAAAGATGCTACATAGCATAAGCTATTGCTGTTCCTGAACAACTTTCCTACAGCACAAGGCAACCAAATGTTAAGTAAGGAAGCATTAAGCTTGACTTTTAATGTTTTTATGATGGAGGTAGATGCAACAGCAGGAGTAGGAGTCTAGACTGATCTTTCTGGATCAGAAACTTTATTCATACAAAGTAATCATATCCTATATTGTGAAAATATCCAACTAAAAATTAAAATAAGATGAAAATAAGTACATGTGAACCCAGATTATGTCCTGTTGTACGAATCACCTATTACAAATAACAGTCCCTCTCCATTGACACCTTTCCAAATACAAATAACTCATTACATTCTGAATCAAGTATTTCTACGTAAATTAATTTACTATTTTGTGTAGATGAGGTGCATTAAAATTCTAATACAAGCACTGGTACACTTTTTGAAATTATGCTGCTTTTAAAATAAGTACATTATGCAATAAAAATAATTTAAAGCATAATGAACAAGCCCCAAGAATTATAAGCAACTCCAAAAATAGAAACTGCACTCACAAGTCATAGTGTTGGTTCCATTTTGGATCAAGCGTGTTTTTTACTGTGTCTGTTGAATGACACTGTCCAGAGCCATCGACAATAATTTTGGCAAATGGGTCAGGTAATCCTATTCAAGGTATAAACAGAAATATTCTTTTTTATAACAAATAAACTGCTAATAATGCGGCAACACTTCAAATAATTGGAAACTGCATTCTGACCAACATACATACATGAAACTCTAAAGTCCCCATGGATCATAACCATACACAAAAACAATTTGATTACACTTCAGTTTCTATTAGTCTCCAAATTAAATTCAAAATATTGTTCATGGCATAGGTACAGAAACTTCACTACAATCCTTTGTGTATAGATTGAAAACATGCAAGGGATGATTCTGTGATACATTCTGCAAGGACAGTGAATTGAGTAAATCAACAAAGTGCTGTGTTCAAATGTACCGAGTTCAACAGTCCAAAATTAGCTTCCCCTGAACTTATTTGGTAACATGCCTAAGCATGTACACCCAGAGACAAAGTTTCCAGTTCTTGACAAACCTACATTGGCCCTTACCCATTAGTTCCAAACCAAAATTTCATGGTTTTCCTGTTTGTTTTAGTTTTGTTCAGAAAATGGGTACAATGGGAACTGCATTTGGCACTCACTTGATCTTAAGACACAAGTCTTCAGAAATATTTCTTTATTGTCTACATTTTGGTGAAGCATGATAACTAAACTCTATGAATTGCCTGAGTATGAAGCACAGTGCTATCAACGAACAAAATGTTTTGCAAAACAAAATCTAAAAATTCAAGAACATGGTGTAAATCAGACGTCTGTCTAGATCAATGCTTGGAATGTAATTTAGAACTTTAAAACTGCATGCTAGTTAAGATTCTAATGAATAGAAATTGTTTGTGGTAGTTAATAAGCTAGAAAGAAGTTGCCAGAATAAGTGTTAATTATTGTAGCAGGAAGCCACTCTAATTTAGGTGTGAGTCAAAAGTTTCTGTATAAGTAGATAGTGCTTGATACCACATAGTGGGAATAAAGCTGGAGAATTTGTGCAGAGAGGTTAAGTATCATTCTGTTTAGTTTACCTCCAATGGTAGGTGAAAGGTCCTCTGTCTGCAAGCTGGAAGACTGAAATTTTTTATCTTTTTACTAAATTAATAACTGGGATTAACTAAATTAATAAATGATAACTAGTCAGATCAATAACTAAAGTTAGATAAACGTTGTAGGGCGGGGTGGTATGCTATAATGGCAACACATGGGAGTTTGGGAATAGCATTCCAATCTTGGACAACAAAATCTACAAAAAAAATCTGTAGCTGAGCAACATTAGCTCAGGGTTGCTGAGTTGGAGTCGAATTCATACATTGCAGCATAAGATAGAACAGGGAAGTTGCTTGATGTTTACTTTCCTTAGACAAAGTAAAATCAGAGACAGAAAGAAATAACTGAATTATGCTGAGTTACAGAGATCCAGCACATAATAAAGAAACCTTAGTTCTCAACTTTGAAGATCAGATACAAAATTCACTGTACATCTGCAAGAAAACTAGGATTACTGCTTTATGGTCGAGGAACTTATTCAAGGGGGAAAAATGAAAAACAAATGATAGTGATGGAGAGCATTATCATCAGGGAGTTAGACATTATTTTCTGAAGCTGTGACTGAGAGTTCCAAAGATTGTGTTCTTGCCTGATGCCACTTTGTGACTGAAGACAATCTTGGAACAGGAGAGGGAAAATTTAATTGGTGTGGTCCACACAGGAACCAACAACATTGGCCAAACTGGGGACAATGTTTGCTGGGAGTGGATAAAGATGCAGAATTAGTTTAAAACACAGATTCTCAAGATGTAATAGAATACAGAACATAGAACAATACATCGCCGAACAGGCCTTCAGCCCTCGATATTGCGCTGACCTGTGAGCTAATCTAAGCCCATCACCCTACACTAACCCATCATCATCCACATGCTGATCCAAGGACTGTTTGAAGCCCCCAATGTGGCCAAGTTAACTACATTGCCAGGCAGGGCATTACACGCCCTTACTATTCTCTGACATCTGTCTTAAATCTATCACCTCTCAACTTGCAGCTATGCCCCCTCGTACAAGCAGACATCATCATCCTAGGAAAAATACTCTCACTGTCCAATCTATCTAATCCCCTGATCATCTTCAATGTCTCTGTTAAATCCCCTCTTAGCCTTCTTCTCTCCAATGAGAACAGACCCAAGTCTCTCAGCGTTTCCTCATAAGACTTTCGCTACAGTCCAGACAACATCCTGGTAAATGCCCTCTGCACCTTTTCCAATGCTTCCACATCCTTCCTGTAATGGGGTGACCAAAACTGTACACAGTACTCCAGGTGAGACCACATTAGCTTTTGGTACAGTTGCAGCATGACATCACGGCTCTGGAACTCAATCCCTCTACCAATAAAACCTAACACACCGCATGCCTTCTTAACGGCACTATCAACTTGGGTGGCAACTTTCAGGATCTATGTACATGGATACCAAGATCCCTCTGTACATCCACATGACAAAGAATCTTTCCACTGACCCAGTATTCTGCCTTCCTGCTATATTCTTCCCAAAGTGAATCACCTCACATTTATCTGTATTGGACTCCATTTGCCAATTCTGCAGTTTATCCAAGTCTCCCTGCAACCTGCAACATTTTCCCACACTCCATCGACTTTAGTGTCATCTGTAAACTTACTAACCCATCCACTTATGCCTGTGCCCAAGTAGTTCATAAAAATGACAAACAGTAATGGACATAAAATAGATCGTTGTAGCACACCACTAATAACTGGACTCCAGGCTGAATATTTTCCATCAACCACCACTCGTTGCCTTATTACAGAAAGCCTTTTCTAACCCAAACTGCTAAATCACCTTCAATCCCATGCCTCCACATTTTCTCCAATAGTCTACCATGTGGAACCTTATCAAAGGCTTTACTGAAGTCCATGTATACCACGTCAACTGTCCAATCCTCATCCACATGTTTGGTCACCTTCTCAAAAAACTCAACGAGGTTTGTGAGACACGACCTGCCCTTGATGAATCCATGTTGACTACTTCCAATCAAATTATTGCTTGCTAGATGATTATAAATCCTATCTCTTATAATCCTTTCCAAAACTCTTCCTACAACAAATGTAAGGCTCACTGGTCTATAATTACCTGGGTCATCTCTACTGCTGTTCTTGAAGAAGGGCACAACATTTGCAATCCTTATATCCTCTGGTACTAAAGCTGTAGACAATGATGACTCGAAAGTCAAGGCCAAAGGTTCGGCCATCTCCTCCCAACTTCCCAGTGAATTCCTGGAAAAGTCCCATTAGGCCCAGGGGATTATCTACTTTCACACCTTCTCGAATTGATATCACCTCCTCCTTACTAACCTCAATCCTGTCAAGTCTAATAGCCCATTTCTCTGTCTTTTCCTCTACAATATTCTCCTTTCCCTGAGGGAAAACAGATGAGAAATATACATTTAGCACCTCTTTGATCTCCACAACTTCCCACTTCAGTCTTTGACAGGCCTTATTCCTACTCTAGTCATCCTTTTATTCCTCATATACCAATAGAAAGCTTTAGGGTTCTCCTTTATTCTGCCTGCTAAACTCTGCTCATGTCAGCTCCTTGCTCTTCTTAACTCTCTTTAAATCCTTCCGAGTTACTCGGAACCATCTTGTGTCAATGTCACATAAGCCTCCCTCTTCCACTTAACAAGAGATACAATTTCTTAAGTAAACCATGGTTCCCTTACCTTATTGTTTCCTTCCTGCCTGATAGGGACATACCTATCAAAAACACGCAATATCTGTTCTTTAAACCAGCTCTACATTTTGATTGACCCTATCCCCTGCATTTTGCTGCCCATTCTATGTCTCCTAAGACTTGCCTAATCGCATTATAATTGTCCTTGCCCCATCTATAACTCTTGCCTTGTGGCACTTACCTATCCCTTTCCATCACTAAACTAAATGTAACCAAATTATGGTCACTCTCTCCAAAGTGCTCACCTATCACTACTAAATCAAACACCTGGCCTGGTTCATTACCAAGTACCATATCTAGTGAGGCCTCCCCTCTTGTCAACCCTTTGACATACTGTGTCAGGAATTGCATACATTGGACAAAAACAGATCCATCGACATACAGTTATAGCATTTCCAGTCAATGTTGGGGAAGTTGAAGACCCCATAATGACCACCCTGTTCCTTTCACTCCTGTCCAGAATCGATTTGCCAATCCTTTCCTCCACATCCATGGAACTTTGTGGAGGCCTATAAAAAAACTCCCCGCAGTGTGACCTCTCCTCTCCTGTTTCTAACCTCAGCCCACACCACCTCAATAGACGAGTCCTCGTGAAAATTTTTTCAGCCACATTTATACCGTCCTTGACTAACAAAGCCATACCTCCCCCTTTTTTAATCACCTTCCCTGATCTTAATGAAAGATCTAAACCCTGGAACCTGCAATATCCATTCCTGACTTTGCTCTACCCCGTCTAAGAAATAGCCACAACAGCGAAGTCCCAAGATCTGGATTGTTATTTGGTTTGTATACTAACTGAAATATGTCTAGATGATCAGAGAATTAAAAGCTTGGCTGAAAAGAGCTGTGGGATGAAGTGTCTTCAACTCATTGGCTACTGGCATCAACATTGGGAAAAGAGGGTATCGTTCGGTTAAGATGAGTTCCATTTAAAACAGGCTGGGCTCAACGTCCAGGCGAATTATATAACTAAGAGAGCTGTGTCCAGGACTTAACGCGAGGATGGGCTGGAAGGTGAAGCAATATCTAAAAATCTGAAAGAGAAATATTAAGGCAATAGAGCAGTATAGCAATTTGACTAAAGACAAGCAGAGTGAGATAGGAAGGGACAGGGAGTTTAACCGTGATTGTGCATCAGTACGAGGTCTTTGCAAAACCTTTAGGGTGTCACAGTGGTTAGCACTGCTGCCTCATAGAACCAGGGACCCGGGTTCGATTCCTGCCTCAGGCAACAATCTGTGTGGAGTTTGCACATTCTCCCCGTGTTTGCGTGGGTTTCCTCCAGGTGCTCTGGTTTCCTCCCACAATCGAAAGATGTGCATGTCAGGTGAACTGCCATGCTAAATTGCCCAAAGTTTTTGGTGCATTAGTCAGGGGTTAATATAGGATAGGGGAATGGGTCTGGGTGGGTTACTGTTTTGGAGGGTCAGTGTGGACTTGGTGGGCTAAAGGGCCTGTTTCCATGCTGTAGGCAATCTAATCTAATCTAATCTAATCTTTGAAACTAATAAAAGTAACTAAAACTGAATGTTCTTTATCTAAATATGCAAATAATCTGTAATCAAATTGATGAACTCACAACAGAAATATACGGTTTAGATCTAAATGCCATTACAGTGATGTGATTACATGCGATAAAGGAAACACAATTTTAAGAAAAGGCAAAATGGAACAAGAGAAGTAACTTGGATAGTAAAGAGCACATGGACATAAGTGAGAAAGGAACTTGACTCCAAAGTTCAGCAAACAAAATCACGGAATACAGATTAGAAATGTCTTGGGTTAGAAAATACTAATGGAAATTACATAGAGACATAGAACAATACAGCGCAGAACAGGCCCTTCGGCCCTCGATGTTGCACCAACCCGTGAACTATTCTCAGCTCATCCCCCTACGCTATCCCATCATCATCCATGTGCTTATCTAAGGATTGTTTAAATCTCCCTAATGTGTCTGAGTTTACTACATTGGCAAGTAGGGCATTCCACCCTCTGAGTAAAGAACCTGCCTCTGACATGTGTCTTAAATCTATCACCCCTCAATTTGTAGTTATGCCCCCTCATACAAGCTGACGTCACCATCCTAGGAAAAACATTTTCACTGTCTACTCTATCTAATTCTCTGATCATCTTGTATATCTCTATCAAATCCCCTCTTCTTTGCAATGAGAAAAGGCCCAAGTCTCTCAGCCTTCCTCATGAGACCTTACCTCCAGACCCGGGCAACAGTCTCATAAATTCTCCTCTACACCTTTTCCAATGCTTCCACATCCTTCCCGAAATATGGCATACAGAACTGTACACAATAATCAGTGTGGCCACAACAGTGTTTTGTGTAGTTGTAGCACAATATTGCGGCCCCGGAACTCAATCCCTCTACAAATGAAAACTAACACACTGTATGCCTTCTCAACCTGGGTGGCAACTTTTAGGGATCTATGTACATGGACTCCAAAATCCCTCTGCACATCCACACTACCAAGAATCTTTCCATTAACCCGGTACTCTGCCTTCATGTTATTCTTCTCAAAGTACATCACCTCACATTTAGCTGCATTGAACTCCATTTGCCACCTCTCAGCCCAATCCTGCAGTTTATCGAAGTCCCCCTGCAATCTGTAACATTCTTCCAAACTGTCCACTACTCCACCGACTTTAGTGTCATCTGAAAATTTACTAATCCATCCACCTATGCCTGCGCCTAAGTCATTTATAAAAATGACAAACAGTGGTGGTTCCAAAACAGATCCTTGTGCCACACCAATAGTAACTGGGCTCCAGGCTGAATATTTTCCATTAACCACCACTCGCTGCTTTCTTTTAGAAAGCCAGTTTCTAATCCAAACTGCTATCTTACCCTCAACCCCATACTTCTGCATTTTCTCCAACAGCCTACCATGTGGAACCTTATCAAAGGCTTTACTGAAGTACATGTATACCGCGTCAACTGCCCTACCTTCATCTACATGCTTGGTCATCTTCTCAAAAAACTCAATGAAGTTTGTGAGACATGACCTGCCCTTGACAAAATTGTTGCTTGCTAGATGATTATAAATCTCATTTCTTATAATCCTTTCCAAAACCTTTCCTACAAGAGAAGTAAGGCTCACTGGTCTATAACTACCTGGGTCATCCCTACTGCCCTTCTTGAACATGGACACAACATTTGCAATCCTCCAGCCCTCTAGTACTAAACCTGTAGACAACGATGACTCAAATATCAAAGCAAAAGGCTCAGCCAACTCCTCCCTAGCTTCCCAGAGAATCCTCAGATAGATCCCATCCAGCCCAGGGGACTGGTCTACTTTCACTCCTTCTCGAATTGATAACACCTGTTTGTAACTAACCTCGATCCTTTCTAGTCTAATATCTCGTCTTCTCTTCTCTTCTACACTCTACAATATTCTCCTTTTCCTGAGTGAAAACCGATGAGAAATGTTCATTTAGCACCTCTCCGATCTCCACAAGGTCCACCTTCAACTTTCCACTTCTGTCTTTGACTGGCCCTATTCCTACCCTAGTCATCCTCTTATTCCTCACATACCTATAGAAAGCTTTAGGATTCTCTTTTATTCTATTTGCTAAAGACTGCTTGTGTCCTCTCTTTGCTCTTCTTAATTCTCTCTTTAAAGCCTTCCTAGCTGATCTGTAACACTCAATCACCTCATCTGAACCATCTTGCCTCATCAACACATAAGCCTTCTTCTTCTGCTTAACAAGAGATGCAATTTCTGTAGTAAACCACAGTTCCCTTACCTTATCGCTTCCTCCCTGCCTGACAGGGACATACCTATCAAGGACATACCTATCAAGGACATGCAATATCTGTTCTTTAAATCAGCTCCACATTTCCATTGTCTGCATCCCCCGCATTTTGCTACCCCGTTCTATGCATCCTAATTCTTGCCTAATCGCATTATAATTGTCCTAGCCCCATCGGTAACTCTTGACGTGTGGCATGTACCTATCCCTTTCCATCACTAAACTAAACGTAACTGATTTATGGTCATTCTCTCCAAAGTGCTCACCTACAACTAAATCAAAAACCTGGCCTGGTTCATTACCAAGCACCAGATCCAGTGTGGCCTCCCCTCTTGTCAGCCCTTCGACATACTGCATCAGGAAACCCTCCTTTACACATTGGACAAAAACTGATCCATCCAACGTACTAGAGTTTTAGCATTTCCAGTCAATGTTGGGGAAGTTAAAGGCCCCCATAATGACCACCCTGTTCCTTTCACTCCTATCCAGAATAATTTTGCCAATCCTTTCTTCTACCTCCCTGGAACTCTGCGGAGGCTATAAAAAAACTCCAAGCATTGTGACCTCTCCTCTCCCGTTTCTAACCTCAGATCACACTATGTCAGTAGACAAGTCCTTGTCAAAAGTTCTTTCAGCCACCATTATACTATCCTTGACTAACAAGGCCACACCTCCCCCTCCTGTACTGCTTTGCTTGTTCTTAATGAAACCTGCAACATCCATTCCTCACCCTGCTCTATCCATCTCTCCGAAATGGCCACAACATCGAAGTCCCAGGTACCTATCCATGCTGCAAGCTCACCTACCTTATTTCAGATACTTCTGGCATTGAATTAGACAAACTTCAAACCAGCTTGCTGTCTGCCAGCACATTCCTGTGACCCTGAAATCCTGTCCCTATCCTCCCTACTCTCATCCCCCTCTGCACTGCAACTACACCACAGGTTCCCGTCTGCCTGCTGAGCTAGTTTAAACCCACCCCAATAGCACCAGCTATTGTTATAGGTTCCTTGACAATGGTTGGACAAAGTATTAAGCAATAAATAATTGGAGTTTGTAGTAAAAACAATCTAATAAACAAACAGAATTTTCATCTTTATGTAGGCTAGAGTAATCAAATGGTCAAAGATAGGCCAAAAGATGCATTTACAAAATACTTTCACCAGCTTTTTACAAGAATATTTTATAGAATTGAATCTAGTATTGTACAATGAAAAAGCTGTACCTAGTCACTGCATAATAAAAAGGTCCTTTGAAAAAGGATGATCATAATAATTGAATTCCATCTTAAGTTTGACAGTAGCATACTCCAGTCCAAAACAAGAATCTTAAACTTAAAGCCAACTATATAGGCATGAAGAAAAAGCTGACAAAGAGTAAACAGACTAAAAGATACGATAAAGACAACAAAAGACATTAAAACTCATGATTCATGATATCCAATAATATACATTTCACTAAACTATACAAACTTACCAAGAAAGATCCATCTGTGGTTTAGTAGAGAAGTTAAGGTTAGTATTAGATTAAAAGCATCTTTCAAAAGGTTACAGAAAGGTGGTATTAAGCCTTAGGATTAGAAGTGCTCTTAAAAAACAGCATAAGGATGAGTAAAAACTTGCTCCGAAAATTGAGAGTAAACAAAGCAGGAGTATGAAAACATTCCAAAGACTTCACAAATATATGAAAAGGAGATACGCAATGCTCGTCCATCAAGAGGTATAGAAAGGAGAAATTATTATGGGGAATGAGGAAGCAGCAGTAATGTTAACAAAATATTTTTTCTCTGCCTGCACATTAAAAGATGCACGTTAAATACCAGAAGTGGATGATGTCAAGAACTAATAAGAGTGAGAAAGATAATACTTAATATAGATTTTAAAAAGTATTGGAGAAATCTGATGGGACTAAAAGCCAACAAATCCCCAGGATTCAGTGGCTGACTTTTTATGGTTCATAAAGAGATAGTCGATGCAATGGTTATGAATTTTCAAAATTCCCTGGATCCTAGAATCAATTCAACAAATTGGAAGTCATCACAAATATACAGGAATACATTACAAACAAAAACAGAAATTGCTGGCAGCATCTGTGGAGAGAAATAAGAGTTAGCATTTCAAGTCCAAACCAACATTTTAATTGATTGTCCTCTTACCTTTCAATCTCCTCAAAGAAACTTCAGCCTTGAGCAGAAAGAGGTAAAGAAAAATATAGAAATGGAGGACACTGGTGGGCACCGTAACCCGACACAAGTGATAAAAGCAGCATGAACAGATATGTGGTTCTCAGAACGCACCGGCACTATGAACTACGTACTCTGCCTATGCAGGATTAATGCTATCATCTGTGTTTTTGCTACATTAGCGACAGCATTGTTGTGCACTATTTGTCAAAAATAAATCACATTATGCAGACCGCCAATTAATGTCTCTACTTCTATTCAGAACAGAAGTGCTTCAACTTTTCCTACATTCCTTTCAATTTTAGTAATGATGGCACGCTGTTGCCTGTAGGGTGCAAGTTGTTCTTTGATTCAATGGTTGACCAGTTGGACAAGATCTTTTGTTGTTAGATTTATTTATTTTAAGTTTTCTTGGGTTTCTGTATTTCTTTCACATGGAGTGAGAGGGAGGGGGGAGTGAGAGAGAGCGTCAGTAGTCTCAGCTATTGATCTTAAGTTTTTCTCCTCTGCTGCTACTGTGGAACACAAAGCTTTTTAACCACTTTGCAGCTCAACCAATCAGAAGGCTGTTTCATGAAGAACATCCTGAGTTCAAAAGACACTCCGTGCTAAATGTCGAATTCTCCCTCTACTGCTTCAAAAAGCAGCTCCATTGCACAGCTCAACAATATATGCAGCACTTGATTTTCAGGGTAAAAACTTTCCTTGTATTCCATTTAGAGAAGTCCAATTTCCATTTCAGGTTATAGTCCCAAAAATAAAAAATACGTAATCTCTTATGATTTCATAGCCACAGTAACATCTTTAACAAGGAAAACTACATCTTTGTTTTGAACAACTATCCTCAGGAGTTTTTCTGCAGACAAATTACCATCAGCTGCCTGGTAGATTACAAACATGCTATATTTTCATACATGACATAACTGAATTACCAATTTTTGTACATACTATTCAAGAATCGCTAACATTCTCAAAAAACTTTACGTAGTGCTTATTTTATTTTTTAATTAAAGGTCTCCGACATTTATTGCCTCAGTAAGATACAGATCTATGGATCCCATATTACACAGCATTAGTCAAGTCAATTTTCATGTTGTTGCTCCTCCATCAACAATCTCTTCCTCATTTGAGTTTTCTGATTATCCTGTGGAATGTATCTGAGCTGGTTCCTGTGTGGTCAGAAATGCTTCACGGGTGTTCATGTGAAGCACTGGCTTGCTCCATGCCTCAGTGACAGGCACAACATCTTTGGAGGCCAATGTAAAGAGAAACAGGTGATGAAGATAATGTAATTTAAATACAGTCCTGAACCCAGTAGTAAAGGCAATACAGTGAGTATCATGCTGCTCCTGGATCCATCATTGGATGAACGAATTTGAAAGTTAAGGGAGTGTAAAACTTTGAAGAATACTTGCCTTTCAGGTCAAGCTCTCCCTTGGCCACATGCTTTCAGGTCACCATTCTAATGATGTCTTCAGCTGTCTTCTCATTGTGGATCAGGCCATTTGAAGGACCACTACCATTGTGAAATCACACACTAATTGTGTATAAACTTCACTTTTAAAAACAGAAACTATGCAAGCTTTCAGCACATGATTTAACTTAAGTGGCACCCCAGGGGCCAGCCTTCATTCTATCTGCTTTGAATGCATGGTTGCACAGCATGAAGATTTTAACTTGGAGCATAGCATACAGCAGTCCAGAGTGTTTTAAAATATTTTTCCATGCCAGCTATGTTCAGTCTGTAGCATAAAAATTATGGAAGTTTTGCCATTCAACATATCAGAATTTACTATGGTCCATGGTCCTTGTGGGTGCTGCACACCATGTTTGGACTTGATGCTTATGTAATAATAGCTATGGACAAAATTTAAGATGTCAGCTGAAGGCAATCTTAGCTTGGTACATTTCCTCATGCCAGAGAGTATCTTCCTTACCAGCTCCTATAACCCTTGATTGCAGAAGAGGAAACTCCTCTGCCTGAAGCATGTCAATTCTCATTACTCTTGCCTCTTTCAACACAACAGTTGAAGTCTCCCTACCAAACATGCAGATCTGCACCTTACCTTGAAAAATATCCCAGCTTTGGAGTACAAGTTTGCAACCATCAATTGTTGTGAATGTAAGACCAATAGCCAAGTATACTGAATCCAGCAAAGATTTGGAGATGTCGGTGTTGGACTGGGGTGTACAAAGTTAAACATCACACAACACCAGGTTATAGTCCAACAGGTTTAATTAGAAGCACACTAGCTCCGAAAGCTAGTGTGCTTCCAATTAAACCTGTTGGACTATTACCTGGTGTTGTGTGATTTTTAACTGAATCCAGGAAAGTTTGCTAACCGCTCCTTTTGTGCGATTATTTCTGGCTATAAGGACACACATATGAATAAATTAATAAAGAGCAGGTGTAAATCATTCAGCTCCTCGAGCCTGATCCTCCATTTAATAAGATCTGATTGTAACCTCAAATTTGCATTTCTGTCTACTCTTGGCAACCATTCACTCTCTTGCTTAACAATTATCTACTACTGTCTTAAAAATATCCAAGGACTCTGCTTCTTTCACAGCAAGAGAATTCCTCAGACCTATGACTCTCAAGAGATTAAATTCTGTTAATCTCTGTTTTAAATGGGTGACCCCCCCCCAGTTCTCCATTCTGCTAAAAGAGGAAATATGCTCTCTTCAGCTGTTGTCAAGTCTCCTCACCGTCTTGCGTGTTTTAAATCACCTCCTGCTCTTCTTAACACATGGTTACAAGTGGAGCCTGTCGAATCTTTCCTCATAAGACAACCCGCTCATTCCAGATATTAGCCTGGTAAACAGTCTCTGAACAGTTTACAGCACTCCTTTAAAGAAGGTGACAATGTATAAAGTACTTCAGATGTGACCTCACCAATGTCCTATGTAATTGAAGCATTCTGCACTCAATTCCCTTTCTCTAAATAACATTCTATTAGCTTTCCTAAATATTTGCTTTACTTGCATACTAACCTTTTATATTCATGCAAGAGGAAACTTCACAACTCAGCTCTGCAATCTCTCACCGGGTAGATAATGTGCTTTTTAAATCCTTCTTGTCAAAATGAAAAACTTCATGTTTTCCCACTTTATCTTCCATTTTTCATATCTATGCCTACTCATTTAACCAACTTATATCATTTTGGAGCCACCTAATATCCTCCACAATGTAACTTTCCAACATAGTTGTGTGGCTTTGGCAAATTTGGCAACTATTTCTCCTCTTCCTTTATTCAGGTTATTTATATAAGTTGTAAATAGTTGAGGTCCCAGCACTGATATTTGTGACATCTTGCCAAACTAAAAACAAATGCTTACTCTCTGCTTCCTGTTAGCCAGACAATCTTCTATCCATGCCCATAAGCTACTACCTATATAATAAGCTTTTATTTTCCACAACATCCTTAGACGTGACATATTCTATATTCTGGAAATCTAATAACAATACATCCACAAGCTCCCCTTTCTCTAGAACAAAGAACTCAAAGAGATTGGTTAAACTTGAGTCTCTTTAACAAAACCATGTTGATTCGGCCCAATTACCTTGAACTCATCTATGTGTCCTGCTATAATCTCAATAATAGCTTATAATGTTTTCCTAATGACAGATATTAATCTAAGTGACTTGTAGTTTCCTGCGTCCTATCTTCCTCCATTTTTGAAAAGGAACTAAATTTACTCTCTTAAAATCTAATGGAACTATCCCAGAATTTTGGAAAATTAAAACCAATGCATCCATTATCTCAACAGCCATTCTTTTGAGGCTGAATGATGAAGCCCATCACCAGGCACTTGTCAGCCCACATATCCAACAATCTCATAATCCAATTAAATGTAATGAAATGGGACCCAAATATGTCAGAATTGAGGAGTCAGTCCTCTACTCTTTATCTTCACAAATTATAGAATACAAAATGCAATACTTACTGAAGAAATCCTTCTTAGCCAGACTTTTTGCACACAACACTGCAAGACAAAATATGAAATTCAAGATCATTTTTCCTTCAAACTTTTATCCCTTTTCCAAATATAACAACTCACATTAAGTTACAGATTCACAAGAATTTGATTCTTTTCCGAAGCGGTCATTCATTAAGTGAATTACAATGACTGCCAACAGAGTTCGTAAATAATAAAGGAGTTTTAAATCAATTCCATGTGTTCTGTTTAATAACCTTATTTCCAGTAAATACATGAAAAATTATTTCAATCATTTATGAATGTAATATGATTGAAGGCTGCCACAGAAACTTGATTAAAATCTGGCTAGTAGTGCAAATCTCCACTTCACCACTGGGGGTCACTAAATACTCAGATTTGCAACAGTCAATAAAAAGCAACAGGTCAGAAAATTTAACATGTCAGAACTGGGCACCTCAAGTTCAAAATAATTAGATGACTCATGGCTCAATGGTTACTAAATTGACTAATTTGATTAATCAGAAATAATACTGATTCAAGACAATATTTATACACACTTTTTCATCTCATCCCTGCTTTGCATTAATTTTCATTCTTACTGCAAATGTAATTCTCAAAATAAGGCAAAAGCTCTGTATGGAACAGAATTCAATGTAATGTATAACCTGAAGCAAAGCCATTCAGCCCACACCAGTATGTACACTTCATTCAATTACCGCATTAACAACAAACACAACCTTCTATTTCATTCACCAGTCTCATTTAAATTCATCTATACTATTCGCCTCATCAATTTCCTATGGTAACGAGTTCCACATCCTTACTAGTCTCTGCATAAATTAGTTCTTCCAAGTCCTTTCTTTGATTTCTTGGTGACGGTTTGAGTTATAAGGAAAGGCTGGGACTTTTTCAATTGGAGTATAGGAGGTTATGGGTTGACCTTACAGAGGTTCATAATATCATAAGGGGCAAAGATAAGGTGAGTGACAGGTATCTTTTCCCTAGGGTGAGGGATTTCAAAACGGGGGCATATTTTTAAGGTGAAAGGAGAAAGATTTTAAAAAGACATGAGGGCAATTATTTTACACAGAGCATGATTTGTGTATGGAATTAACTTCCAGAGGGAGTGGTAGATATGGGTTTAAAGCACATTTGGAAGAGTACATGAATAAGAAATTTTTGGAGGGATATGGGCCACCTTACTTCCACTCCTATGTCTTTATGGTCTTATGCGCAGGCAGGTGGGACTAGTTTAGTTTGGGATTATGGTTGACATGGACTGGTTGGACTGAAGGGTCTGTTTCATGCTGTATGACTCTATAACTTATAATAGGCAAATTAATTTCAACATAGGTCCTTTTGGCAAGCTTAATGCCCTCTTGTAATTTGTTCTAGTCTGCATTACATTGGATAACTGCCCATACCCCACCATTTATTGTCATCTGTGAGCTAAGAAATTGAATACTTTTTAATAAATTTGTGAACGCGTGGCCCTTTTGCTGATGTTTGTGGGGCTCCACTTTCTATCTGTTGCCTAAATAAATAATTCCACCTTACCACTATGTTTCTTTTGCTATCTTGAAGCCAGCTAGATGTCCATTCTTCTCCATGCCCCTTACTTTACATGGTCTGATCTGTATAGCCCACAATAAGACTCCTCAAAAGGTGTTTTGAAATTTAGGTAAATTATATCAACCATAGCATTCTTCACTGCTCTCTCAGTTACCTTCACAAAGATAAACCAGGTTGGCCTGATAAAACTTTGTGTCTCAAACTTCATACTCACTTTTCAGCCTCTAGCTGTTCCTCTTTTATTTGTTGATTTGGGATTCTATTATTTTGCTTACTACTAATATTAAAAAGACTAGTTCAATGTTTCCTTGATACATTCCAGTTTCTTTCTTAAATACAAACATTACTATCTGCCTGCCTTCTGGCATTACACCTTTTTCTAACAACTTATGAAATGTACATAATACTGCCTGTCCTATCTCTGCCCTCTTGATTATGTGCATGTAATTCAGCTTGACAAGAATATATTAGTTTATTTAATATTACTCATTTTTATTTGAACTGAATATGAAAAGTGCAACTTCAAATGAAAATAGATAAAATGTCACAGAACTGAAATGCTGCAGAACAGAATAAAGACGGATGGTTTAGAATTATTATTCCAAATAATTGATGAATGTGACTTATAAGTCTATAAAAAGCAGGAATAGTCCCTGATTTTTTTTCAAAAGAGTAAAACATAATCCAAACATTTCTACTGCAAATATTTATTAAATGCTGAAAGAATATACCATTTCAGTATAAGATGTACAACCAACCGATGCATAAAAGCGTGGTGAATGTAGAACAAGACCATCTTCTAGAAACATAACTCCAATTGCAACAATTGCAAAGATGAAAAACATGCCAGAATTCTAACAACTGATACTTTAGTTTACTTTATTCAGCTATATTGAGATGGCCTCACAAGCTATTAACTGGAAGAATATATATATTAAACAACATTTGGGTGTTAAAGGGCTTTATATTAGCTCAAATTTAGGAAGGTTTCTTAGTCTGAAGTCTTCTTGAAGGTTGACTTTTGGATTTGCCTGAGGGTCTCGCTTGATAATTGAAATACATAACTAAAATTCTGAACTCAAACCAGCATGCTACTTGGAATCAACAGTGAATTTATGGTCAGAGATTGGATCTGGGTTTTATAATGATGTTTGGTGGTGTCCAACATCACTGAATCTGGCCAAATTCTAGAATTTTCACAGTGAGTGAATTTTACAAATTGGTCATATATGGTAGCGGAAGCAGCTGAGATGATTAGATGGTTCTAAGCTGCATGCAAAACATGTTGATCGCCTCAAGTGTGAACTGGTTCAATGGCAGCACTATTGCTGATGAGACAGAAGGTTGTACGTTATTGGTTTTTGAGCAAATCAACCAGGCTGACAGTTCACTCCAGTTGAGGGATAATGCTGCATTGTTGATTGAAGACATTAAACCTTGTTCATCAGGATACAAAGGATTTTAATATTATTCAAAGTAAAATAGGGGCGTTCTCTCACTGATCTGATTAATTTTAATCATTCCATCAACTTAGTCAAAACAATTTATCTAACTACATTCCATATGCTATTTGTAGAATTCCACTAAACACAAATCAGCTGCTGCATTTGCTTCAAAAGTGACTACATTCTTAGAGTAATTTTGTAAATAAAAAGTAATGAATTGGTTGTATAGTGCTTTTAAGAAAACAGAAGACATAAAAAGCAATATATGAACACCAAGTCTTACTCACAGAGAAAATACATGTATTTTGCATTAAAAAGAACCTTCACTTTAAAACAGTCAAATTTCATATTCCACAACTGAAGTGATAAAATAATATACAGAAACTAAAATGATGTAATTATTGATAACCAGAAGAGTGCTGCCTTTTTCCAAAATGATCTGTAAAGCGCCCAAAATAAGGTGACCCATAGCTTCTTTGAGAATACAAACAAAAACAATTCTTATCCATTTTGAAACCTTAAACAACTGTTCTTTTTAAAGTAAAGATGCTTTTCTGTATTTCAAATAGTGCAGCTGCTGCTGCAATAGAAGTATTATTGAGTAAATGGGCTGACAGTCAAAGCACAAGCATTCATAAATATGTTCAATTGTAAAAGGAACCCAGTGATACCTCTAAAATTGATTTTAATATAATGAAGCAGTCAGTGTCAGTGAACCAGTCTGCAACAAATTATAATCACTGCATTCATTTTAAATATTATACAGCACCAATCGTTTCTTGATGCACAGCCTCACAGAGCATACATCTGCCCCTAAAAACTTTTCATCCATAAGATTATATTTTTACTTGCTAATTTTCACAAAGTTAATATATCAATGCCTTTAGGATCGAATGCCAGGGTTTATAAACATGAAGTCAATGTTATTTGAATGCAATGAACACTCTCCAGAATATTAGCCATACGGTGAGGTAAAATATGTTAATTCGTATTTTATCAAGATGCATGCTCACTTGTAGGTTTAGAATGACAGCTGTGACTTCTTCGTAACTTTTCTGCAGGTGGCATTTTCACTTACTGCTTGAATTTTATCCTTAATGACGCACTGGAGAAACTACATGGTTCACAACATCTTCAAAGATTTTCTTAAATTCATGTCAGTCAGTAAAGAGCAAATTTGCCAATATCTCAAAATGCAACATTAGGTTCTATTTACTACATTGGCATCTTTGAATTTTCCCTCAAAATGGACAGAATGTAAGCATGGAAATCACAGCACAAAATAGATATTTTTCTGTTTGTTAGATTTATGTTCTGTGTTTGACAAGAAAACACCAACATAAATGAAAAAATACTTCAACAATTACATCATGTACATCTTGAAAAAACACAAGTTATAGCCAAGAATATAAAAGAATTTGTTAAAAACTTGCCTATGCTAAAGGTACGAGAGAGGACAAAGGCTAATTAAGGTTTGAAGCAACACAATAATATGGAGGCGAAGTGACTGGAGTTTGACATTCTCCCAGTGTCTGCGTGGGTTTCCTTCGGGTGCTTCCAAAACGCCAATTCTCCTGCTCCTTAGATGCTGCCTGACCGGCTGTGCTTTTCCAGCATACACTCTCAACTCTGATCTCCAGCATCTGCAATCCTCACTTTCTTCTAAGAACTAAGTTTAACCTAAATATTCACATGTTTAATTAGTTCTGATGTCCATACATCAACCATGGAAGAAATTTAGGCACTAATATTTCTACAGAATATGCTCACATCTGAGTTCTCCTCAGCCAGGACTGGGTAACAATTTGCAACTTTTGATTTAAAAAAATAAATTTACAAAGTACTAAACACTTCTAAAAAAGCATACCAGATCCTGAGCTTTATAAAAAGAGCTAAAGAGTACAGAATAAAGTATTGATATGATTAATTAACAAAACAGTGGTTCAACTCTGGTGTACAGTTAGAGGCACACGACTTTAGAAAGATTAAGATTTTTCCAAGAATGAGGTTGTTCTTAGAAGAGGCTGAGTGTGGATTTGATAAAGGTGCTCAAAATCATGGGGATTGAGACAGAATATGCAGAGAAAATTGTTCCCTTTTCCACAGCAGGGCCAAGAGCACACCAGTTTTAAGGTGACTGCCAAAAGAAGCGTAGAGAACATGAGGAGAAATGCTTTTACACATCAGTTACAAGGTGAAATGCACTGCCTGAAAGTGCTTTAAAAATGGAATTGGAGACAAGGAATTCAAGGGGGGGAAAAATACTTTGGGGCTACAGAGAGATGACTAGGGAATGAAACTAGTTAAATATTCTTGCAAAGAACTGGCACAGCTCCAAGGACTGAAAGGCACCGCGAGGCGGCCAGGACTGTCAATCAAAAGTTGGCGTGGAGACAGAGCGGAAGAGTCGGACATCGCACAGAGCCGTGGTAATAGGGGACTCCATAGTGAGAGGAACTGACCGGGGTTTTGTGGCCGCAGACGGGACTGAAGGATGGTGTGTTGCCTTCCTGGTGCCAGGGTTAAAGACATCACAGACAGAGCGCAGGAAATCCTCAAGGACGAAGGTGAAGAGCCAGAGGTGGTGGTACATGTCGGCACAAATGATGTCGGGAAGAAGAGGAGGAACATACTACACGGGACTTCAGAAAACTAGGAAGAAGGCTGAAAAACAGGATGTTCAAGGTGGTTATCTCCAGTTTGCTTCCAGTTCCTTGGGCTGGTGAGGCCAGAAACAGGGAGATAATGGACTTGAACGTGTGGTTGGGGAACTGGTGCAGGAAGCAAGGATTTAAATTCTGGATCACTGGGGTGTGTTTTGTGGTAAGCATAAATTCTACAAGAGAGACGGTTTGCACCTTAATAGGTTAGGGACCAGCATTCTGGCAGGCAGGTTTGCTACTGCAACACAGCTACGTTTAAACTAAGTAGCGGGGGGGAGGGGACAAACTGGATGTTTAAGAAGGAAATTGGAGGGAAAGTTAGAACAAGGGAAGTCAAGAAAGACAACTGTATCAATGGGGCAGAATACTCAGAAAGGGATCATGCTGTAAGGTTGAGTGAAATAGGAGTTGATGGGGTGAGGGCAGTAACAAATTAAAAATGCTATACATGAATGCACGAAGCATTAGAACTAAGATGGATGAGCTTGAGGCTCTTTTGGAAATTGGCAGATACGATATTGTGGGGATAACTGAGACGTGGCTTCAAATGGACAGGGCCTGGGAAATGAATATTCAAGCCTACACGTGCTATCATAAGGACAGACTGATGGGCAGAGGGG
>NC_057730.1:12275563-12297951 GCF_004010195.1 Chiloscyllium plagiosum
CCTGACCTGCTGTGCTGTTCCAGCAATAAAGTTTCAACTTTGATCTCCAGCATCTGCAGACCTCACTTGCACCTGAAAGTTGGCCTTCAGTGACTTATCGACAAGGACACCTGAGTCTCTTTGTATGTTTACACTTTATAACATCTTAGCATTTAAGAATATTCTACACTTCTACCTCACACTGCATTCCATCTGTCAGATTCTTGACCGTTCAATACGACTGTGCAACCTTCCTGAAGTTGCCTTTCTCTCAGCCCTTATTCCCATACAGCTTTGTATCATCTGCAAGTTTGGAAATATTACATTCGGTCCCACCTCCAAATCAACAATACTTATTTTATTTATTTATTGTCAGGTGTACCTAAATACAGTGAAAAGCTTTGTTTACAAGCAGTACAGGCAGATCAACGACAGCAGTATCTGTAAACAATGACATACAGATTGTAGAGTGGGGGGAAAAAACTTGAGACAGACAGGTTACTTTGAATAGGATGTATGCTAGGCAAGATGAACATTGGCATGATCAGCATTATTTGACGTGAGAGAGTCCATTCATCAGTCTAAATTTGTCAGGGAAGAAGCTGTTCCTGGACTTGCTGGTACGTGTTCAAACTTGTGTATTTTCTGCCCTGACGGAAGATCTTGTAGGAGAGCTTTACCAGGGTGCGATGGGGCTTTGATGATGTTGGTAGCTTCCATGGGTGGAAGGTTGGCTTCTGTGATGGTCTGGGCTGTGCCCACAACCCTCTGCAGTTTCTTATGGTCCTGGGTAGAGCAGTTGCCGTACCAGGCCGTTATGCATCTGGTCTGTATGCTTTCAATGGTGCATCTGGAGAAGTTGGCGAGGGTCTTAATGGACATGTCGAATTTCCTGAGCCAGCTGAGGAAGAAGAGGCGTTGTGCCTTCTTGACAATCACATCTACGTGGGAAGTTCAGGACAGGTTGCTGGTTTTCGTCACTCCTGGGAACTTGTCGCTCTCCACCCTCTCAACCTCAGCTCTGTTGATGTGGATGGAGACGTGTACTCCTCCTTTCTTCCTGAAGTCAAAGGTCAGTTCTTTAGTTTTGCTGACATTGATTGAGAGGGTGTTCTCAATGCACCCCCATGTCACCAAGCCCTCTATCTCCTTTCTGTATTTATTGTGAACAGCTGGGGACCAAGCACTGAGCCTTGTGGTACCCCATAAGTCAAAGTCAGCCATCATGACAATGACCCATTCATTCCTACTCTGTTTCTGTCAGCCAATCATTAATCTGTGCCAGGACATTACCTCCCATCTCCCAGATGCTTTAATTTTTGAACTAGTCTCTTTTGCTGGGAGCCTTTATCAAAAGCCTCTTGAAAATCTAAATTTATTACATCCACTGACTCCCCTCTATCAAATACGGGGTAGACCATTTGGACAGAGATGAGGAGAAACTTCTTCACCCAGAGAGTGGTGGCTGTGTGGAATGCTCTGCCCCAGAGGGCAGTGGAGGCCCAGTCTCTGGATTCATTTAAGAAAGAGTTGGATAGAGCTCTCAAGGATTGTGGAATCAAGGGTTATGGAGATAAGGCAGGAACAGGAACCTGATTAAGGATGATCAGCCATGATCATATTGAATAGTGGTGCAGGCTCGAGGGGCAGAATGGCCTACTCCTGCACCTATTGTCTATTGTCCTGTCAGTAACTACAGGTCATTTTGCTATAATGCATATTTCGTTAATGCTAATTCATGATTGACGAATTGGAGACGCAATCACAAACTTTTAATGTGTTATATTAGCTTTAACGAGATTCCAGCCCCATTAGTTTAAATGGTGTTGCTATTATGCAATTTTCTTATAACATGGGGTTGCACAAGAACGGAACTACTCTGTTATAGAAGAACCGACTATACTTCATAATTCTATAATTCAGCAGAAGATGCAAAACAGTGGGTAGGTTTATGAAGGTAAAAGTAGAAGGATTTGTAATAAACAGGATATAGGTTTAAAAATTAAAGTCAGATTAAATAAGGCAACAAAACTATAAAAAGTCTTCATTGACCTGAGACAGTGGCCACGGGTAGGGTGAAGGGAGTGAAAAGATAATAGAGACATAAATGGCAGCTTCAGCTTCTGAGATTAAGTGATGGAAATATAACTCACCCAACTCTGCACAGTTGAAACGTTGCCTATAAACAAGAAGCTTTACAAGAAACAAAGTACTAGACAAGTGTGGGCGGCACGGCGGCACAGTGGTTAGCGCTGCTGCCTCAGCACCAGAGACCCGGGTTCAATTCCCGCTTCAGACGACTCTCTGTGTGGAGTTTGCACATTCGCCCCGTGACTGGCTGGGTTTGCTCCAGATGCTCCGGTCTCCTCCCACAATCCAAAAATGTGCAGGTTAGGTGGATTGACCACGCTAAATTGCCCATAGTGTTAGGTGAAGGGGTAAATGTAGGGGTAGGTTGCGCTTCGGCGGGTCGGTGTGGACTTGTTGGGCTGAAGGGCCTGTTTCCACACTGTTTCCAAGTAATCTAATCTAAGATGAACAACTATGTGATATGGAGAATACATATGGAACCTGAGCCCAAATGTTCAAATGGCATCACTCAGCAGCAGCATATAGACAAAAATGTGGAGGTGGTCAAGACAGACCATTCATGGATTCTAAAGCGGATGACATGATACAGAAAAATAAGCTTTTTCTGGTGATGCAAGGTTAAGGTTAGAATCAAGTACTTTCCAGACAGATAATGGATAAGAGGGATTGAAGCAGCTTGGTGTGATTGAAGCTTCTAAAGAAAGTAAGGAAGATGAAGAAGCGTCTCTTCCTTAACCCATTATCTCTACTATCTAGAAGGAAAAATGCAGTGGAACACATCTTCCTGCAAGTTTCCCTCCAAATCATTTGTCTTCCTAGCTTTGAAATGAATCACCAAACTGTTCATCGTTGTTGACTCAAAATTCCAGAAGTCCCTGTTTCAAATCAAATTGTACTCTGATTTGTGGATCGCGAATACTGAGGTAGGGATGAAAACCTGGAGAAGGATTCATATGATGGGAGAACGAGAGAGTCAAAGGTAAGTCTTTTTGAAGAGGCAGTGCTTTTGAAAGAGAGGATAGGTTTTACTGGTAAGGTAAGCTTAGAAAGGGCATGAGGAGAGTATGGGAAAGTGGAGAAGCAACGTTCTATTCAGCTGCCTATCTAGATTGAAATGTATTTCAATGAAGTCTTTACATGTGCTGGTGCCCAGTGGTAAGGGAGAAGGGCTTAAGATATTTACTGGTAATAGACAAAAGAAGCCAGGTTATCATTGCTGAACAGTTTTGAAGTCCTGGGCAGTTTGAAAGAAGACAAAGAGGCCCAATAATGTTTTATGTGATCTAATCAGATCAGTGGCAGTTAGCAAATGAGTTATATGCCAGGTAGGCTAAAATGTACTCAATGTGGCCTTGCAAAATTGAAGATGGCACCAAGCAGGATAGAGGACAGCAAAGATTAAATCTGAAGTTGTAAAGTATTTAGGGCTATCTTAAATAAAGCAACCATTTCAGTTTAATATTAAATAGTAGAGAAAATAAAACCCACCTGAGCTAACAATGGGGACATTCAAGTGATTTTTCTAATGATTTTGAAGAAGCGATATAAGCAGTGTGGATTTAAATATGGTGCTCCAATTTTAAGGCTTTAATTATCCAGCTAGAATATTGAAAATATTGAAAATGTTCTTTATGTTCATAAGTGACTTATGATTGTTAAATCATGCATCAAGGGTACCTTTTATTAAAAATGGGTTATGGGTCAAATTAGAGTGGAGGCTATATACTAATAGCAAGCGTTTTGTAATATACATGTGACATAATTCGACAGAATAAGTTAGAAGGACAGAGGTTTCCAGGACTGATTATGTTGTAACTCAAAAGTTGTGAAGGTGAAGATCGAATAATTCATCACTGCCATCCGAATCCAGATTGGAGTGCTGATTTATAGTTCCTCAAATGGTCTATTAACAGCCATTTCAAACATTTCTATTTGGAATATTTCCTGCAAAAATGGACTCACTTATGAAAAGCAATTACACAAATGAAAACTGTGCCATAATTGCATAAAACTTTTAACAGTAATGTATGCAAAGAAAATAATTTGTATGTGTCAATATTTAAAAATAAACAGAAACACAGGATGCATAACGATGACAGTAAGGTGCAGGGTTCCAATTTTAAAATCATTTAAGTATAAAACACTAATTATAAGGTTTTACTGTATTTATTCTGAAATTGGTATGCTTTGTGCGGATAGTGAGAAATAAGACAGACTCCAAATGCTAGTACTGTGGATCTGATGTCAGTAATGAGTGATTGCCTTACCACAAGAAAATTCAAAAATAACTTCCTGTAAATCACCAGGAAATGCTGCATGCAGGATGTATCACAGGATGAATGATGAATACTTTCTGGAATACGCATGCATTGAAAACCACAGAGAAAACACCAACATTTTCCTGATAACATTCATTCCCTCAACACAAGATGATTAACTAACCCAAAAGAAACAGAAACTATAAGTCTGCATTGCACAATAGCATATTAGCTGCATTTTACTTCAAAATAATTCTCTCCCTGCACAATCCAACCATCAGGTTCTTCCAAAAATCCAAATCTTTTGGGTTTTATTGCCCATCCATTCAATTAAAATTTCGAATGTCTAAAATAACAGCATAAGCAAAATTCAGAATTTTAACAATGTTTTCACAGGAATTTTGTGCACTGCTTTTGGGGGGATGGTGCAAGGGACAGAGACAAAGGTAAAAGCAGACAGAGCAGTCATGGTACAAGGGATCTGGGAAGCAAAAGACTAAAGCCAGTTGACAACAAGTAAATGTGACGTAACTAGATGTTCAAAAGGCATTTGACAGGGTGAGCACAAAAGGCTGCTGCAGCAGATAAAGATGCATGGCATTATAGCAATGTATTAGCACGAACAGAGGATTGGTTAACTAACAGAAAACAAAGAGTGGAGATAAATAAATGCTTTTCTGGTTGGCAATTGGTAACTAGTGATGCGCCTCAGGGATCAGTGTTGGGACTGCAATTATTCACAATTTACATAAATGATTTGGAGTTGGGAACCATGTGTAGCCTGTCAAAGTTTGCGGATGACAATAAGATGAGTGGTAGAGCAAAGTGTGCAAAGGGCTGTGAAACTTTGCAAAGAGACATAGATAGATTAAGTGAGTGGACAAAGGTCTGGCGGTTGGAGTACAATGTTAATAAATGTGAAGTCATCCATTCTGGTAGGAATAACAGTAAAAAGGACTATTACATGAATGGTAAAAGGTTGCAGCATGCTGCTATGTAGAGGGACCTGACTGTCCTTGTGCATGAATCACAGAAGACTGGTCTGAAGGTGCAACAGGTAATTAAGGCAGCAAATGGAATTTTGTCCTTCATTGTTAAAGGGACTGAGTTTAAAAGCAGGGAAGTCATATTGCAGCTGTACAGGGTGCTGGTGAGGCCACACCTGGTGTACTGCATGCAATTTTGGTCTCCAAACTTGAGAAAGAATGTACTGGCACTAGATGGGCTGCATAGGAGGTTCACTAGGTTGATTCTGGAGTTGAGGAGGTTGGCTTATGAGGACAGATTGAGTAGACTGGGATTATACTCATTGGAATTTAGATAGAATGAGAGTGGATCTTAGAGAAACATATAAAATTATGCAGGGAATAGATAAGATAGAAGTAGAGAGGATGTTTCCACTGACGGATGAAACAAGAACAAGAGGGCATAGCCTCAAAATTAGGGGGATCAAATTTAGAACTGAATTGAGAAGGAACTTCTTCACCCAGAAGGTTGTGAATCTATGGAATTCCCTGCCCAGTGAAGTGGTTGAGGCTTCGTCATTAAATATTTTTAAAGGTAAGTTAGATAATTTTTTGAACAATAAAGGAATTAAGGGTTATGGTGAGAGGGCAGGTAAGTGAGCTTTGGCCACAAAAAGATCAGCCATGATCTTACTGAATGGCAGTACAGGCTCGAAGGCCCAGATGGCCTACTCCTGCTCCTAGTTCTTATGTTCTATGTTCTAATGAATACTTCAAATTATGTTGTGCAGATCATTTACTGTTAATAAGTGACATGTCAATCACTGAACTTAACAAGGCCTATTCCTTTAAATATTACTGAACCAGTAGGAAAATTACAGAGCACTCTAGATGCTGAAAAACTACCAAGTAGGGTGAGCAAATAGAAGAAACATCTTAACTACAAACTTATACTGACTTGTCGCACTCATCTCAGTACATCTCTGAAAATAAACTGAGCACAATAAATCATTGTTTTCCATAGCATCTTAAGATTTTCTTCAAAAATGATTCACAAGCATACTTCAAGGCCATTCTAACATTTTTGATTTTTTTTTTTAAAAGAATCCTGCATTGGAGCTACATTTGTAAATGATCATAGTTATTCTGCTGGACTGTTCTACCATTCTAAACTGTATTAATTAAGTTCATCTGTTACATTTAGGATTTCAGATCAGGGAAATAATAAATTTTAACATCTAAGTAAGTGCAATCAAGCATTCCACCTGAATATTAATAAAATCTTCCTTTGCAGAAACTTAAATTTGCCTTTGATCTGAAACTACAACTGGAGTGAACTTTCTTCACTTTGTGTTTCCTCCTCAAACATTCAGCCACAATTGTGGAATTTAAGAGATGAGGTTCACCACATCAAATCCAAATTTGCTTCATACCATTCCGTAGTCTTGTTATTTTATAAATCTACAACACTGGAAGCCAACCATCTGTACCCATTCTAACTGCAGCTCCACTGCTTAGTATCTCTGTATCCTTTTCAACCCTGAGCTGAGCTTTCCATCACAGAGAGTCTAACCAATACAGGATCAGATAAATTATACGATTATGAATTTTCTGACTAACTTTAACACAGGTTTAGGGAAGAATGTAGTGCAATGTTATTTATTAAGCAACCGCCTAGATTTGGCTGCTTAAGATTCTATAATACTTCCATGTGCATGTATAAAACTATGAGAAAGTGAGGACTGTAGATGCTGGAGATCAGAGTCAAAAAGTGGCACTGGTCAGGCAACGTCTGAGGAGGAGAATCGATGTTTCAGGCATAAGTCCTTCATCAGTATAAAACTACACAATTCACTCAAGGAGTGGTTATTCATTTATATTAAAACTACTTTTATTTTTGTTCAGATATTACAAAGAAATCTTTCAAAATTGTAGGTTTTGATTTAAAGTACTTATGTTCACAATTAATGGTCACCTACCAAGAGTTTGGTATTCAAGATCACTTAAAGCACACTTCAAAGAGCTATTCAATTCAAATCAACGAAAAGCCAGAACCTTACGTCAATCAAGCATCTTCTCAGCCTGCTTATCACTGGCAGAGTCAGTTAATGGGAGGTGATAGGAAATAACAGACCAACTGATGATCAACATCAATTTCAAAAAAGAATTTGACCCAACCATACCACAGTTAGTACCTTGTGCAGCACCTCTTATTGTCCTCAAAGCATACGTTTTACCACATTTTCATCAAGAATAAATCTTCAAATAATAACTCACGATTTTAATTGTACTGAATTACAATACTGCAATGAAATTCAAGTACATATTTAACTTATTTCATAGAATAATAATTCAAGGCAAGTATCTGTGGTCTATTGTTGAATTAAAATGTATTTTTTTACATTCAGATGATTCAAATTAAATAAATTGACTGCACTGGCTACCACAAAAGTTCCTAATAATTGTTCAAATATAAATGGATATGCAAATTCAAACTGCTGGGCAGATCTAATTATACAAAAGCAACAACTGGACATTGTGACCTTTATTATAAGCTCCAGGCAGATGCTACTATGGAAACAAAACGCCATAGCAACCAAAAATGCCCTATTCTAAAAGAGGGATAATGTCACAGACTCAATACAATGCATTGATAATCATTTCTTCAAAGTCAAATCATAAATTAACAGAAATGTTGCTCAATTGCTAAATCATAAATAAAATTAATTTTAACATAAAGGAGTCATTATTTCACCTGACAAGTAATTGAATTAATCTTAAATTTACTAAAAGTACTTGCTATCATAGGGTATTGGTTAGCCTACTTTTGGAGTACTGTATACAGTTCTGGTCGCCCTGCTATAGGAAGGGTATTATTAAATCAGAGAAAGTTCAGAAAGATTTACAAGGATGTTGTTGGAACTGAAGGGTTTGGGTTTGAGGAGAATCTAAATAGGCTGGGACTTTTTCCACTGAAGTGTAGGAGATTAATGGATGATCTTATAGAGGTTTATAAAATCATGAGGGGCACAGATAAGGTGAATAGCATAGGTCTTTTCCCTTTGGGGAAGGGAGGAAAGTTCAAAACGAGAGGGCACATTTTAAGGTGAGCTGTCAAAGTAAGTGGTAGTGCAGGTACCACAGCATTAGAAGATATTGGACAGGTACATGAATAGGAAAGGTTTAAAGGGATATGGGCCAAACACAGGCAAATGGAACTGGTCTAATTTGGGAAACTTGGTTGGCATGGACAAGTTGGATCGAAGGATCTGTTTCTGTACTGTATGCTTCCATGACTTCATTAGTAAAAATAATATTACTTAATGGGCAAAGTCAGCTTTGCATTGTACAAACACTTCAGTTCAGGTAACCACGATTCAGTGGACAAATGAATCCACTAGCATTGACTGCAGTTAAGTTAAAGCAAACTATTCCTGTCAACTTTTACAGCGGTACAGTGGCTCAGTAGTTAGCACTGCTGTTTCATATTATCAGATACTGGGGTTTGATTCCACCCTTATGTGTCTGCCTGTGTGGGTTTCCGACCGTGCTTCGGTTTCTTCCCACAGTGCAAAGATATGCAGGTTAGGTGGATTGGCCATGCTAAAATTGCCTTGTGCTGTGCAAGGTAAGGGTGGAGCTACAGGAATAGGGTGGTGGGCTGGGTCTCGGTGATATTCTCTTCAGAGGGTTGGTGCAGACTCAATGGGCCGAATGGCTTCTTTCTACACTGTATTAACTTATTTTTGCTTACAGCCAATATCTATATGCCTGATTTTTAAAAAAAAACTACTGATTGAGTGTCTAGGTGGCTTAAAGAAACAAATTCACAGATTCACCAATGGACCTACAGTAGAAATATACTCGAGAGATTTGTGATTGGACTCTGAGGACATAAACACACTGAGAACTGGAATAAAATTACATTTACATTATGTACAGTTGAACAAGAGTGAACAACAACAGAGAGATGCTCATACCATCAATTTAATCAGGATTAAAATCAGTTTCTGACATCAAAGACATGTTGCCTCTTTTAATTATGTCATATGTTTGTATAAATCGACTGGGAAATTTCATTTATTATTTGCATGTTTAAAAATTTTGAGACTTTAATTATGTTGGGTTCATGTTCGCAAAAAGAAATCAAATCAGCAGTTGTTCATTACTGAGTTTGATAAAAGCAGCAGAAATGGTTATTGTTATTTCAGTTGCACAAGTTGGGGCTACCAACCGGAGTACATTGGAGAATTATTTTAAAATACAAATTTAGACACAATGCTCAAATATTTTAGACACAAATTAGATTTTTAGCATTAAAAGTTTAAAAATAACATTGCAGCAAGCTACAGACACCACAACAGACAATTTGGCTGAGAAGAAAAATGGAAAATTAAAACAGCATAGTTATTGTAACAGGTGCATTGAACAGTTAAACATGAAATTGGAATAACCAGGAAATTAAAAACTAAACTTTGTAAATCTAACTTAATGCACTTGGTTATTAAGTGGCATCACAGAATCCACAAAGTGGTTGCATATTTAGTACTGACTTGGTCATGCCAAGTATCATACCAGTATAGGTATCTTTTTCCTATACCTCAGAAGTACCACCATCCATTAGGGACTCAATGGGTGGTGATACTTTTGAGGTATAGGGAATGCTGTCTAAGTTGAATACTGTGATCCAGGAAACTGTTAGCTTGAATAATATATATTTTTAAAAGGCTTGAAGGATAACTTTTTTTTAAAATAGCTCGATAGCAAACATTATGCAGAATAATGGACAGAGTGGCAAATTTTTGTTAACTATTAATTAAAATTAAAAACCTGAATAATTGATGAAGACCTAAAGGAACACCATTACTGCATAATGCTCAGGATACAAGACAAAGATAAATACAGGATGAATGAGAACACGCAAAACAAGTGTAAACTGAAATGTATGAACTAATCAATCAAAAAGAAAATAGAGTAAAGTGGAATTAGATGGGACAGAAATCATATTCAGCTCAAACAGTTAACTCTCCTCTCTGCACATGCTGGCAAAGTTGCTGTAAACAGTAAATGGTTTTTATTTCAGATTTCAAGTATTTATTTTGTTGGAAAAAAGATAATGTTTTTTCACTATTTTTTTTTCACTATTGCAATATCAAGAAGAAAGTCAAAATTGTCAGAATTGCAGGAGATGTAAACATAATCAAAACAGAATGAATTTATTTATAGTTTGGGAGCCATTAAGTTGAAAGTTTTAATGATTTTCATTGATCTCTGACTTAAAATAAATGGGTCAATGAGATAAAATCAGGGTCCTACTTTTGCAATTTACATCAAATCTCTGCAAAAATTCTTGTTAAATCCATTAATGATAAACTGCAAGAGACGACACTATTGAATCTCACCATAAACCACAAATGAAGTAGAAAAGTATCTTAAGGAGGTAGGTTGATGGCATGTTAAAGCTATTATGGAAAGAAATGGACAGCAAAGATACTCAGCAAATGATCCTGAAATAGTTCGAAGTAAATCAGAAAGCTAAAAGATCTTGGGATTTTTCTGCAAATTGACAGTCAATACATTCAATAACGACTTAAAAGTACACTCAAAAAGGCAAATAAGTTCTGGAGCCAACCAAAGTGTGACAGGAGGATAAAGAGAACAGATTAAATCGACCAAAAGACAATTGAGACTGGTGCTTAGAAGACTTTAAATCATTGAATCTGAATAGGAATGATAAAATAGCAGAATCAAAACATCCGGAATTAACAATTGTTGAATGCTGCAACGGAGGGGCTTCACTGGATAAGGAATTGACTAATTAAAAGGACAGAATTGGGATAAGGAATGGGAACCTGCAACTAGAGATCAGTGCTGGGATCACAATTATTTACAGCGTATATTAATGATTTTGAAAAGCAAAGTGAATGTTGATTGTATGTGTCACTTTGGGAAGATTACCAAAACGTACCTGGATAATTATCCAGGAAATGCTGGACAGCAAAAACCTAGTTGAACAGCTGGTTAATGGTTAACTAAGTTGCCAATCGATCACACTTACCACAACCATGACCACAACATGCCCGCCACAACTCCTCTCCCAATTCACCAACTATTCCCTCAACTTCTCTTCTTTCCTCTGACAACCTATAACTGTCAACACCAACTAACCATTATCCATATGACCACACTATACGCCAACCACACAAATTGGGGCGTCAATAACATTCAACAGACCTGACTACTCCTCTCGTTCTTATCTTACTATGCTGACCCACGAATGCATTTACGCATATCTGCCACCGTGCGTACCTGACAACATACCAAGTTATCGCCCTACCATATGCCAACTCATTCTCCATACTCACTTACCTCGACCATCTATTCATCTTGCCATTTACACATTAATTCACTCATTTATTTGTCAAAGTTATAAGTCCACGTCCGTTAGAGGTTCAAACAGGAGATTGAGAGGTGATGCTAACTAGGCATTTGAATTTAAGTACTGAGTTCTTCCCCAAGAATTGTTGGTTTCTGGACAAGGGTCCATAACAGAAATGTGAATATTAATGTTTGTATTACATTATGGATTTTCAATAAATCTTTGTAAATTGCTGAAGTCTTTTGTTGCTTACACCACAAATGTCACTGACAAAAACTTCATTGATATTCACATTGGACTGTGAAACTGTACAGTTGCCACTGTTATAAAGGGGGTGCTCAGAATGAGTTCCCTGATAGTCACTACAACTGTGTTCTGGGAAAGCGAGGTTCCACAATCTCAGCAGGAAATGTGTGGTGACAATTCATTGACGATTGCTGCTGATCAGAAAATCCAGAACCACAAATTTTGAAGTCCAAAAAGAATAAACCTCAAATATGATTAAAATCAAATCACAACTTGTAATCTGCCCCTTAAATTAGTAAACTAAATCTAATGCTGTAATATTCCAAGATTAGTTTAATAATTCACCACTGGGTAAGAGAAAAAGCTCTTGGCATGGATGCAATTACATACAACTTAACTCAAACAATTCAAGTTTAGTTTGAACCTGAATTTCTCGGATAAGGCATTCAGTTCTTCCAGCTGCAAACATGTAAATTTTGCTACTATTATTAGTCTATTAGTTCTCAGGGCATCAAGTTTGCAATTATAATTGAACTGTGTTTATGAATGAACTGGAGCTCATTCACATATTAATGATTCCAATAAATTCTGGAGTTCTGAAATCCTAAACATGGCATGGAGCTTGATGTGAAACTAAAGATAAACAATTTCTTTAAAAAGGATCCAAAATGGTCCTTTGTAGAGAGAGCTGGGGCAAAGAAAAAAGAATACTGACACATACAAAAGCACAATATAAAATACAACTGCTGTCATGGAAGAAGAAATGTGAGAAAAGTAACTGAGATAAAAATATAAACTGAAATTTCCAGGTCACACAGTTGATTTGACAGGATGTGGCATTATATGCCAGACCTAGCCAGAAATAAATGATCAATATCATCCACAATATTACAGAGAGTTCATACACTACCAGATAAACAAAGAAGGAAGAAAGAGTGTTACAATGTCTGTTCCACAATCTCAAGACAAACATGTCAAAATGCTTTAGAACCAATTATGTACTTTTTGAAATGCAGTCACAGTAGTGATGTAGTAAACATGGCCATCATTTTAACAAAAAATTCGTTAGGAAATGGACATTGCTGGCTAGGCCAGCATTTATGGCCCATCCTGAATTGTCAGGAGGGCATTTAAGAGTCAACTGAATTGCTGTGGGTCTTGCTTCACAAGTAGGCTAGACCAGGTAAGAATAATAAATTTCCTTCCCTAAAACTTTAGTGAAGCAGATGGGTTTTTACAACAATCAACAGTGGTTACATGCTCCCAGTTAGACCAGCTATTTTATTATAAATTGTTTTTACAAAATGTATCTGCCATGGGAGAATTCAAATTTTTGTCCTAAGATAGTAGCGTGGGGTTCTGGTTACTAATTTATTGATGACTGTCACTGCCTTCCCTTAGTATTTGCATATAAGTGTGACAAGCTAATAATCAGATGATTTTTTTAAAAATGTTGTTTCAGGAAATTAAACATAGCCAGGTCATTAGGGAGTGAATTTTTCCTTGCCTGTACATGGCACGAGGAGATCTTTTTGATATTTTTAGTCACCCTGTCCAGATATGTTCTGATATTATCTTTGCGCAGATGGAACATAAACCTGGGCCTTCTGTCCCAGAGATACAGACTTTAACACAAAAACAGAGAATGCAGGAGAAGCACAGCAGGTCTGACAGCAATTTGAGAGTGAAATAGAGCTAACACTTCAAGTGGTAGTTGTAGGGGATTCTATAATTAGGGGGTAGATAGTATCTTCGTAACCAGAATCATGAGTCCCATATGGTATGTTGCCTGCCCAGTACCAGGGAGCAGGACATCTCTGACTGGCTTTAAAGGGCATTGGAGCAGAAAAGGGAGGATCCAGTTGTTGTGGTCCACACTGGGACAAACAATGTAGGCAAGGCTAGGATGGAGGACCTGTTTGGGGATTATCCAGCACTAGGAACGAAATTAAAGATCAGGTCCTCGAGTTATGTGCAAATTGGCTTCGGGATAAGAAAATTAGGGAAGTAAACATGTGGCTAAGGGAGTGGTGTGGGAAAGAGGGGTTCATTTCATTGGGGATTGGCATCAGCTTTGGATCAGGAGGAATCTGTACCAACGGGACGGTCTCCATGAACTGATCTGGAACCAGTGTCCTAGCAAAAAAGATAAACAGGGTGGTCACTACGACTGTAAACTAGTGATTCGGGGGGGGGGGGGGAAAGAGAGGGGAAAGCTGCAGGTTAGCATGTGTGCTGGACGGTTTAACTACATAGCAGACTATGAAAGATGTAAAAAGGAAAGATAACTCAGAAGATATTACTACTGGAGATGGTGGATTCCATTTAAAAAAACTATAAAATGTAGCATAAGGGCAGATAGTAAATGCTTCTATAAATATATAAAACAAAAAGATTGACTAAAGTAAACATTGGTCCTTTAGAGGATGAGAAGGGGGATTTAGTAATGGAATATGAGGAAAGGGAAGAGGCACAGATTAGGTCTTTTGTGTCAGTCTTCACAGTAGAGGATCTGAATAACATGCCAGTAATTGACAAAGAGGTGAAAGTAGGTAAGGACCTGGAAACAATCATTATCACGGAAGAGAGAGCTTTGGGCAAGTCTCCTGGCCCTGATGGAATGCAACCCAGGGTGCTAAAACAGCTGGCGGAAGAAATAGCAAATGCACTAGTGGAAATTTTCCAAAATATACTGGACTCTGGGGCAGTTCCAGCATATGGGAAAAGAGCAAATGTGACACCACTGTTTAAAATGGGAGATGGACAAAAGTTGAGGAATTATAGACCAGTTAGCTTAACTTCTGTAGTGGGGAAAATGCTTGAGTCTATTATCAAGGAAGAAATAGCAAGGCATCTAGATAGAAATTGTCCAGTTGGGCAGGCATAACATGGGTTCATGAAGGGCAGGTCAGGCTTAACTATTCTTTTGGAATTCTGTGAAGACATTATGAGAACGGTGGACGAGGACCCAGTAAATGTGTGTACCTAGATTTCCAAAAGGCATTTGACAAGCTGCCGCATGAATGGCTGCTATGTAAGAAAAAGATGCAAGGCCTTATGGGCAATGTATTAGCATGGGTAAAGGATTGGTTAATCAACAAGAAGCAAAGAGTGGGGATAAATGAGTGTTTTTCTGATTGGCAATCAGTGACTACTGGTGTGCCTCAGGCATCAGTGTTGGGATCACAATTATTCACAATTTACATAGATGATTTGGAGTTGGGACCACGTGTAGTGTGTCAAAGTTTGCGGTTGACACTAAGATGAGTGGTACAGCAAAGTGCAGAGGACTGTGAAACTTTGCAAAGGGACATAGACAGTTTAAGTGAGTGGGAAAAGGTCTGGCAGATGGAGTACAATGTTAATAAATGTGAAGTCATTCATTTCTGTAGGAAAAACTTGAATGGTGCCTGTGCAGGGGACCTGGGTGTCCTTGTGCATGAAACACAGAAGGTTGGTCTGAAGATGCAACATGTAATTAAAGCGGCAAAGTTTGCCCTTCAATGTTAAAGGGATGGAGTTTAAAATCAGGGAGGTAATGTTGCAGCTGTATAGGGAGCTTACTTGAGAAAGGATGTACTGGCACTAGAAGAGGTGCACAGGAGGTTTGCTGGGTTGATTCTGGAGTTGTGGGGGTTGGTTTATGAGGAGAGACTGAGTTGACTGGAATTATATTCACTGGAATTTAGAAGAATGAGAGGGGATCTTATAGGAACATATAAAATTATGAAGGGAACGGATAAGACAAGTAGAGAGGATATTTCAACTGGTGGGGGAAACGAGAACAAGAGGGCATAGCCACAAAATTAGGGGGAAGAGATTTAGGACTGTATTGACAAGGAATCTCTTCACCCAGAGGGTTGTGAATCTATGGAATTCCCTGCCCAGTGAAGTGGTTGAGGCATCCTGAGAAAATGTTTTTAAAGCTAAGATAGATAGATGTTCAAATAAATAAGGGTTAAGGTGAAAAGGTGGACAAGTGGAGCTGAGGTCACAAAAAGATCAGCCATGATCTTATTGAATGGCGGAGCTGGCTCAAATGGTGAGATGGCCTATTTCTGCTCCTTGTTCCTATGTTTAAGTCCAATGACCCTTCATCAGTATTACAAACTCTACTACTGTGTCACAAGAGCAATGAAATGACACTTATAAAAAGAGAAAGTCCTCGCAGCGGATCATATGGCGCTGCAATCCAAGCCACTCTCCCCCCCCCCCGGACAAAGGTTCGTAGAGCCTCTAATTTCACCACTAGAGGACTTTAACCTCTTTCTCACTGTTACTCCTCATGGGGGCTTGAACACCACTTAAACACAGAGAACTCGAATCCCACTTAAAGACATCTCTGCAAGGACGGATGTCTTGTCAGTTTTGTGAAGTATTTAAATCCCTTATCCAAGAAATCAGATTCCTCCGTGGAGTGGTGTGCAAGAACAGACTGAATTTTGTTTTCAGGTTGGACTTTACTGAAAGAGATTTTGGAGAAATGGTTCGTTTCCACTCGACTTGGAGGGGATGGGGTAGTCTCTAAGGACTTTGGATTTTAAAACTTTACTGGTTAATTTTTTCCACGTCGGAGGATTCTTCAAACTCTAATTACTGTAACGGACTAGTAATTTTTGTTGTTATGATCATTGTATGCTGTGTGTCAATAACTTGCTTGAATACTGGCTGTCAGAGTCTTATGAAAGATGGTAGTGCCATTGGTTATCATGAAATGATAAAAGGAGGGAATGAGAATATGTATAGGGTATAAGCAGGCAGGGAAAGAATTAAGTTCTGAGTTTTGTGAAACAAGAGGTTCAGCTGAGCATGACGTAGATCAGATAAGAACTTACAGTTAACAAACTGCTGCCTCACAGCACCAGAGACCCAGGTTCAATTCCCGCCTCAGGCAACTGTCTGTGTAGAGTTTGCACATTCTCCCCGTGTCTGCGTGGGTTCCCTCCGGGTGCTCCAGTTTCCTCCCACAGTCCAAAAATGTGCAGGTTTGGTGAATTGACCATGCTAAAATTGCCCGTATTGTTAGGTGTAGGGGAATGGGTCTGGGTGGGTTGCTCTTTGGAGGGTCGGTGTGGACTTGTTGGGCCAAAGGGCCTGTTTCCACACTGTAATAAATCTAATCTAATCTAATGGGGTGTTGCAGGCAAAGGTACTGGGTTAACAAGGTGGAAAAGCATTCATTACGTAGAGCCATTTAAGAAGATGCGGTAGCATTCAGTATGTAACGTCAGTTAACAAGGTGAAAAATATTCATTATGTGAAGCCTATCATTCATTGTGTAACAGCAGATGGCTTAATCTCTACTATTGACACTTGCTGATTATAATGGGCACCCAATCAATATGTATGTTGCCTTATCTGGATACTCCTCCCTGTAAAATGACTGTATAATTCATTGAGAAACTGCTATTCCAGAGAAGACCATGAACTTGCGTCCCCGTGCACATGGGCGATCTTTCTCTTCATAAAGATGAAGGAGGTAAAACTACACTGTGTCTCTGAGCATTTTGCTTCGACTGAGAAGGGGAATAGGATGACAATACAGCATGGAAATAGGCCCTTCAGCCCAACTCATCCATGCCAACCAGGTTTCTTCATCTGAACTAGTCCCATTTGCCTGCATTTAGCCCCGATCCCTCTAAACACTTCGTATTCATGTACCCGTACGAATGTTTTTTAAATGTAACTGTATCCGCCTCTACCATGTCCTCTGGTGGCTCATATTTCACTTTATTCACTCTATTCTAGTTTACCTGTGGCTCAGATAATACTTTCAAGATTATTTAATTTATTTCCTAATTGTTCACACTTTTTCAGCAGAACCTCCTTTCTAGTCTTAACGTGGACAACGACAAATGGATCCCTACTCTCCCATTCCAAGTTCTTCTCCAGCCCTGGGGTGATGTCCTTAACCTTGGTACCTGGCAGATAATACAGCCTTTGCAACTCATTCTGACATTACAAAGAACAGCATATATTGCCCTAATTATACTGTCCTCTTTACTCCTCCTATATGTATGGCTCCCAATACCACAGTGCCATGGTCAGTTCTCTCATTCTCTCTGCAGGCCCCTCTCTTTTCAACATCATCAGAAAGTACCCTGTAATTCCTGAACAGTTGCAGGGGCTAATGCTGCTCAAACATTATCTTTAGGTCTACATAACTACCTCACCTGCAATCACACCTTCCTGTCTCCATCACAAATCAAATTTCAATCACCTAATCTGAGGGGTATGAACGCAATTTTCTCCTCCTTTTGAGTGGTACAATGCCTGCGCTTTGGATTTCAACTCATCAACTCACATCAAAATAATCTGTATTACAGCCTCAATTATGCATATTGTTTATCAATAACTTGGATAATGGTGTAGAAAGTCATATTACCAGATTTGCTGCTGACACAAAGTTTGGCATCATTTTCGACAATGTAGATAATAACATAAAATTACAAAGAGATATTGAGAGACTATGCAAATGAGAAAAACTGCAGCAGATGGAATTCAACGTAAGTAAGCATGATGTTATCCATTTTGAACTGAAAAAGCATAGATCAGGGTACTTTCTAGATGGTGCAAAGTTCAATACAGTGGAGCCCAGAGACGTTTTTGGTGAGAGGGGGAAGGAGGTTCAGTTGCACACATCTTTAAAACGTCACAAACAGATCCAGAAAATAATCAAGAAAGCTTATGGAATGCTGGCCTTTATATTTAGAGGACTGGAGTACAAGGATGCAGAAGTTCTGCTGCAGTTATACAAAACACTAGTAAGACCCCCACTTGAAGTACTGTGAGCAGATCTGGGCACCGTACCTTAAGGTTTATATGTTGGCCTTGGAGGAAGTACAATGTAGGTTTACAAGAATGGTACCTGGACTTCAGGAACAATGAGGAATAATTCTACACATTAGGCCTGTTTTCTCTAGAATTTAGAAGGTTAAGAGGGGAATCTGATCAAAGTCTTCAAGGTATTAACAAAAGACAGAGTAGATAAAGATACACTATTTCCACTGGTTGTGGTTCTAGCACTAGAGAGCATTGTCTGAGAATTAGGGCCAGAACATTCTGGAGAGATGTTAGGAAACATTTTTACATACAAAGGGTGGCAGATGTTTGGAACTCTTTTCCACAAACAGCAGCGGATGCTGAATTAATTGTTAATTTTAAATCTGAGATGGATAAAACTTTTGTTAATTAAAAGGTATGAAAGGATAAGAGCCAAAGTCAGGTATATGGAGTTAGGTCACAGATCAGTTATGATCGCACAGAATGGTGGAACAGGCTCGAAGGGCTGAATGGCCTTCTCCTGCTCCTATAAGTTGCTTGAACAGCAAACACTTACGACAGATGCATTCACGTTGGAACACCTTGGTACTGAGCATCTCCGACTTGCAGAATCTTCATATTTTGTTGCAATTCTTTTTAAAAACCATTATCATGCTTATGCTTAATATGTTATTTTAATAAAAGAAAGAGAAAACAAATACTAGAGACCTAAACACAAACAGAAGACCTTAATTTCTACTCTTTAAAATAAAAGTATCACCAATCCTCCTCACCAACAAATGCTTTCCATGTACTTATGTTACACTGTAGTTCATGACATCATTTTGCCACTGGTCTCACTGTAGGTTGGCTTCTATCCTTTCTACTCATTCTGGAGACTTTGCTTCTGGTAATAAATCTTATTTAAAGCACCTCCTTCCTCCACAACACGAAATTCCCACGTTGAACCAAATTTTTAGATATACAGTACTCAGCTAGAACTCCAGGAAGCCTCCACTTACACTGACTGCTCCTCTGATCGTGCAGTGTGTAAGAACCCCTAATATGGAGATGCTAGGAATAATGTTTTAGCTACTGTAAGCAACACACCACTTAGGCAATGGATTCCAGTGAATAATAGATAGCTGCCACTAATAGGAAGCCACCTTCCTTAATGAGGCTATTATAACTAAAAGACTAGTGTCTGAATGTGACTTTAACTCTAAAATTGAATGTACAATGATAACATATATTTACAACATTCACTTCATGTTAATCATACAGTATGACAGGTTTTACAAAGTTTCCATCCTTTGTATTCTGTGATCAGGTGGCCTTAGCAGTGGTATTTCCATACTGGACCTGTATAGCAGCTGCTCCAAGCTTGCATGCATCCCTGAGCAGCAGTCGTACATCTTGGAACGTACTAGCTCTTTGTCTTACTTGTAACAACAGTCATGAACTGCTACCTTGTCGAAATTAAGACATGCAGTTTTAGCAGACTATCCGGAATGCATTCAGTGAATTTGTTCTAATTCTTGCCTTTGCTCTATTCTGCCCAATATGTAAGCAAGATTAATTCCTGTATTAACACTACATTTTCTAACAGGCTTCTTTGATGTTTATTTATTGATGTCAAACCATGAAAGCTGTGGGCAAAAAGGCTACAATTTTCTTGTTAGTTATCTACTGTGAGAGAGGCTCTGCCACTGGCTTTCATCCGTGGGAAATTAATGAGAAGCCTAATGTTTATATTCCAAGATATTGTCACAATCACAACAGCCTGATTATTTTGAGTCAATGATTTTTTCGTTTAAACTCTATAGTGACAAGATTAATCAACTAATACATGCATTTTAGCAAAAACTGCTTTAATTTTGTCACACTTGTCCTAATTTTTGGAAAGCAGTGTTGAAAAGAGACCTGCAATTACAGAAACTCTTTGGTTTATGTAATTGAAATAACATGCAGGTAAATCAACAACTACAGAGAGAAAATGCAAACAAATAGCTAGATCACTGATCATAATAGAGACCCCTTAATATCCCTATGTGGAATCCCTTGAGATGCTCGTTTTGGAAATTGTTGATTTAATTTCTTCCTACCCACCAGAATGATGGTCTATTTTGTTAACGCTGTCCCTATCGAACAGCTTATTTAAACTGCAACTTTTGATTCAAGTATTTATAATAATTCAACATTTATACTGAGTGTCATTTGTTGATTTTGCAATTATTGCAATAATACCAAAATAAAAATTCCAGCAACCGAGGATAGTCAGAATACACAGTTACTGTCTAAATAGCCTACAATAGACATTTATATCTTAATTTAACAAAACAAAATCATAGACATGGTGCAGGAGTTATCAATGAACATCCTGTTTTGACATTCTTTTGGAATACATTTATGTTTTTGCTGTATCCCTTAGTACGCTTACATAAATTCCACAACAAAATTCTACAACAAATAATATATTTACTTTTAGAATACACAATTTTCATCAAATCAACCATCAATATATTGTATCAAATGCAAGTTTTATGAAGGTTTAATGCACAAAAACATATTAATCTAGGAACAGGAGTAGTCCCTCAAGCCTGTTCCCATCATTGAATGAAGCCATGGCAGATCTGTAAGCCAGCTCCATGCCTTTGCACCATATCGCTCAGAAGAAAGACTTGCATTTATATGGCACCATTCTTGACCAGCATAAGTCTTTGTCCTGAGACTTGAATGCACAACTTGTCTCAGATGTGAGAATGTTACCAACGGAGAAAAGGCTAAAGCATGAAACCTCTTAATAATGTTAAGCCTAAGACAGATTTTTGTTAACAACTGATCTGTTTAATAGAAGCAAGTTCCAAATTCTAATGGCTTGTTCAAAGTTTGTGTGAAGATTTGTAGCTCGGGTGCTCATCTAATGGCTTGTATATAGAAGTATCTCATAGACTCACTCTTAAAAGGCCCAGCTTTAAACTTTAGACTATGTCCTCCTATCATGGAGTCCCAAATTAGAAACATAATTCTCTCTTTACTCTATTTCTAGGAACTCCTCGCCACAGAGAGTTGTGGGGCAGAGTCCTTGAGTACATTTAAGGCTGAGATAGCTGCACAGATAGATTCCTGATCAGTAGGGGAATCAAGGGTTACAGAGAAAACACAGGGAAGTGGGTATGAGTAATGTCGGACTACCCATCATCCTATTGAATGGAGGAGCAGAAGAGGAGCCAAAATGGTCTACACTTACTCCTATTTCTTACAGTCTTATGGTCTTATCCTCTAATATCTTGAGAACTTTGATTAAATTATGATTCAATTTCTAAAGTCCAGATAATACAACCCTAGTTTATTGTGGTTCTGTTCGCCGAGCTGGGAATTTGTGTTGTAGACGTTTCATCCCCTGTCTAGGTGATATCCTCAGTGCTTGGGAGCCTCTGTGAACCACTTCTGTGATCTTTCCTCCGGCATTTGTAGTGGTTTGAATCTGGCGCTTCCGGTTGTCAGTTCCAGCTGACCGTTGCAGTGGCCGGTATATTGGGTCCAGGTCGATGTGCTTATTGATTGAATCTGTGGATGAGTGCCACGCCTCTAGGAATTCCCTGGCTGTTCTCTGTTTGGCTTGTCCTATAATAGTAGTGTTGTCCCAGTCGAAGTCATGTTGCTTGTCATCTGTGTGTGTGGCTACTAAGGATAGCTGGTCGTGTC